>NC_136264.1:85134340-85442840 GCF_964187855.1 Myxine glutinosa | reverse complement strand
CAAGGTCGGAAGAACAGGATTTATTAATTATTTACACACAACTAAAGGAAGAAAAGCAATCAAAGTAATATACAGGGAAATGGAAGGATCAGAAGGACACAGAGCAATACTAGCTTATCTAAACAGGCTTAACTTATACCCAGGACAATACAGACAGAACGAACTCACTCACACGAATAGGGAATTGCAGATTGGATTGGCTGGAGGGAGAGGAAGGTAGGACCACAAGGCTGGAAGGTTTGGCAGGGCGCACAGCAAGCAGGTCCTCTCCGGGCTGGGAGCGAGCAGGGCGGCGGCGGCACACGTATCTCGTTCGTTCCACGCGGCAGGGCTCGTTCTTGCCTCGACACGCCTCGGGCTCTCTCGGTCATCTGCTGCGGTCCTCTCTTGCGCGATTGTCGCACGCATATATCAAGCGGGGTCGTGACACTCCCTCGGCTGTTTGGGTACCGCCCCCGTACTCTGTGTTGGTTGACTTATATGGCAATGCCATGGTCTTGTATCCTTATTTGGACATGGAGCCGAACAGCGCGCCCCTTGTGGCGAGCCACGGTGCTTGTATCCTTATTTGGGCATGGGGCTGAACAGCCCCACCCCTCGTGGCATGCCCTGGGCTTGTATCCTTATTTGGGCATGGGGCTGAACAGCCCCGCCGGGCTCGTGGCGTGCCCTGGGCTTGTCTCTTTTCGGCGACCCCGCCCTTCCTGTCCAAACAGAGCACGGAGCACATATTCACCATAGCAGCGAACGCCGCTTCCAAACCCAGGCCAGTTGAGAGGGCGCGCACCCCATGCTTGTCAAGCTGCTTTACCCAGAGAGGGAGAGTTTGGCTGGGAAATGTAATTATTGAAGGGGAGCTATCCTTATTTGATTCGGTGCAATGGAGTGTCAATTACTGGGCAACAGAGCCTTAAACTGGAACACATAATAAGGGAATAACTATTTAGAGGTTCTGAGATTGGCTAGGTGTATGCGATGAATTAACTAAGGGGGATGACCTTTGACCTTTACAATTATGGAGGTATTTACACAGATCATGACATTTACAAAGAGTGGTATTTACAAAAATTACAGGATTCTCTAATCCGTTACACTGCACCCTCCTTCCTTCAGGCACGTCCCGGGCCTATAAAAATTTCGCTTAGTGTGGCACGTAGGTGTAATTCCCTCTACAATTAACCTGACCCTGAGTGCGACAATTTTAAAACACAAATAAGTATGTCCCTCTGCTGCATTGCACCCTACCTAACAGATTCGTGCCGACAGGATAACCGAATTGCGGAATTATTTTCAAACTAAACATGAACGGTGGGGAGCATTATTTACAAGTGACGTTAATTGGACTATTTACAAAACGCAACCCAGGACCTGTGATTTTTCTTTTAGGGAAATCAAAAGAAATTCCTGTGGGGGGGGGGGGGGGAGCAGACAGCATGCACTGCATCGACGCACCAGCACCAATAAAGAGCACCAAAACACCAAAACACCAAAGCACCAATCAGTGCACAGTCATCACAGTTCAATTAAAAACAACACTGGTGGTCTTGTTCTTCGGCTCCCTCTGCTCGCCGTTGTTCTTCTTGATGTTGTCTTTCAATTATTTGTGATCTTCTTGGGCCATCGTGGCTGGTCCCAGCAGAGGGGCCATGCCCCAACCCGTGGGGTCCATAAGTGGTGCTTGGCCACAGACTTTGGTCCATAAGTGGTGCGTGCATGTAGGCAGCTGTGTTTGCGAGAGTTTCGGGCTCACAGACACGGCCCACCCGCACGCTCCCCCTCAATGCCCAGAGAGCACGATCCTCAGGTCGGGGAAGGAAGACAGAGAAGACAGGTGAGCGAGGGGTAAGGTCACAGTGGTACACATCAATGAAGGCAATGCAAGGTGAGGTGCGCCTGGAGACTGATCGGAGAAAAGCTCGTCCCTATCGTACGTCACCCCACCCGTCACCTGTTCTACCCTCGCCCCTTACCCCCGTATTTACAAAATCTACACATTGCACTACTATTTACAAATCTGTCGCTACCGTCACGTCTTCCCCATATCTCCCCTCTACCAAATTCGTCACAATCCCATTGTCCAACCAAATTTGCCATCATCCAAATTCATCATCAATCCTCATAAGGAGGGAGAGATGGAACAACAACACAATGTCACACCCACGTCATGATGCATCTCACAATCCAAAACATTTGCACAAAAATAATAAAAACATGGCATGGTGTGCAGTTCTGTCACCTCAGGTGAGTGGATGTAGATGGTGCCCGATTCTTAATCCTAACTACTTCCTAAATGACATTAACACACTTTACACTACCCGGGGTCTTTCCCTGCCAATGCATTGGCCATCTTACACTCTATGCGGTTTTAAGAACCAATTCCCATTGACCAAACTGTGGTGCTTCATCAATTTGGGGTCTCACTCCCCCGATTCAACTCCCTGTGCCTTTGCACAATTTCAGGACTGGGTCGTGTGGCTCTCCCAGCAGGTCTACCCACCTGCACACCTCCACCACTGCAGTTGCCTCCGAGCTTACCTGCTCCTTACCCTAACCTATCTACCTGGGGAAGGCCCTTTGGCGCTCTCCCCACTCGGTGCCCTCTCTGGCACTGGGCTACCCGGGTCCGTCCTCCGGATCCTCGGGCCCCATCCACAACTCTACCGGCTCCCATAGCCCACCTGCGGCCTCACCTGGCCGACATCCTCACAGTGGTGGAGTGCCCATTTAACTACACACACTAACAGGCCACACGCCCAGCCATTTCCACGTCACTAATGCACCCATCCAAACACCATTCTTCCACCACGCACCACAGATGCCAATATCCAACCACAATTTACCTACTCCCTCTACCTAACTCTTAAACTACCCTCCCCGGGTATTCGTGATAGGGGTCCACTTTTCCCCCATTCACACCTTCGCACCATCCACTCCACTCCACAGTTTCCACCATACTCACTCCATACCACCCATTCCATACTCCATGTATTCCATACTCCATGTATTCCACACAACCATTCTCCATACACCTGTATTTGCACACCTGTGCATCACACCTGGTGCTTCCTGCACCCTCCTTCCTCCCAGGCTTCTTCAATCATTCAATACAATGCACAATCACAATTATTCCTCATACGCTGCTTCATACACTTCCACGCTCAATACAACTCACAATCACCTCACTCTTTTGACAATACACTTCCGAATACACTTTCAATTCTCAAACACACGGCATCTGATCTACCTGGTTTCCTTCTAACTTGGTGCTCCCCATCTTCCCTTTAAACTAAGCACATCCCACGTCATTAACAACCATTCTAACTTCTCTATGTCCCCGACTACCTGTCCAATGTCGCTATTTACCTCTACCGTTACCTATGGTCATCTCTAGGTCCCTAATCCATAATCCAAACCCTCCCTCGGCGAGCTTACACTGCCATAAACCCCATAAAACTATAGCTCATGTGCCCCCCGTATGTGTGAGGGATGGCAGAGTTGTCATCCCACCACATCGGGCATCTCCCATTATCAATTTTGCCATCAAATTCCAACCAATCAAAATTTGCCAATCATTCTACCAATCATTTGCCAATCATCAAATTTTGCCAATCACTTCTGCCAATCCTATTCACTATTCTAAAATTTCGAATTCAAAACACTATCATCATCACAGTCCACTATATCTGAGCCTCGGTGCGTCGTTACATCATTAAAACTCGGCTTCGCAAAGCCGAGCAATGAATTCGGGTGGTTTGGTCGCCTGCAGGTTGAATCCGTCCGGCATTCGGTTCAGGGGAGGCGGTTTGGTCGGGCCGAGATTCCACGCACCATCTCGGCGCGGATCATGGCGGCCTCCGGCCCGATGGCTCAATCTCGCCCGGTCGGAACCCCGTCCCCGCCAGGGGGCGAAGTTCCGACCTGGCCCCCCTCCCCCGGAATCGCGCCGATCGCCGCTCTGACGCGGCACCGACCATTCAGTGCGGGACCCGGCCCGAATCACACACGACACTCCGAAGAGCAACGCGCTTACGGTCCCGGCCGGTCCTCGCTGCAAACAAAGCGCACCGCGCACGCTATCCGTCGCCCTAAACGCTGCCCCGGTCAACGTCGATGCGTTACTCGCATGCTCACACGCATACTCGACCCTATTCACACTCACAAAACCCGGCGTCTCGGCGCCTCCAGTGCATCCCACACACTCCGTCCATTCCACCACCGCACTCCCTGTTACACACCACACCTCTCGCGCACCCTCACGCACTCTCGCCGTTCGCACACTTCCTTAACACACCTCGCGCACCGTCTTGCGCACTCTCCCTCGGTACGTACTCCGTACCACTCATGGGGGTGCACTCTTGCATCCACCCACTCACGCGCTCCGATGTGCCCTGCCGCACACGCGCCACAACCAACTCAGGTGTGCGTTCTCGCACGCTCAACCATTCCAAGCGTGCATTCTCACAATCCAGGTGTGCATTCCTTCTTACCTGCCACAACCCACTCGTACTCCGTGTCACTCTTACTACCACACTCTGTCGTGCGTTCACTCTCACTCTCGACAGCACACACTCCTCGGCGCGCACTTTTTCCTCATAAGCGCGCCATTTCCACTCACAGGGGACCCTTCACCAACGCCCGGATGCTTTCTCGATCCCAAGCGCGTGAAAATTCTTTTGTCGCCAAACATCCTCCTGCAAAATCTCCCCGCACAATACACAGCACGACTCACCTGGGTGCTTCTTCTTCTTCGCTCCAACACCTGCAAACTTTCATTTGGGTTAAGCACAGCATCGTGATGTGAACATGGACTTTGTACAGGCTCCATTTCTCCCTTCAATTCCTGGGCTACCTCCGTCGTCTTTTCAATTTCAATTCCCGCTACTTGTTTTTCTTTATTCACCTCAACGACCGCTGGCTTTAATAAAATTTTCTCTACCACAGCGGTCGCCGGCTTTTCCAAACCCCGGGTCGCGATCTCTATACCCGTCATTTTACCCGCGCTTTGCTCCGCCTCGCTCAACCAGCGCTTCTCGACCCGCTTTACCTCGTCGTGCACCCATGTGCCCCTCCCACTCAACCTGCGGTCAACCTCTCTCTCGGCTTCCCGCACCTCATATGCGGCTTGCCCACTCACCAACCCCTTGTTTATATATTTGGCTTGGCCAATTATGCCCCCCAGTTTGCCCCCTAATCTGCTTCCGAATCCCTCAAATTTGCTTCCCAACTTGTTTCCTACCCCTCCCACTTTGCTGTTTAATCCCTCACATTTATTGTCTAAACCCTCAAATTTGGCTCCTAGCCCCCGGATTCGATTTTCCAATCGCTCCCCCATTCTGTTTTCCAATCCAACAATTTGGTTTCCCAATTGCTGCCCCATTCTATCCATTTTTGCATCCAGTTGGGTCAGGAATAATCTGAGGTCAAACCCGATTTGCACAGCGTCCCCAGCCCTCACCGTGGGCTCGACCTCCACGGCGCCGCCATTTTGTGCGTCTGAAACCACGTGCGCGAGGGCGCCATCTTGTGCACCTGATACCCCCGCAACCACATCTTCATTGCTCTCCTCTTCTCTCTCCCCCATATACATTTCCCTGGGGTCCTGGGTCGCTTCTACCCCTTCTAACTCTACTCCCACCGACATCCGGTCGCCTTGAGCATCCATGGCACGATTTTAAATTTGGATGTTAAAATGAAATTTCGACCACTCGTAATTTGAGTGCGCTAAGCGCACTTCAGGTCCGAATCTCGCTCCTAACACCAATTGTTGCGGATCTCACCGTCGGCCCTTTTTCCCCTTAAGGGGGGATTAATCCCCTTGTCTGCGACTGACCGACGTGAGTCCTGAAGCTGCCCAGCTCCCTCCAGAGAGGCAGGTGAGCAACCTCGTTCGAGACCGTGGACAAGATGTTATTTTGCCGAGTGGATGGCAGCCCGCGGCTCGAACCATTAACAGAAACTAGACCCGATTCTTATGCGTTAGCCAAAATCGCGCCACAGGTGTTCAATGTGGAAAAGACAAGGACGAACGGATGTGAAGGAAAGAAGGCAAGGTAGGAAGAACAGGATTTATTAATTATTTACACACAACTAATGGAAGAAAAGCAATCAAAGTAATATACAGGGAAATGGAAGGATCAGAAGGACACAGAGCAATACTAGCTTATCTAAACAGGCTTAACTTATACCCAGGACAATACAGACAGAACGAACTCACTCACACGAATAGGGAATTGCAGATTGGATTGGCTGGAGGGAGAGGAAGGTAGGACCACAAGGCTGGAAGGTTTGGCAGGGCGCACAGCAAGCAGGTCCTCTCCGGGCTGGGAGCGAGCAGGCGGCACACGTATCTCATTCGTTCCACGCGGCAGGGCTCGTTCTTGCCTCGACACGCCTCAGGCTCTCTCGGTCATCTGCTGCGGTCCTCTCTTGCGCGATTGTCGCACGCATATATCAAGCGGGGTCGTGACACGCCCTCGGCCGTTTGGGTACCGCCCCCGTACTCTGTGTTGGTGGCCTTATATGGCAATGCCATGGTCTTGTATCCTTATTTGGGCATGGAGCCGAACAGCGCGCCCCTTGTGGCGAGCCACGGGCTTGTATCCTTATTTGGGCATGGGGCTGAACAGCCCCGCCCCTCGTGGCGCGCCCTGGGCTTGTATCCTTATTTGGGCATGGAGCTGAACAGCCCCGCCCCTCGTGGTGCGCCCTGGGCTTGTCTCTTTTCGGCGACCCCGCCCTTCCTGTCCAAACAGAGCACGGAGCACATATTCACCATAGCAGCGAACGCCGCTTCCAAACCCAGGCCAGTTGAGAGGGCGCGCACTCCACGCTTGTCAAGCTGCTTTACCCAGAGAGGGAGAGTTTGGCTGGGAAATGTAATTATTGAAGGGGAGCTATCCTTATTTGATTCGGTGCAATGGAGTGTCAATTACTGGACAACAGAGCCTTAAACTGGAACACATAATAAGGGAATAACTATTTAGAGGTTCTGAGATTGGCTAGGTGTATGCGATGAATTAACTAAGGGGGACGACCTTTGACCTTTACAATTATGGAGGTATTTACACAGATCATGACATTTACAAAGGGTGGTATTTACAAAAATTACAGGATTCTCAAATCCGTTACAATATATATATATAATTACGTTATTTAGCTCAACCTCTGTTCCAAACGCACCTCCGGATCTTTCCCTACTCCTCCTTTCTCTCAGCAATCACCATCTCTCTCTTTATTCTGTCAAATGCAATTTTGCCCATTCAAAAAACTCATGTGTATGTAAGTCAGCAAATGGATCCTGTCGATCATGTCGAAATGGACAAATGGTGTCTGGGTCGAGCATGAGTTTGAGAGGATTTTTTTTGGTCATTAAATGCTCTATACGAAGTGGAATGGAAAAAACCTGGGATTTAAGTTTCAGAGCCTTTATATGTACAGCTTTACCATCGGAAACATTGGAATGACAACAAGGAACGTTCTGAAGCGCATTCCGGAAAAAAAAACGTTCCTGTAATTTCTTTCGGAAGCTGGCAGAGAAGTAATGAAGTTACACAGCTTATCAGCAGCACTCGACACCCAGTGAGTGTGCAGGTGGCTTAGAGTGGTAGCCGTACACAGAGCCATTAGGTGGACATGCCGAAGTGATTATCCGATTTCAATGTGGGCATCAAATCAATGCAGTAGGCCCACTAATGTAGCAAATGAATGGGCCAAGCTGGCATCGACCGGGCACGCATCGAATTACTGCATTGAAATCCGAGCATTCCAGGACTTATTTGAGTGATTATTATGATTTTAATGACAGCGAATATTTTACGTGGACCTTGCAAAATCTGGTAATGGAAATAAATGAGAAAGGAAATCAGACAGAGAGAGCACGGGAGAGAGCACGGGAGAGACGGAGGAGACGGAGGAGACAGAGAGACAGAGAGACTCTTTTTTAGACTTTTTATTACAAAAATATAAAAATACAAGCCGGTCAGTGAAGCTACTATTCAATACAAGCACAATAATCAAAAACACAGAAGAAAAAAAAAGAAGATAATGACAGGAAAGGAAAGGAATTCAAAACAGTACAACGAACTAGAAAAGAAAAAACAACAACAGAAAAACCGACCACACACTGATTCAATCCAAACAAACCTACAAATATATCATTAATTCATTCTCCTGCACCATGCAGATCCCATCAAAACACCAAATGTTCATAAACTCATCAATACATTTCTTTCTTTCAGAAACACAAAATTCAAGTTTGAGTCTTGCAGATATCAAGGCATTAAAAAAGACCAAGACATCACATTGCCCAATCGGCTTTCCTTTCAGTTTTTCCTTCCTCGATAAATAAAGCCATTTTTGCCGTGGCCATTAAAAACAAAAACAACATATTGTTACAGACGTGGCTTGGATGTTATTCACCGAGCGGTTTTGGGATGACCACGTCTGCACAAGATTATACTCGATATTATACCCGAACGTTGACTAGTCGCGCGATGCTAGGTCAATGAAGGAACAGACACACGGCTGGGATTAAAATGACGACACCAGGGATACGGTTCTCAAGACCTCCGGAGGAGATTATATTCGTGCGGAAGGTCAGATTACAGGGACGAGAGGTACAGCACAGAAAGGTGGGCACTTAGACACAACCTTATATTAACCCCAACAGACGACAGGCAAACGGGACAAGGCTGACTCACACGGGGATTGATAGCAGGAAAGCGGGTATCGATGGCTCCAGGTGCACCTGGGCTCAGGGCAGAATCGACCCGGTTCGGTCCGGTCCAAAGATGCGGGGAGGTATCGTCGCGCTGGGGGTGGCGGTGGCTTCCTCTGCTCTCCGTAGTTCAGGCGCATCTGACGTCACGTCCGCTACGTGGCCGCGTATATCCGGCGGGGAGTGACACGCCCTCGGCTCGTTAGCTCCGCCTCGTGGAATCGGCACGTTGCTTCTCATTGGGTGCGTGCGGGGGGGGGGGGGGTTACCGGCTCCGCCCCTGACGAGGAGCTGACAAGGAGCCCCTTCGTGGTAACCCCGTGGAGCGCATGGTCTGGAGCGCATCGTCTGGAGCGCATTGTCGATGGCGGCGAACCGAGCCGGTGGGAGGACGCACACTCCCCCCCGCGCAGCGCCCCTCTGTTGTTGTAGACGGGGAAGAAGATGGGAGGAGGTACGGGAAAGGTCCTAAACTCACTACTGGTGCCATATAATCACATTCTGGTGCAACGAAGAGTCATAATTAATGGAAACGAGTCCTTAACTGACATAGACTAAGAATAACTAGCAAGATGTCCGAAAGTGGTCTACGTGTGGTGCGGTGGACCTGGGCACGACATTTAATGGGGGAAAAAGGGGAAGGTCGGTTCTACAGAGTGTTGTTTACAGACAATGGGACTAGGGAATGGGGGATTGGGGATAGTTGGGGAGTATTGGGGAAAATAGGGGAATATTTACAAGCGGATATGGAGGCCAAATTCCATATTCGCAACATTGCACCCTTCTCTACCCTCGGGGCGTCCCGACCCGATAAATTTTTACCTACTTTAGTGTGGCACGCAATGTAGTTCCCTCTACTATTAACTCTACCCTGAGTGCGACAGTTTTACAGATATTCACAAATGAGTAAATATGCCCCCCTGCGACGTTGCACCCTTCTCCTCTCAGAAACACACCCACAGGATAACCGAATCCGGAAAGAATTCTCAAACTAAACATACAGCCGGTAGGGAGCATTAATTACACAAGACTACGCTGATATTTACACTACGATCCAGGACCTGTTTTTGGAGGAACACATGCAGATGTTATGCATAGAGAGAGCACGCTTGCCAGCATCGATACACCAACCCACGAGTGCTCTGTGGCCGACGGCCTTTAATAACGTGCAGAGCACCCCTTCCAAGCATCAAGCACCACCCCATCACACAGTGAGCACCATCCGGTGCACCAATAAAGTGTTTATAAATCATTGTGTGGTGTCGCAGCCGGCCGATGTTCTGCCGCTGGTCTTGCCTTCGTGTGGTGCACTTGGCCTTCTTACTTCTTTTCAAAAATAAAGAAAGGCGCCAACCGCGTCCATTTCTGTATTTTGGCCTTCAGTGGTGTCAACTATAAGTGGTTCACCTGTTTGGCATAGGTGCCACGTTGACCCATAGGTCCTTCCACGGGTGGTGCTTGGCCGCAAAAGAACTGCGGTCCATTGTGGGTGGCCACAAACATTGCGGTCCGTATGGTGTATCGATCCAAGCAGCAAGCAGCGAAAGTGCAGGCCCACAACTGCGTAGCCAGCACCGCTCTCTCCTCTCTCTCTACCCCAAAGCCAGATCCTCGGAGGTGGGAGACAAAAGAAGAAGACAAGTGAGTAAGGTGGTAAGGGCTCAAAAGTGCACGCAATATAAGATGATGCACACTGGGGGCACATGGGAACCAGGTGAGACAGGTACGTTCCTATCGTACGCCCCCCCCACCAGGTAACCTACATGGCCCCTCCCTTACCCCTTACTGTATCCACAAAACTCAACACTACCCATAAACATCTATTTTACAAATCAACAAACATCCCTACTGTCTTCCCCGTTCCTCCCATAAACCAAATTCGTCTTCTCTCCCTCCTAACCAATCAAATTTGCCATTTTCAACTCTCATCAAAATTTGCCATTTTCAACTCAACATCAAAATTTGCCATTACCAATTCATCATCAGTCCCTCCTAGGGAGGGAGAGATGGAATCACCCCAATGTCTCATCCACGTCGTGATGCGTCTCACAATCCACACAGCAATTTCATTTCCTGCAACAAAACAAAGAAAACACAGGTGTGGAGTCATCATCATCACCACAGGTAAGTGGCTGCGTATGGTGCGACAGGTTCATCAATCCTAACTATTTCCTAAATGACTTTAACAACTTTACACTACCCGGGGTCTTTCTCCGGCCAAACCATTGGCCCTCTTACACTATGGGTTCTAAAAACCAATTCCCATTGGCCAAACTGTGGTGCTTTTCAATTTGGGGTCTCACTCTCCCGATTCATCTCCCGGTGCCCTCGCACAATTTCTGGGCTGTGGCGTGTACCTCTCCCAGCGGGTCTACCCACCTGCACACCTCCACCACTGCAGTTGCCTCCGAGCTTACCTGCTCCTTACCCTAACCTAACTACCTGGGGAAGGCCCTCTGGCTCTCTCCCCACTCGGTGCCCTCTCTGGCACTGGGCTGCCCGATCCACACCCGGGATCCTCAGGCACCCACTCACAACTACCGGCTCCCAGAGCCCACCTGCGGCCTCACCTGGCCGACATCCTCACAGTGGTGGAGTGCCCAACCAACTACACACACTAACAGGCTACACGCCCAGCCATTTCCACAACACTAATGCACCCATTCACAACACCATTCTGCAACCGCACCACAAATGCCAATATCCAACCACAATTTACCTATACCCTCTACCTAACACTTACACTACCCGCCCCGGGTACTCGTGAAAGGGGTCCACTCTTCCCCCATCCACACCTTCGCACCATGCACACCACTCCGTACCACTTACTCCAACTCTCTCCACACACCTGTACTTGCACACCTGTGCTCTCACACCTGGTGCCACCTGCACCCTTCTCTCCCCAAGCGCATTCGCGCTGATCTACCACACTCACTACTCACACACTGCTCCACACACCTGTCCAGTTGCACACCTGTGCAATCACACCTGTTCAATTCTCACACACACGGCATCATCTCAGCTAACTACTCCCTTCTGAAACTTGCGCTTCCCAGTCGTCCCTTTAAACTATTGCGCTCCCACGTCATTATCATCCATACTAATCTACCTGCGTCCCCACTACAGGTATCAGTCACTAACTAAACTTAACGTTACCTAATGTCATCTTCTAGGGCCCTATTAATAACCTAACCCACCCGGGCTAGTTTCCACTGCCATCAACCCCATAAGCTATTGCTCCTTTGCCCCCAGCATGGGAAGGGTGGCAGATTTGCCATCCCACCCCATCGGGGGTCTCTCACTACCAATTTTGCACATCAAATTTCAACAAATCAAAAATTTGCCAATCACTACCCATCATCTGCCAATCACTACTGCCAATCCCTTGCCAATCATCAAATTTTGTTTTTCTCTAATTTTGGGTCCAAAACACTAACCTCATCACCCAGTCTACTCAATAATGCCTCTCGGTGCGCCAATTCCTGTCCAAAGCCCGGCTTCGTAAAGCCAAGCAATGGATGCTGGTTGTTTTGTGCCGGCGGCTGGATGCGTCCGGCATTCGGGGCAGGGACGGGGGCTTACCCGGGCCGAGATCCCACGCACCACCTCGGCGTGGAGCCATCCAATGTCCCGATCTCGACCTGCCGGCACGTCTCAACAAAACGTGGTCGCCATGACGACCCTTCCTATCCAGCTGCCCGCTCCACCTAGTGGAGCACGGACGCGGCCGTTCAAAGCGAGGCCCGGCACGCACCGAGGGCCCGCTTCGGCTAAAAGTCGACCTAACCTCTAACCTGGTTACCGTCGATGCTTCACCTGGATTCTTACACCCCGCAGCCCGTTCCTTGCTCACCCATCCAGCCGTGCTCATGCTCCTCGTACCTTTCCTTACACACCCAGGTACCCTCATTCCACTCACAGCCTTGGTCACACACCTGACCACCGAACACTTTGGCACACATTCGTTGGTCGCACACCTCACCAAAACACCTCTTCGCGCCCCCTCCTCAGTCACCTCCTCTGTGACAATCACAGGTGTGCTCTCATTCGCACACCCAACCACGTGCCTCACCACCAACTCCAGCGTGCATTCCCACTCACGCTCTACCATTCCAGGTGTGCATCCTTCCATCCCAGGTGTACATCCTCGCTCACCTGTCACAACCAACTCACTCTCCTTGTCACTCTCACTACTCTCACCTCCACTCTTGACCACGCACTCACCCTTACTCTTGACAGCGCACTCTTTCCTCATGCACCTGTCCGTCACACACCTTTCTCTCGCACACTCCCCCGTTACACCCTCTGTAACACTCACCACAGGTGGACACTCTTCCTTACTTCTGACAGCGCACTCTTTCCTCATGCACCTGTCCGTCACACACCTTTCTCACGCACACTCTCCCGTCACACCCTCTGTAACACTCACCACTCCGCGCTTCCATGTGCCCCCTCGCACACGCGCTACGACCGACTCACTCTTGCCAGCACCCTCACTCCTTGGCACGCACTTTTTCCTCACACACCCCAGAGTCGGACTTTCTCGCTCACCTCCTTTTTCGCACACCAGACCTGTCGCACACTTCACCCACGGCCTCTCACGAACACCCGGGTCCATCTCGACCCCCAAGCTTCTTAAATCCCCTGGCGCATCATACGCACGACCATATTGGTCACCACTTACACCGGGTCCTCTTCCTCTTCGCTTCTCCTCCATCACCTGCGAATCCCTCATCCGGTTAATGAGCACATCATCACGATCCAAACACAGACTTTGGACCAATTCTTTTATCTCCTCTTTTATCTCTTTCTTATCCCCTCTCCGTCGCTTCTTAATTTCGCTCACCCCTTCTTCCACTTCTTCTAATTTCTGCTTCACCTCTTTTATTCCCCGGTACGTCTCCTCAAGCTCATCCTCTAAGGCTACCTTGACCGTTTCCATGTGCGTCCTCACCTGCCGGTCCTTCGTCTCCATTACCTCTATCACCTCGTCCAACCTCGTTGTCAGTCCCTCACGTACCATCTGACATTCCCTCTTTGTCGCTATCAAGTCGTTTTTTATGTCGTTTTGTGTCGCTTTCAACCCTCCTAATACCGCAGTGTTCCTTTGAACCTGCTCCGTTAGTCCTTTTTGTCCCTCCGTCAGCTGTTCCACCTCCTGCGTCAGGTCCTCTATGCCCCCTTGTAACTTTACAGTCCCCTTTCTCACCTCCTTCTCCATGTGCTCCTTACAGTGCCTCACCTCCTCGCGCACTCCTCCGACCTCCTCACTCACTCTTCTTCTGATCTCCTCTCCCATCACTTGCATCTCCTGCCCAGATGCCACCCTGATCTGCTCCATTTCCTCCCTGTGAGCATCCAGTTTGGTTTCTACCCCCATTCTGACCCCCTCTATCTGCTGCCCCATTTGGTTAACTTCCCTTTCCGCTTGGTCCCTCATGTCCCTCAATTTGCCTTCCATGGTGTTTTCTAACCCCTCTAACCCTTTTTTCATCCCTTCCATTTGATTCTCTTGAGCGGCCATTCTGTTTTCTACCCCCGTTAACCCCTCCTGTATTTCCCCTAATCTATCGTCTAATTTCCCAAATTTCATGTCTAATCCCTTAAAATTATTGTCTAATCCCTTAAAATTATTGTCTAATCCCTTAAAATTATTGTCTAATCCCTCACTGGTACCCCTCGCTTCGTCCCTCATTACCCCTATTTTGCCCTCCAATCGCTCACCCTGAGCATCCATCCGGTTCCCCATTACCCCCATTTGGTCCTCCAATCGCTCACCCTGAGCATCCATCCGGTTCCCCATTACCCCCATTTGGTCCTCCAATCGCTCACCCTGAGCATCCATCCGGTTCCCCATCCGCTCACTATCAGCCCTCATTCCCATCATTATTCTGCTTTCCATTTCTTCATTATTCTTGTCCATAAGGGCCTTCATTTGCATAAAAAACAAGTTCAAATCCACCGGGGGCGCTGCCACGGTCGCTGGCGCGGTGATCAGCGAGGCGCCATTTTGCGCGCCCGCTTCTTCGTGCGTGACGGCGCTATTTTGCGAACCTGCCGCCCTCACTGCTTCGCTCTCCTCCTGTCCCTCATTTTGGTCCTGGATCGACCCTACCTCTCTCTCCTCTACCGGACCCCAGCTGTCTTGATCCGCCATAGCGCGACTTTCAAAATTCGGTTTTTTATTTTATTTTCGTAAAACAAATTCAAATTTCGGCCGTTATAATTTCGCGCGGGAAACGCGCTCCGAATCGATTCTAACTGTTACAAATTTGGGCCTAATAAATTTAGTCCCGGGTTCGAATTCCACTCCTCGACACCAATTGTTACAGACGTGGCTTGGATGTTATTCACCGAGCGGTTTTGGGATGACCACGTCTGCACAAGATTATACTCGATATTATACCCGAACGTTGACTAGTCGCGCGATGCTAGGTCAATGAAGGAACAGACACACGGCTGGGATTAAAATGACGACACCAGGGATACGGTTCTCAAGACCTCCGGAGGAGATTATATTCGTGCGGAAGGTCAGATTACAGGGACGAGAGGTACAGCACAGAAAGGTGGGCACTTAGACACAACCTTATATTAACCCCAACAGACGACAGGCAAACGGGACAAGGCTGACTCACACGGGGATTGATAGCAGGAAAGCGGGTATCGATGGCTCCAGGTGCACCTGGGCTCAGGGCAGAATCGACCCGGTTCGGTCCGGTCCAAAGATGCGGGGAGGTATCGTCGCGCTGGGGGTGGCGGTGGCTTCCTCTGCTCTCCGTAGTTCAGGCGCATCTGACGTCACGTCCGCTACGTGGCCGCGTATATCCGGCGGGGAGTGACACGCCCTCGGCTCGTTAGCTCCGCCTCGTGGAATCGGCACGTTGCTTCTCATTGGGTGCGTGCGGGGGGGGGGGGTTACCGGCTCCGCCCCTGACGAGGAGCTGACAAGGAGCCCCTTCGTGGTAACCCCGTGGAGCGCATGGTCTGGAGCGCATCGTCTGGAGCGCATTGTCGATGGCGGCGAACCGAGCCGGTGGGAGGACGCACACTCCCCCCCGCGCAGCACCCCTCTGTTGTTGTAGACGGGGAAGAAGAAGGGAGGAGGTACGGGAAAGGTCCTAAACTCACTACTGGTGCCATATAATCACATTCTGGTGCAACGAAGAGTCATAATTAATGGAAACGAGTCCTTAACTGACATAGACTAAGAATAACTAGCAAGATGTCCGAAAGTGGTCTACGTGTGGTGCGGTGGACCTGGGCACGACATTTAATGGGGGAAAAAGGGGAAGGTCGGTTCTACAGAGTGTTGTTTACAGACAATGGGACTAGGGAATGGGGGATTGGGGATAGTTGGGGAGTATTGGGGAAAATAGGGGAATATTTACAAGCGGATATGGAGGCCAAATTCCATATTCGCAACAATATGTACATGTTCTTTCATATCATTGAAACCAAAACTAAATGAACGCAGAGAAAAAGTGATCTTCATTTTTCCAGCCATGTAATTCAGCCATTGAAATAAAGGCACAAACCTTGCACAATCAACATACGCATGGAACACATCCTCTGTGTAAACACAGAACGGGCAACACGTAGATGTGGGCGCGAAATGACTCACTAATTTATTAGACGGAATGATCCAGTGTATCATTCGCCACTGGAGATCACCTGTCCTTTTGCTTACCAGCTTACTGTATATTGATTCCCATGCAGGCTCAGATGGGAGACTTCTGGCATTAGCCCTTTCCACCTGGCCACTCCATTTAACGGTGAGTTCCCAAGCAGAACTGCAGTACATAAACGATACAGGTCTTTACTACTGCATTTCTGAAAAATGTTTTGTCCCTCACTAATTAATTGGGGGCAAGTCTCCATGACTAGGCTGTACCAATAAACCAGGAAATTGCCAGTCATTGGATGTCACCAAAACTTCCTGGGTCCATCTTAGTCCAAGTTGGAAGCTTTTCTTTACTATTTCCTTTAGGACTCTTCCGATTATTCTGTTTGACCATATTCCAGTCATATCAGCTATCTCTTCCACCCCCAACCTGATCATGGCGGAGGTCCAACACTTTGATTATGCCTGCTGTAATAAAGTGTTGATAAAAGTCTCGGCTTCTTGGAATTGCAGGAAAAAGCAGGTTGTAAAAAAGGGGTTCTTCCACAAACATGTTTGTAACATAGGTTTCTTGCTGGCGACTAGTCGAAAGGCTTTGCCAGGCATTCAGGAGGCTCTGACAGAATGATGGTAGATGAAATGTGTTGACATGTTGGAGTTGGACGAAGAAAAATTCAAGGCCGTCCCACCTCGCTCCGGACCACCCCCGCCGGCAGCGCTGCCTCCGTGTCGAGGCCGCCCCCTGGCGGTCAGACCCCCAGCACCCCCGCCAGCAGCTCTGCCTCCGTGTCGAGGCCGCCCCCTGGCGGTCGGTCCCCCGGCACCCCTCAGCCCCGCTGCCCCCCAGCGTGATAGGCCAGAAGTCGGCTTGGCAGTCGTTCCTTGCACAGCAACTGCTGTATGGTACACAGCCGAAAAGCCATGATACGACTTTTTATGTCGATCAGTCCCTGGCCACCTTCAGACAAGGGGCTACATATGACATTTGGTAGTAACCAATGGTGACCACTCCAAAAAAAATCCACCAGTAGCCTCTGCACTGCCTTTAGTAGTGCCTCTGGCGGCTGAAGGCAGATAAACCTATGCCACAGGGAAGAAGCCACCAAATTAATAACCACTAGAACCCTGCCTCTGTAGGAAAGGTGGGGGAAGAGCTCGTTTCCACAGTCCGTCTTTTTTTGACATGCTCAACAATCCCGTCCCAATTTTTGAGGACGTAATGTGGAGATCCCAGGAAAACCCCAAGGTATTTGACTCCTTCCACCCATTTTAACTTTGCTGGTAGATGCACAGGTGGTACCAGCACTCTTCCAGGTGGAATGTTCTTGAGACAGGAAATCCATAAGGCCTTACTCTTGTCCCAGTTACACTTCAAAGAAGAAGCGAGGCAAAAAAGATTTAAACATTCATCAAGTGCTGGGATATCACTCTCCTTCTTAACAACCACACAGACATCATCTGCATAAGCCGATACAACTACTGAAGGGCTCTCAGGGGATACAGTCACTCCTGAAATATTTTTCCTAAATAAAATTAAGAGTGATTCCATTACCAAGGAAAATAATAACCCAGAAAACGGGCATCCTTGTCTCACCCCTCTTTGAACCTGTACCGGAGAACTGAGTTCGTTATTTATCTATATATATAAAACACAGTGTGTGTGTGTGTGTAATGTTACCGATAGACTCCTAAACGGAGAGGCTCACGTGCTTGATATTTGGCATAGACATGGCCATTGAGCCTGGGAAGAACATGGCTGACCTAAAAAAAAAAAATCATAATATTTTTTTTACCATATTGTTGCGGACGCGGTTAAAGATGTTATTTTACCGAGCGGTTGGTATTACCGCGACCGAACAGTTATTCCCCGATTAGAACCCGATTCCACCCAAACGTTGGCCGGATCGCACCGCGGCTGCTCAATGAGGGAAAAGACTAAAACGACGAATGCAAAGAGGAAGACGAAGGCAAAGAAAGGTTTGGAAATGCTACTAAATTTATTTACTATTTACACACATAAGCAAAAAGAAAGCAGTCACGTTTATTTACAGCACATAAGACGCAGGTGACACAGTGAAAATACTAGCTTACCTACAGTCTTAATTAACCCAGGACAGAACAAACAAAAGACAGACTCACGCGGGGAATGATGACAGGAATCGCAGGAGGTGGATGGCTGGAGGTGAACGCTTGGTGGAGCCAACGCGGAGCTTGGTGGAGCTTTGGTGGAGGTGAACGCTTGGTGGAGCCAACGTGGAGCTTGGTGGAGCCTTGGTGGAGGTGAACGCTTGGTGGAGCCAACGCGGAGCTTGGTGGAGCCTTGGTGGAGGTGAACGCTTGGTGGAGCCAACACGGAGCTTGGTGGAGCCTTGGTGGAGGTGAACGCTTGGTGGAGCCAACGCAGAGCTTGGTGGAGCCTTGGTGGAGGTGAACGCTTGGTGGAGCCAATGCGGAGCTGGGTGGAGCCTTGGTGGAGGTGAACGCTTGGTGGAGCCAACGCGGCTGGTGGGGGGTTGGTGTGACGGGTTCTCTCTCCTTCCCTCAAGCTTCAGGACTCTTTCTCTCTCTTTCTTAGTCCCACCCAGTCCAACAACTTCCTCTCTTGCTTAGTCCAACTCAAGGCCTTTCTGTCTTCTGATATCCTCCCTCCTCGACTCTCTCCGGGGGCCTCTGCCTCGGGTTATATAAGCCCCACCATTGACCCTTTTCGAACCTCCCCAAAACGTTCTCTCTCCGCCCTCTAAAGCCAACCCCTCGTTCTGGGTTGGTCGGCAAGGGCTGGTTCACTCCTCCCCTCTATGACGAGGTGGGGACCCGCCTTTCTTCCCCAACCCTGCCTCGTGGTCAATGGCGGATGAAGGGAAAACCGCCCAAAATGCAGTTGGCAATTGACAAAAAGGGGGAATGGAGGTTTTGGGAATGGGAATGAAGGGAATCTATCTCTTTCACTTGGTGCAATGGAGTACTTCTATTAATGGGAGACACAGCCTTACCCTAAAACACAGAATAAGATATAACTATCGAACAGGGGTATGCTATGATTGGCTGACGTATGCTTGTGGACTAATTATGGGACGCCCTTTTGACCTTTACACAGCTCCAGAGGCAGGAGGCGCAGAATAACCAATAATAATAATAAAGCACACAATAAAAAAAACACACAATCCTCATATCCGCAACAATATTTTTACCTCAGCGCATTTCAGCGAGCAATATTATACACAGAATCTGAGCCAGTGGCAGAGCAGCGCGCTGATTCGCTCAGAGCGATCACGTGATGTTCCAACCTTGCCGCCATAAAGTCACAGTTACGCGTTCGCACGTAATTCAGAGCGAAAAGCGATTGCATTTTTTCACATTTCAGCGAGGAACATTGCCATTCACACCACATAGGTTTTTTTTCTTTCATCTTTAGATCCATATTTTTTGCCATAACGTAGCGCATTATGGCTCGCTCGAGCTCGAGTTAGCCAATCACCTGGGGGCATGAGGCCACGTTGGCCATGCCCACGACACGATGCAGAGTTGCAATCTTGATGAAGACCGACTGTGATAAAGGCAATGGCACCGAAGAAAAGAAATTTGTCGCGTTCAACCTCCCGAGCAAGGAAAATCGCTGATCGGAGACTCCATGAAACCGATGAAGATACTTTTCACCATCGACAAGCCAATCAAGATCGTGTCTCTAGATTCAGACAGCAAGAGACAGAAGATGAAAGAACGGCACGTCGAAACGCCAATCAACAACGTCTGGCGAGGGCCAGACAGCGAGAGACAGAAGATGAGACAAACTATTTCAAACAAACTGTATTTCCCATCTACACGGCCATGTATTCCTATTAACGTTATGTAAAGTTCATAAATTGTGTGGATTACATCATTTGTGGATGTGATCAATTGCCAGTAACCATCTATATCCCTCCCCTCCCCTTCCCTCCTCCCACTCCCTTTCCCCCCTACCCCTCCCTTTCCCCCCTACTCCCTTTCCCCCCTACCCCTCCCTTTCCCCCCTACCCCTCCCTTTCCCCCCTACCCCTTCCCCCTCCCACTCCCTTCCCCCTCCCTCCTCCCCCACCCCTCCCCTCTCTTTCCCCCCCTCCCACCTCCCCCTCTCCTCCCTCCCCCCTCTTCTCCCCTTGCCCCTCCCCCTCCCGGCAATGCCAGGTACTTCTGCTAGTTTTAAATAAACTAAATATATTGTTGTACAACAAAGTCACGTAGGCCCTAAAATTGACACCAAAGCCACATGCTTCTAGCACACAATACAAAAAAACATGATCAACACTATCAAAAGCCCTTTCCAAATCAAGGAATATCCCAAAATCTTTTTCCAAGCAATCACATTCCATTAAATCTCTGATCAAATTTTTTTTATCATAAATAGATCTGTTTGGGATGCAGTAATTCTGATCATGGTGTACTAGATCACCGATTACCGTCTTCAACCGACTGGCCAACACTTTTGACAATATTTAGTAGTCCGTACATAATAACGAGACCGGCCACCAATTCTTTATGTCGTAGATCTCCAGTCTTTTGAATCGGCGACTCCACTGCTCTTCTGAAGCTTAGTGGGAATTCTCCAAGCACCAAGGATGATTCCAGGACATTCAATAATTCAGGGCCCAAAAGGTCCCAAAAAGCCAAGAAAAATTCTGCCGGTAGGCCGTCAATCCCAGGAGCTTTCCCCTAGTCCCTTTCACTTAGGGCCTGCGTTAGCTCAGGCAAAGTAATTGTTGAATCCAGGCCCAGGCACTGAGGCTCAGTTATGGATGAAAGGTGAGAAGTTAAAAATTTCATGGTTTGCTCACAAACATTTTGTTTTGCATAAACTTTTGAAAAAAACTCTAATGCACAACCTTACATCTCCAGGGTTGGCAACCATGTTTCCCCTAAAGTCTTGTACAGAGAAAAGGGTTTTGGGTGACTTATTTACAAAATCCATTTGGAAGAAAGATTTACTAGGGGTGTCTAATACCTTTAAATTGTTTATTCTTAATCTGATTAACAGGCCTGCTGCTTTCTCCTGAATCAGCTCTCTCAGTTGAGCCTTCTTTTCAACCAATAACCTGTGGTCTCTTCTGTTATTATCTTCAGCCAGTTTACACTCTAACCGTATAATATCGGCTTCTAAACAAGCCATTGTTATATTTTTTTAACGTCAGTTTCATTTGAAACAAACTGCTGACAAAACACTCTAATCTGAGCTTTTGTGTTATCCCACCATAATGCTAAATAAGAGAAAGAGGGCTTTTTTGAAAGTTGGATGACCCAAAAAGCACGGAAGGCATCTTTAAACAAAGCATCTTCGAGAAGACTGGTACTGAATTTCCAGTATGCACTTTTGCGTAAGGGTTGAGGGAAAAAGAGGCCCATGGTAACTAAATGATGATCAGAAAACAAAGATGGAAAATGATTTGGAGAGATAACCGCATTCCTGAACTGTGAGTTTATATACTAACGGTCAAGTCTAGCGAAGGTCATTCTCCCATTGGCACATCGTCCCCAAGTATACTCAGATTTGTTGGGGTAATGTAGCCTCCATGCATTTAGCACACCCACTGCCGAAAAATAATTCAACAAATCAGTACTACCTTCGGGATGAAGTTCTGCTGTATTTCAGTCTATACTGGGTTTAAAGGTGCAATTAAAGTCACCCCCCATGCAAATACAATTATTGAGATCTATCGACTGCATGTGTCGAATTAAAGATGAAAAGAAAGCTCTTCGTTCCACACTCTCACTTGGTGCAGAAACGTTGAATAGTGTAAACTGAAAATTATTAATGACCAGTTCCAATGAAATAAACCGGCCTTTAATCACCTCCTGGAAGAGGCATGACTCAGGTACAAGGCCTGGTCTGAGTAAAAAGGCTACACCAGCAGAAGAAGAAGACATGTTACTAAAAAAACATTGTCCCTTAAAGAGGCGACACCAGTCGTACTCCACATTTTGAATTATATGGGTTTCCTGGAGTAAGAGTGCATCAATTTTCTTGCTCTCAAATAAACTTTTCACCTGAACCTGGCGGTTTTGGCTTGCACCTCCGCCGTTCATATTTAAGGTTCCAAAGGTGATTTTTTTTTTCATGGATTATCAAAAGGCTTGAGCGGTTGTTGGGAAATCTCGCTCCCTGCTTTTGTAACAGCCTTTCTAAGCCAATGAAACAGCGACCTTGTTAAATGAAATTCATCCGGCCTCCTAATTATGTCCTTTGCAGCCTGGATGAATGAAATTAAATCAGGAAAATGATCTTTTACAATCACATTTCGCTGTCGGTAGGTGTCATTTAGAAAATAAATAATAAGTTGAGGGGCTATGGATGACTGATACGATGAAGATTGAGACAACTCAGTCATCTCAACTTCATCATCTGATTCTGACAAATCAGAAACAGCTCCGCCCGGGTCCATTTTGATTCCAGCCAAGTCCGAAGATTTGCTGGAATGTTCTATGGTAGAGTCATCTTCACTCTGGTACCCGGGACATTCAACAGGAGCTGAAATCTCGGCTTCACCCTCCTGTAGGGAGATGTTCACTGGCTCAATTGACGAACCAGCGTCATGATTTAGATCTTGCATTGGTAAAGAAGAGCTTGGGGCTGAAACATTCCCATTCCGCTCAGTCTCAGCAGGTAGTGACGGTGGCGGCTCACTAATGAGCTCACCATCATCTTTAGTCTCGCCATCTACTTTTTCTCCCAAGTTTTCAGTGCTGCCCGATAATGTTTCAGAATTAATTAATTCAGGTTCCTTCTCCCTGGTGTCAATACAGCTTGTGGACACCTGAGAAAGCCGTTTCAGGGCGTCTTCACCCACACTGTCTTTATCCAACACTACCTTTTTCAAAGTAATGTTGGAGTTACAAGCACCAGGTGCTCTTCGTTTTTTTGTCACCACAATGGGATCTTCTTCCATCTCCTCACTGCACATAGCATCTGCCACAACAGGTGGGTTATCCGGGATTATTTCATTATTTACCGAATCAGCGGTGTTGTCGTTTTCACCAACACGAACAGGAGTATTATCCCTACCCCTCGTGTGCGAGGGAGCGGCGGTAGGAACCGTTCGGGTATTTCGGTTTACCTTGTTTTGTACGTTAGAGACCGGGGTGTTATCTCTTTTACAATCAGCGTCACTATGACCCGCTTCACCGCACCTTACACACGATACCTTCAGACAAAACCTTTTCACATGGCCAAAAGCTCCGCAATAAAAACATGTTAATGAGGCCGATGACGCATACATCTGGTACTCATGGTTGTTCACCTTTACCTTGAACGTGATGTTTAACCCCGTGTCATCGCCTAAATCCGGAAGCACCATATACACCTGCCGTCTGAAGCTCATCACGTGTTTCACACGTTCATCGTGAGACCGGAGCGGAATCATTGTGATTTTCGACACCACTGTTCCATATCGGGACAAAACGGACATCAGCTGGTCGCAGGTTATAAATGGGGGTACATTAGATATGACGACCCTCACCGACGGAGTGTCCATAGGCGACGCCAAGACAAAGAGACCTGTCTCTGTGGTTAATCCCGCACTAACATCGTGAATGAATTTTTCATCGGACACAAATACAACAACTTTTTGATTCATTCTCGATGCTGCTCGTACATTCTCACAACCGATTATTTTCCCCACCGACAAAACAATGTCCTCAGTGGAAGTTCCTTCAGGTGGAACACACACAAATGCATGCTTCCTTGTTAAGTTGTCGAACGCCTCTAACCGAGAGCGTGTATTCGCCATCCCAGCGAATTAACACCCCCCACTTGTCCAAACCGGACAAGTATGTACCAGACCGAAATAAATCAAACTAAAATAAATAATAAACGTGCATTATAAGCACAAAAAGGCTTACAAAGTGTCGTCGAAGCCAGTAGGCCGCACCCAAAATGGGTCCGCTCTCAATCCTCTCTCTCTCGAAGACAAAGGTGTAGAAAGGATGAAGACAAAGGTGTAGAAAGGATGAAAACAAAATGCCAAATTACACAGGATGGAAAAGGAGAAGGAGGGGAGGGCAGGAGAGGAGAAAATCGCACAAAGGACTCACCACAACACAGAGCAGTTGCTCACAGCCGCCATGACGCTACACCCAAATCGCAACAGCCGGCAGGGGGCGACAGAGAGAGAGAGAGAGAGAGAGAGAGAGAGAGAGAGAGAAAGAATAAATGAGAAAGGAAATCAGGCAGAGAATTGAATTTGCAACACCATTTATTTCACAAAAAAAAAAACCAGGTCAAGTCAAATTTTTACAGGAGAGAAAAAAACAGAAAAAAAAAACAGTTCTTAATGTTATTATTAAAAAAGAAAGTCCAAATTCGATTCATTCACAACACATAAGGCTTCATTAATACACCATTTGCATTCAAAGAGTTTGACATTTTCATTCGCCACATAATAATCAAACTCTAACCTTATTCTTGCAGACACCAGCCCTTTAAACATAGGAACAACATCAAATCCATGCCCATTATCAATTTTAATTTTCCTTGATTTATATATTGCATATTTTGCTATAGCAACTAAGAAGTTTAGGAGAACACCAGAGTCCTTGCAGGAGGGTCTGAAAGGTACACCAAAAATAAAAGAATGTGAAGTAAAAGGAAAAGACAACTGATCAAAAAGGTGTGTGAGAATCGAGAAAAGAGGTATTAGTCTTTCACATTTCACATAGGCATGAAAGAGATCCTCCTTCTGTTCACAGAAGGGGCATGCTACTTAGGGTGCATCAAACGCCCCTATGTCAAGAAAACAATCTGTCCCCAATTTTATTTTGTTCCAGTCATAAAATAAAGTTCCTATGCAAAATTTGGTAAGGTTTTGATATCATCTTCTGGGTCCACCTCAGCAAATTAGATTTTGAGTCGGTTGTATCAGAGTCAGAAATTTGACACGCAGCTGTTTTGAGGCCCATAAATAAAAATGAAAGGATTGACCGATTGCTGCATACAATAGCTCTTTGGAAAGGTATTATTGTGCTCTGTAGCAATATATAATCATCATAGGGATAGGGATATAATTCACTTATACACAAATAGTCAAAATCATGATTTTATTGGTATAATCATATGTATTATAGATACCAGAATGATATAATTTTTATTACAGTAGAATCATATATACACAATCTTAGCATTTATCATCTTAATACGAGTACATCTGACTATGGATGAACATGAAAATAGAAGCAAAACAAAGATACTGTAGTTTTCATGGATATTTCTGACAGTTTAGTCTTGAGCTGCTCGCTTTCGAAGATTCGGTTTCTCCTTGCGGTTGTGCTCAACAACTTGTAGCACATTTTGGTAGTGGTCTTCACTTCTGGCTGCTGAAAGGAAGTCAGAGCTAAGCTTAACTCCCCTTTCTGCAGAGTCATTCACCACATTCAAGGCTTTAACATTAGTCCATGATGTCTGGTAGGCTGCAGAGTTAGTCCATTCTTGAACATCGGTAACTAGAAATGCCCAGTCAAGCTTCAGATGATGAAATAGGTACCATGAATCTGGTCCAACAAAATCAGCCAGAGTGGTCTTCTCAGTCAAGTCATCAGGAAATCTGGGCTTTCCAAACCCAGTACCAAACCGTCCTTGTGGGTTGGTTACTGGAAAATCTGGCTGAACCTCCAGAAGTCTGTCTGCCAGAGCACGGCGATGGTCATGAGGAACAACTGAGCTGAAGAGGGCAAGTGGAACCATCTCTTCTGTGAGGTACCAGAGATGTCGTTTGAAGGCTTTCAGGGCACTTCTTGAGATTCCAGCATTGACAGCTTCATACTGTTTCAGTTTGGAGATGAGCTGCAGGTCATTCCATGGGGCATCGGTGACAGAGGTACATGTCATCCACCAGGAGCTGTATACTAGAGTGACAAACGTGACAAGTTCTCTGATCTTTGGCACTTGTTTTTCTGTGGTAATTGTACCTGCTGGAAGATCAGCGATTTGTTTTTCGAAGAGACATAATTTGATTGAGTAGAGGAGCTTCGCTATCCATCTGGCTTTATGCAGTGCACCAGGACGCTTGAAGGTTATTTGATGTTCAGCTACTTCACCATCAAGGAATACAGTACACAGATCAACAAATTCCAAATAATCATCACGTCTTAGAGATTGCTCGGTGTGACAGAGTCTGAGAACATTATTTTGCCAGTCACTTGTCAAACTTGTTGCTGCTTCATTTAGTTGAGATGGATCAAATCGTGAAAGTGGTTCATTGAATGTGTGTGGAAACATTTCAAAGTTCTTGCGAAACCTTGAGAAGAGGAAGATATCTGGTGACTTAGATGCTTCAACTTTAAGATCAGTAAAAATGTGCGTAAGAATGACTTCACCAATGTGGTGTCTGCAGCCTGACCACTGAAGAGCTTTGTTAAGCCGTTGTTGAATTGTTACACAAGCTGCACTGATGTGGCCGGTGTTAGATGCAGTTGTGTCATATGTCAAGTTGACAACATTCTCTTGGCAGTTCCATGATTCAAGTAGGTTATTAGTCAGCTGAGCAATTATATCTCCAGATTTACAGTCTGTTCCAGGCTTGTAGGATGGAACACCCAGCAGCTTCATATCAGTTTGAGAACCCAAAAGCACAGCCAGGCGTTCTTCAAAAGTGTTTTGGTTAGTTAAGCATGGAAGCAGCTTTGAGTCCCAGTGCAACGTAGCAAGCTTCGGAGGTATCCATTTGTCCTTACAGGTAGTAGCAATATGCTGTCCAATTTTGCGTCTTGATTTATCTGCTGTAGCATATGATATTGACACCTTCGCTACATCCCCTCCTGTTTCTTCAATAAGAACTTCTGTGAAAGCAGCCTGTTGGGTTGGTGTCATCTTCATCCTTGTTGCCAGTGAAACAAGACTGGGCCTCTTCAGGATGTCATGTGGAATGAAAACTGATGTGCCAGGTCTAACTAAACGATGATGACTTCTTGAGGTTGTTGGTGTGCTTGTTGAAGGTCCAAGAGTTACTTCTTCATCACTGTCACTAATATTATACACAGTGGTTGTAGTATTTATGTTGAACTCCAGCTCCATACTTGCTCGCCTCTCTGATTCTTTTTCCTCGCGGTTCACTTTACGCTGCATCTTATCTGCCAACAGTTTATCTTGGCAGCCAAATGTTGCACAGCGATCTGTCTTCATAGATTCCAGGAATGCTAAGTCTTCAGGATTCTTGATGTGAGAACTAGCATCATTGGGCCACAAGGGAAATGTCTCCATAAATTTCATCTCCATTTGATTCACCTTTGTGATGCTTGCTGGAGTTGTTCTTCGGTTGATAGGGATTGATCTAAGCTTGGAATTATCATCTGCAAGTTTGATAATTTTCTCAATAGCCTTGCGTTCAGAGATGATAGGAATATTAGCCTTGCCATAAAATGGTGTCACTTTCTGCAGTACAAGCTTTGCTGATTCCCACCGAGAGCGTCGTTCAAGTTTGCCATCTTCCGTGTGCCACATGAAACAACGTAGTACTTGTAAACAAGTTGGAAGTCTGGTGCCATTGATCTGGGAATCTTGTTCAGTTATGGCACTTCCAAGACCAAACAACATGGTGGACTCTCTTGTTGCAACAGATGCTTTCTTTACTGTGCCATCCATTGTTTTATCTGAAAGAAAAAGGTAGTATTAGTAACAATAATGTCATTTCATAATTATGTACAACAAATAAATCGATTATCCAATTTTATTAGAGTATAGCCTAATAATTGTTTTAATCATCTTGTCTAGTTAAAAGATCTCTGTAAAGACAAGATGACTACAACATTCAGGATATTCTTTAATTTATATATTATATTTTAAAAATACTCTTCATTTAGCTTTATATCCATATTTTGAAAAAAATCATTATTTTGACTATTTGTATATAAATGAATTGTATCCCTATCCCTATGATGATGATATATTGCTACAGAGCACAATAATACCTTTACAAAGAGTTATTATATGTAGCAATCAGTCAATCCTTTCATTTTTATTTATGGGCCTCAAAACAGCTGCGTGTCAAATTTCCAACTCTGATACCACCGACTCAAAATATGAAATGGTGAGGTGGACCCAGAAGATGATGTCCAAACCTTACCAAATTTTGTATAGCAACTTTATTTTATGATTGGAACAAAATAAAATTTGGGACAGATCAATCCAACATCTTTTTAAAAATAGTTGGGCGTTTGATGCACCCTAATGCTACTGGCACTGAGCTATCAAGGTGATGAACAAAGGTGTTCGTAGGGAGAGCCCAATGTGCTAATCTCCACTGGATATCTGCTAGGAACCCGTAAATAGGTAGTTTGTACATAGTCATACCCCGTTTTACGCCATTTCGACCTACGTCAAATCCGACTTTACGCCACTCTTCTAGAGTATATTTCAGTTCAGCGAACGTCATTATGTGCGACTTTACGTCACTCCTACGGACGTGAAAAAAAAAATCCTTAAAATATATTTAAAATAAATAAAATAGTACATAAATTAACAATAAAAGAAGCAAAAAAACAATTTAAAATACAATAAAAAGCACATTTAAAAAATATAAAAATGTACGTACGTATGTCAAGTAGTAGATTTGTTATTGCCTAAAGTTCAGTTATAGACGTTGGTTGCTAATGTGTTATGATTTATATGATGTTTAAAAATGCTATTTTCATAAAGTTAATAAAGGGTTTTTGCTTCGTTTTAGTTTTGGATGAGGAAAGGCTTAAAATGAGGTCATGCTGGACAATTGTATACGTGTGCTTTTTTCGAGGCTGGTCGTAAAACCACGCCCACATGCGCGTGTTTTTGCGTAAACCTATCGTTGACCATATATATTTTGTATTAATCACAGCAACGCATGACTCTGTATAAACATGCTTTGAATTACTCATGTGAACCCATATATTTGCTCTGGGCTTATCTGGCCAAGCATGCACTCTTTGTGAGTTACATTTCTGTTTTCTCGGAGCCCAGAGAAACATTTGGTCCGAATGATAAGGAAGGGCTGACTCCCCCGAATGACAGAGCGGATGACGGTGGGGGCTTGGCCCACCGGGGAGGAACCTCTCCCAGTTTTGTTTGTTCCCTCGGAGATTTCCTGATAAAACGTGTCCCTATATAAATGGACTGGGAATCAATGTGTTTTCAGGAAGGCTTGACGTGGCATGAGACTGGCTCTTGCTGTAGATGTCTTGGCTTCTTCCGGATCTGTATAAGTTGGTTTTGATTAAAAAGCTGCGTCATTTTTCAGGCTATTTGTGGACTTCTTTTCCAAACGAAGAGCTGATTCTTCACACGTACACACGTACAGTATACTGTACGTATGCGCAACGGCTGGTTCTCATACAAAACAGAGGCGACGTACAGTATTCCTTTACTGTGTCTGACTGTGTTAGCCATGGGTCCTAAGAAGGATAATGCTAGTGTTTCCAAGCGTAATGTGGTTACGATGGAAGATAAGTTAAATCTGATTAAAAGGTATGAAAAAGGTGAAAAAGTGTCGGTGATAGCGCATCGACCTTATCGCGAATCGGAACCGCAATGCGTCATGGGATCGGAAAGGGGCAATAGTATTTCGCTTTGGATTAGGACAAAGCACCGTCTCCCAAGTTTTGTTCGCAAGTGTACAGCCAATATAAGTCAAGACCTACTCTCAAGTGCCTTGTTGGTATTACACCTCGCGGAACAATTTCATACATTTCCAAACCTACAGGAGGAAACACGTCGGACAAAAAAATTGTAAAGATGACGAACATTGTAGACAAGTTCCAGCCCGGCGATATTTGTATGGTCGATCGAGGTTTCAACATTCAGGAACTGTTCTTGCATAAGCAGGTTGTTTCTCTTCTCCATTGGGAACCCCCCTTTCCCTCAAATATTTCTTTAAATCGCTGGATTTTAATGCCAAAAAACGCTGAATTTCTTTCACATTAGCCATCTTCCTTTCCGTAAACACAGCGTCGATCGTAGACAGACGCTTCCTCTTCTGGGTTCGTGTTTACGTTTGCCCCCTTTTCGATCCCATCATGCTTTGCGGTGGAGCGCCCTCTGTTGATATTTACCGTTTACCGATTCACGATAAGGTCTGTGCCTTAGGGCTGCCACCGTCGACGGTATCGACCATCATTCATGATAGGGAACGTATTCTCGCATACGTCACTGAAAAAGCGCCGCCGGCTAAGACTGCTAAAATGTGTTTGTGTTCAGAAGAGACGCCATGTTTAAGGTGAATAACATAATCTTATTAATTTTATTTATTATTCTTTACAAATTCATTTATTAATTGTGTTCATTACTCATTAAAAAATATGACTAAAATGTGTTTTTAGTGTTCTTTAAGGTTTAGTGATAGTTATATACTTTCGTGAGTTATTTACTCTAGTTTTACGGTGTTTGTCTTCATTTTAAGGCGTTTTTAATGATGGATGGTAATGGGGATTCAAAAGAAAAGCCACTCCCGCAGTTCGGGAATTGGAATCACGAAAAAAAATTGGTCGTTTTCATCATCCGGTTCCATTCTGCATGGGATGCTGGCGTAGTGTGGGTTTCCTGTAGGAAAAGAACGTCTAATTTTTTCTGTAGTGCAAGGTTCACCACTTGGAGTTTGCGCAGCTGACTCGCACCACCATTTATATTTAAGCTTCCAAAACTCATTTTTTTAGTTCATCTTTTGCTCTCACAATGTACTTTTTCAGCCTGCTACATTGGGCTTCTGTGAAATGGTGGTCGCTAGGCCGTCGGATGATGTTCCTTGCCATGTCGATAAACCCGTGCAGGTCAGAAAAATGATCCTTAATGTCTCCGTGTCTCTTTCTAAAAGTGTGGTTGAGGAATTTCAATATTTTGGCTGGTAATACATTGGATTCACTTGTTGTAGGGAACTCCTCAATTTCGTAAGAATTCCTCATCGGACATGTCGGAACCACTGTCTGGGAAACTTTCAATTCCTGGTTCTTGGGGCTCTGAGGTAACTTGTGGTGTGCAGGTGTCATCTTGCTCAATATTAATAGGAGCAGGAGGGGGTAATGGAATTAAAAGAGCCTCGGGTAGTGGAGGGGGGACGGGGGAAACCGTAACCGGTTTGACAGTTTGAGGTTCTCCATCAGTTTTACCAATGTGCTCAGGCATGTTACGTAAGACCACCGGCACAGGTACTGCTGGGGTTAGAGTATTTTCATTGTGCTCAGAAATTTGGGTCGCTGGAAGTACGGTCAGGTTTTCTGCTATCACGTTTCCTCCTATTTTTACGGTTGGGTCTTGATGCACTTGGGTATCATTCACAGGAGGACACGGAACAGTTTTACTTTTTCCTTGAGGAGGGATGTAATTTTCCTCCATTGCATTGTGGGGGAAAGTCTCAGGTAAGGGCTGGGGATCTACATTCTCATGCATGAGCAGTTCGTACCGGTTGCTGGTAGTAGTTTGGTCGGACAGTGGCATTCCCGCAGTTTGACTGAAAAACTACCACCTTTTCGTTACGAGGTGTAACTGAATCCTGGGGTGTTTTTCTCTTCCTTAATGAGACAAGTGTAAATCCATCCCAGATGTTCATGTTCGTATTAATTATCAGCGGTCGTTAAATTTGGTACGATGTCATCTGAGACAGTAGTTGGGGGAGTTTGCCCGTCAGTGTTGGGAGGTAGTGGGGGGTCTGAGACAGTAGTTGGGGTAGTTTGCCCGTCAGTGTTGGGAGGTAGTGGGGGGTCTGAGACAGTAGTTGGGGTAGTTTGCCCGTCAGTGTTGGGAGGTAGTGGGGGATCTGAGACAGTAGTTGGGGTAGTTTGTCCGTCAGTGTTGAGAGGTAGAGGGGGCACAGTATTGTCCAGAGAGCCTGTCTGCTCGATCACAGAGGGTGCAGTTCGGGGACAGAAACGTTTTAAATGTCCGAACTTTCCACAAGTGAAGCATTTTAATGTCTCGGTTGACGCATATACTTGGTAGTCGTGATCTTTTATACAGAATTTAATTACCACGTTTAATACTTTATCCACGTTGGATGTGGGAAGTACAATGTATGTCTGGCGTCGGAAAGACATGACGTGCTTCGCCTGTTCACTCCGACAGCCCAGCGGCGCCATCTTGATCTGGGACACGACTGTACCATAGCGCGATAGTTCCGCTAACAGCGACTCATTTTTTAGAAACGGGGGGGGGGGGGGGGCGTTGGATAGGAGTATTTTAACAGCTGGGGTATCGAGTGGGGAAACTAAGACGAAATGTCCATAGTGACGCTGCACGGATCTTTTCCATCCCAATGATATTCCCAATAGCAATAACAATGTGTTCCACACTAACCTCATCGGGAGGAACACACACCACGCCATGCTTCCGTGTGAGCTTCGAAAGCCGCGTACGGGGAACGTGTCGACATTTCACCAATTCAAATTACCCGGACTAAGCCGAGTTGGGGTCGGGGGAAAAAGGGAGGGGTCGGGTACAGTTTTCTGTAAAAGCAGGGGGAAGAAAGCCGCAAAGAAAACGCCACTCGGCATATACCAGCACGAGAAAACGAACGCGGTAAAACACACCTCTTAATGAGGAAAGGCGCGAAAACCCATCGCAACTCCTTCGAATGTCGATAGGAATACGACTCACCCGTCGACCTCACCGAAAGGCGTGGGTTCTCTCTCTCTCTCTGTATCTTAGAGGAAAAAGTAGAAAAAGCTGGAAGAAAAATAATCGAGACAGCAACACAAGCGAGGGATGTAATGGGGGGGGGGAGAGAGGGGTGTGGGGGGGGGGGGGGAGCGGGCAGAGGGAGGGCAGAACGGGCGGGAAGCTGGGGGGGGGGTGAGGAGTTGTAGCAGCGGGTTGTTGAACTGGAGTGGTGGGGGCAGACAGAGAGTAGACAACGTGAGGATAAGTGGAAAAACAGAAATTAAGAAAGACAACGAGCAAGGGGGGGGGGGGGGGTGGTAGAAAGATCGAAGGTTGGAGCAGCTCATACCTCACCACACATGCACGGCTGCCATCTTGCCACGCCCAACAACTAACGGCCAGCAGGGGGCGCGCGCGCGAGAGAGAGACAGAGAGACAGAGAGACTCTTTTGTGTCGTTTTACTATAAAAGTATTTTAAAAACCTTTCACAAAGCAGTTGTAAACAAAACCAAAACGTTCGCTAAAGCAGTGTCAGACTTATGTACAGCAGAAATAGGATAACCACAAATAAATTCAACAGAAGAAAAACTGTGTGTGTTTGCATGTGTGTGTGTTTGTGTGTCTGTCTGTGTGTGTGTGTGTGTGTGTGTGTGTGTGTGTGTGTGTGTGTGTGTGTGTGTGTGTGTGTGTGTGTGTGTGTGTGTGTGTGTGTGTGCGTCTGTGCTTGTAGTTCTACTGGAGCATTCCAATGTGGAATTTCTGATTTGTGTAGTTCTACCGAAATGATTGTCATGATCTCCTGAATTATTTAGGCTAATTAACTACAAATAATCCGGAAGAATTCCCATGTTTCATTCATGCTCCACCCATGTGTTGCGTTATCTCCACGTGATCATGCGTCATATCTGCTGGAGCGGTTGCTGCGGATGATTTCCCTTTGGACGGTGGATTTACGTGACGAAAGTATATATATTTTTACCGTCGCACTTGGAGTGTTTTATAATAAAGCAAAAGTGATTTAAACCTTCGAGCGTTGATAAGCCGCATGGAACGTTCCTTATTCAAAATAATCTGGACACGAGGACCGCTCCAGGATATTCATAGCTTATAATTTATTCTCGAAAATCCGAAGGGGGGGGGGTGCACACCCCCTGCACCCCCACTCTCCCTGTCCCCTGTGAACCACCTTAATGAGCGTATATTTTGAATTTGTTTTCAAAGCCATTAATTAGACCAATTGGTGAATGTATATTCCAAGTATCCGCTAGTTTCAATTTATAGCCTTTGAGATATAAGTGCCAACACGTTTTTGGCGGAAGGACGGACTGACGGACGGACGGACTGACAGACACCAGCCTGGATTCGAGGGTTTTCTTTATAAAACTCAAGACTGCGGAAACGGACGTTGCTGAAATTTGGAACATATTACTTCGACATACAAAGCATTTACTTCTGAAATTTGGAACATATTAAATCGACGTACAAAGCATTTACTTCTGAAATTTACAGCCGATCTCGTCCAGTAGAAGCCGAGAAACGAATTTTCAGTCCCCATGTTAAAGTTGCAGACAGAGAAACGATCCGATATAAAGGGAGGGATGATTTGCACCTCCCTTGATTAGAATTACCCTTTAGAACCCGTGCGAACTACTCTTTAGAATTACCCTTTAGAATTACCAATGAGAATTACACTTTTAAATTACCCTTTAGAATTACCATTTTAAAACTAGAACGGCACTGAGTAGAGAGCATACCTCCGCCTGATTGGCCGTATCACTCAATGGTGAAGAATCACTTTAATAATTCTACTAGCTGGATCCGGATCCGGATCTTCACCAAAATGTAATCGATTCTTCCAGAAAATATTACAGATCAGCAAATATTACAGATCAGCAAATATTACAGGTCAGCAAATATTAAAGATCAGCAAATATTACAGGTCAGCAAATATTACAGATCAGCAAATATTACAGATCAGCAAATATTACAGGTCAGCAAATATTAAAGATCAGCAAATATTACAGATCAGCAAATATTACATGTCAGCAAATATTACAGATCAGCAAATATTACAGATCAGCAAATATTACATGTCATCAAATATTACAGATCAGCAAATATTACAGGTCAGCAAATATTACAGGTCAGCAAATATTACATGTCAGCAAATATTACAGATCAGCAAATATTACAGGTCATCAAATATTACATGTCAGCAAATATTACAGGTTAGCAAATATTACAGGTCAGCAAATATTACAGGTCAGCAAATATTACAGATCAGCAAATATTACAGATCAGCAAATATTACAGGTCAGCAAGTATTACAAGTCAGCAAATATTACAGGTCATCAAATATTACAGATCAGCAAATATTACAGATCAGCAAATATTACATGTCAGCAAATATTACAGATCAGCAAATATTACAGATCAGCAAATATAACATGTCAGCAAATATTACAGATCAGCAAATATTACAGGTCAGCAAATATTACATGTCAGCAAATATTACAGATCAGCAAATATTACAGATCAGCAAATATTACATGTCAGCAAATATTACATGTCAGCAAATATTACAGACCAGCAAATATTACAGATCAGCAAATATTAAATGTCATCAAATATTACAGATCAGCAAATATTACAGGTCAGCAAATATTACAGGTCAGCAAATATTACATGTCAGCAAATATTACAGATCAGCAAATATTACAGGTCATCAAATATTACATGTCAGCAAATATTACAGGTTAGCAAATATTACAGGTCAGCAAATATTACAGGTCAGCAAATATTACAGATCAGCAAATATTACAGATCAGCAAATATTACAGGTCAGCAAGTATTACAGGTCAGCAAATATTACAGGTCATTAAATATTACAGATCAGCAAATATTACAGATCAGCAAATATTACATGTCAGCAAATATTACAGATCAGCAAATATTACAGATCAGCAAATATTACATGTCAGCAAATATTACATGTCAGCAAATATTACAGATCAGCAAATATTACAGATCAGCAAATATAACATGTCAGCAAATATTACAGATCAGCAAATATTACAGGTCAGCAAATATTACATGTCAGCAAATATTACAGATCAGCAAATATTACAGGTCAGCAAATATTACAGGTCAGCAAATATTACATGTCAGCAAATATTACAGATCAGCAAATATTACAGGTCAGCAAATATTACATGTCAGCAAATATTACAGATCAGCAAATATTACAGATCAGCAAATATTACAGATCAGCAAATATTACAGATCAGCAAATATTACATGTCAGCAAATATTACATGTCAGCAAATATTACAGATCAGTAAATATTACAGATCAGCAAATATTACAGGTCAGCAAATATTACATGTCAGCAAATATTACAGATCAGCAAATATTACAGGTCAGTAAATATTACATGTCAGCAAATATAACAGATCAGCAAATATTACAGATCAGCAAATATTACAGATCAGCAAATATTACATGTCAGCAAATATTACAGATCAGCAAATATTACAGATCAGCAAATATTACATGTCAGCAAATATTACAGATCAGCAAATATTACAGATCAGCAAATATTACAGGTCATCAAATATGACATGTCAGCAAATATTACAGATCAGCAAATATTACAGATCAGCAAATATTACAGGTCAGCAAATATTACATGTCAGCAAATATTACAGATCAGCAAATATTACAGATCAGCAAATATTACAGATCAGCAAATATTACATGTCAGCAAATATTACAGATCAGCAAATATTACAGATCAGCAAATATTACATGTCAGCAAATATTACAGATCAGCAAATATTACAGATCAGCAAATATTACATGTCAGCAAATATTACTGATCAGCAAATATTACAGATCAGCAAATATTACATGTCAGCAAATATTACAGATCAGCAAATATTACAGATCAGCAAATATTACAGGTCATCAAATATGACATGTCAGCAAATATTACAGATCAGCAAATATTACAGATCAGCAAATATTACAGGTCAGCAAATATTACATGTCAGCAAATATTACAGATCAGCAAATATTACAGATCAGCAAATATTACAGATCAGCAAATATTACATGTCAGCAAATATTACAGATCAGCAAATATTACAGATCAGCAAATATTACAGATCAGCAAATATTACAGATCAGCAAATATTACAGATCAGCAAATATTACATGTCAGCAAAAATTACAGATCAGCAAATATTACATGTCAGCAAATATTACAGATCAGCAAATATTACAGATCAGCAAATATTACATGTCAACAAATATTACAGGTTTGCAAATATTACATGTCAGCAAATATTACAGGTCAGCAAATATTACAGATCAGCAAATATTACAGATCAGCAAATATTACAGCTCAGCAAATATTACAGGTCAGCAAATATTACAGATCAGCAAATATTACAGATCAGCAAATATTACATGTCAGCAAATATTACAGATCAGCAAATATTACAGATCAGCAAATATTACATGTCAGCAAATATTACATGTCAGCAAATATTACAGATCAGCAAATATTACAGATCAGCAAATATTACAGGTCAGCAAATATTACATGTCAGCAAATATTACAGATCAGCAAATATTACAGGTCAGCAAATATTACATGTCAGCAAATATTACAAATCAGCAAATATTACAGAACAACAAATATTACAGATCAGCAAATATTACATGTCAGCAAATATTACAGATCAGCAAATATTACAGATCAGCAAATATTACAGGTCATCAAATACTACATGTCAGCAAATATTACAGGTCAGCAAATATTACAGATCAGCAAATATTACATGTCAGCAAATATTACAGGTCAGCAAATATTACAGATCAGCAAATATTACAGGTCATCAAATATTACATGTCAGCAAATATTACAGGTCAGCAAATATTACATGTCAGCAAATATTACAGATCAGCATATATTACAGATCAGCAAATATTGCATGTCAGCAAGTATTACAGATCAGCAAATATTACAGATCAGCAAATATTACATGTCAGCAAATATTACAGATCAGCAAATATTACATGTCAGCAAATATTACAGATCAGCAAATATTACAGATCAGCAAATATTACATGTCAGCAAATATTACAGATCAGCAAATATTACAGATCAGTAAATATTACAGATCAGCAAATATTACAGATCAGCAAATATTACAGATCAGCAAATATTACATGTCAGCAAATATTACAGATCAGCAAATATTACATGTCAGCAAATATTACATGTCAGCAAATATTACAGGTCAGCAAATATTACAGATCAGCAAATATTACATGTCAGCAAATATTACAGATCAGCAAATATTACATGTCAGCAAATATTACATGTCAGCAAATATTACATGTCAACAAATATTACAGATCAGCAAATATTACAGGTCAGCAAATATTACATGTCAGCAAATATTACAGATCAGCAAATATGACAGATCAGCAAATATTACATGTCAGCAAATATTACAGATCAGCAAATATTACATGTCAGCAAATATTACAGATCAGCATATGTTACAGATCAGCAAATATTACATGTCAGCAAATATTACAGATCAGCAAATATCAAAGATCAGCAAATATTACATGTCAGCAAATATTACAGATCAGCAAATATTACAGATCAGCAAATATTACATGTCAGCAAATATTACAGATCAGCAAATATTACAGATCAGCAAATATTACAGATCAGCAAATATTACATGTCAGCAAATATTACAGATCAGCAAATATTACATGTCAGCAAATATTACATGTCAGCAAATATTACAGATCAGCAAATATTACATGTCAGCAAATATTACATGTCAGCAAATATTACATGTCAACAAATATTACAGATCAGCAAATCTTACATGTCAGCAAATATTACAGATCAGCAAATATTACAGATCAGCAAATATTTCATGTCAGCAAATATTACAGATCAGCAAATATTACATGTCAGCAAATATTACAGATCAGCAAATATTACAGATCAGCAAATATTACATGTCAGCAAATATTACAGATCAGCAAATATTACAGATCAGTAAATATTACAGATCAGCAAATATTACAGATCAGCAAATATTACAGATCAGCAAATATTACAGATCAGCAAATATTACATGTCAGCAAATATTACAGATCAGCAAATATTACATGTCAGCAAATATTACATGTCAGCAAATATTACAGGTCAGCAAATATTACAGGTCAGCAAATATTACATGTCAGCAAATATTACAGATCAGCAAATATTACATGTCAGCAAATATTACAGATCAGCATATGTTACAGATCAGCAAATATTACATGTCAGCAAATATTACAGATCAGCAAATATCAAAGATCAGCAAATATTACATGTCAGCAAATATTACAGATCAGCAAATATTACAGATCAGCAAATATTACATGTCAGCAAATATTACAGATCAGCAAATATTACAGATCAGCAAATATTACAGATCAGCAAATATTACATGTCAGCAAATATTACAGATCAGCAAATATTACATGTCAGCAAATATTACATGTCAGCAAATATTACAGATCAGCAAATATTACATGTCAGCAAATATTACATGTCAGCAAATATTACATGTCAACAAATATTACAGATCAGCAAATCTTACATGTCAGCAAATATTACAGATCAGCAAATATTACAGATCAGCAAATATTTCATGTCAGCAAATATTACAGATCAGCAAATATTACATGTCAGCAAATATTACAGATCAGCAAATATTACAGATCAGCAAATATTACATGTCAGCAAATATTACAGATCAGCAAATATTACAGATCAGTAAATATTACAGATCAGCAAATATTACAGATCAGCAAATATTACAGATCAGCAAATATTACAGATCAGCAAATATTACATGTCAGCAAATATTACAGATCAGCAAATATTACATGTCAGCAAATATTACATGTCAGCAAATATTACAGGTCAGCAAATATTACAGGTCAGCAAATATTACATGTCAGCAAATATTACAGATCAGCAAATATTACATGTCAGCAAATATTACAGATCAGCAAATATTACATGTCAGCAAATATTACATGTCAGCAAATATTACATGTCAACAAATATTACAGATCAGCAAATATTACAGGTCAGCAAATATTACATGTCAGCAAATATTACAGATCAGCAAATATTACAGATCAGCAAATATTACATGTCAGCAAATATTACAGATCAGCAAATATTACATGTCAGCAAATATTACAGATCAGCAAATATTACATGTCAGCAAATATTACAGGTCAGCATATATTACAGATCAGCAAATATTACATGTCAGCAAATATTACAGATCAGCAAATATCACAGATCAGCAAATATTACATGTCAGCAAATATTACAGATCAGCAAATATTACAGATCAGCAAATATTACATGTCAGCAAATATTACAGATCAGCAAATATTACAGATCAGTAAATATTACAGATCAGCAAATATTACAGATCAACAAATATTACAGATCAGCAAATATTACAGATCAGCAAATATTACATGTCAGCAAATATTACAGATCAGCAAATATTACATGTCAGCAAATATTACATGTCAGCAAATATTACAGGTCGGCAAATATTACAGGTCAGCAAATATTACATGTCAGCAAATATTACAGATCAGCAAATATTACATGTCAGCAAATATTACAGATCAGCAAATATTACAGATCAGCAAATATTACATGTCACCAAATATTACATGTCAGCAAATATTACATGTCAGCAAATATTACAGATCAGCAAATATTACAGGTCAGCAAATATTACAGTTCAGCAAATATTACAGATCAGCAAATATTACAGATCTGCAAATATTACAGATCAGCAAATATTACATGGCAGCAAATATTACAGATCAGCAAATATTACAGATCAGCAAATATTACAGATCAGCAAATAATACAGATCAGCAAATATTACAGGTCAGTAAATATTACAGATCAGCAAATATTACAGATCAGCAAATATTACAGATCAGCAAATATTACAGATCAGCAAATATTACAGATCAGCAAATATTACAGGTCAGGTCAGCGTATTACAGGTCAACAATAAACCATGTCAGCATTGATAATAACAGTAGCCGATAGTGAAAGTCTTTGAACAAAGGTTGCAATGTTAACAATTTAATTAAAGAAAAACCTACTGTACATGTAGATTTGCGACCAAAACAGCGTTTAATAATGAACTTCAAAGAGGTTTAAAATAAGCTTAAATTTCGTTATCGGCGAGTGGATGACGTAATTCGTTAAGTGAGAGCGTCTGCTCAAAAATAAAGAGCATGGACATATATATAGAGAGGGAGAGAGAGAAGAAGTGGTAGAGGAGTGGGAAGAGAGAGAGGTGGAGGTGGCGGAGTGGGGGCGAGAGGGGAGTGGGGGAGAGAGGGAAGGGGGGGGAGTGGGAGAGAGGGTTGGGGAGTGAGAGGGAAGGGAGAGTGGGGAGAGAGAGGAGGGGGGGGGAGGAATGGGGTGAGGTATGGGAGTGGGGTTACGTAGGGGAGTGGGGTGACGTAGGGGAGTGGGTGAGGTAGGGGAGTGGAGTGAGGGAGGGGAGTGGAGGAGAGAAGGGAGGATGGGGAGAGAGGAGAGGAGGAGAAAGGAGAAAGGAGACGGTGGGGAGAAAGGGGAGGGGGGGAGAGGGATGTGGTCAGATAGCAGTGGGGGAGAGAGGAGTGGGAGAAGGAGTAGAGGGAGAGAGAGAGGAGTGTAGGGAAGAGAGAGGAGGGGGGAGAGAGGCAGGGGGAGAGAGGAGTGGGGTGAGAGAGGAGTGGGGTGAGAGAGGAGTGGGATGACAGAGGGGAGAGTGGGTAGGGTGAGGAGAGGGGTAGAGAGGAGAGGGGAGGGGAAGATAGGAGAGGGTGGGGAGAAAAGGGAGGGGGAGAGAGGAGGTGGGAAAGAGGGGAGGGTAGAGGGAGAATGAGGAGGGGTAGCAGTGGGGGAGCGAGGGAAGGAGGAAAGAGAGGAGTAGGGAAGTGGGGGAGAGTGTGGAATGGGAGAGAGAGAGGAGTTGGTGCAGTTGATGGGGTAGGGTTTATGAATAATCGTTGGCTAACAGCTCGGTTGTAAGTGAGTCTACCCTTCAAAAAGTAACCTGAGGAAGGTAAAAGTTAGAGAATTGATATCAGGCCTGATCTCCCAACAATCTCTTTTTAGGAAACATGTCAGTAATTCTGAAGCAGCTATGATTGCTTCATTTAAGATCGCACACATGTTAGCAGCTTCCAAAACATTATTTCAAGTCTTCTAAAACGAGTAAGAAATAATTATGTCTGCCATTAAAGATGTTCAGCTCTCAGAAAGCTCAGTTACGGGAGAACAGAAGCAATGTCGGAAAATATGTCACCTGCATGCTAAAGCAGGATTTGATTTATGGTGACTTTTTCAGCATGCAAGTTGACGAATCAACAGGTGTATACGACGACGTGGCTCAGTTGTGCATTTTTGTCAGGGCTGTTTGTTTTTGAGGATCGTTGTCTGAAAAAAGACACGCTGGCATTTGTTCCACTGAGGAGTGGATGAGCTGATATTTTGGTGAAGATATTCATCTGGCTTGTAAACATTCCTGACAAGAGCTCGGTGCGCCTCTGCATACAACATATCGTCAATAACAACTGACAGTGCATCCGCAATGCTCGGAAAGAAGATTTGCTTTATTGCCATGAGCGCAAAATGGACCCCCGACTTCTCTGATTTTCCCAACTACCGCTGCATCATCCATCTGCAGGCTTTGTGTGCAAAACGTGCTTGATTTTCAGCATGTCCCGACTCATGAGTGTGATTGCGAAGATTGTCAGGTCAATCAGAGACAAGGTACCGTAACACACTAACGCAGGCTATTCAAGAACTCCGATCTGAACTTAATACGGGATCTCATGTTGCATTCAGAAGTGCGATGGCTCAGTGCAGGAAAAGTTTTGGAGTGTTTCCAGGAACTCCTTCCACAAATAAAATGCTTTTTGGAGGAGAGAAATCAACACGACCAGCAGCGATCAACAACGACTCACTGAGTTGACGTTTTGGAACTGATTTGGCTTCCAAACTGAACACTGTTAACTTTGAAATTCAAGGCGAGGACAAAAATCTGACACAATTGATTGGATTGGATGATTGAACGTGTTCCGATGTAAGCTGAGATTGTAGAGAGCTCAAAACGTTGGAGTTATATTCTCTATATATACAGGAGTTACTATTTATTACTACTTGTACGCTTTTTCTACAATACCTGCATCGTTGTCATACTGTTTATTCTACATTTCATGTATACCTCCTCCACCAAATATACCTCCTCATCCTCAAATATACCTCCTCCACCAAATAAGTATACCTCCTCATCCCTCCAGGTCTTTAAAACAGCTGTTCACCACCATCTCTTATCTTCCCCCATCCAAAACCTTGATCTTTTCTACCCCCGGTAATTTCACCCCAGATCCACTTTTCTGAAATACCAACTTCTTTCCTGGAAGTCCTTGGTGTCCTTGTGTTTTATACCTCTCCGACCACCCCCCCCCCCCCCCCTTGCCGTGCCTCCTCCCCCCAAGCCCTCTCCCTCCCACAGATCTCTCAATGTCCCTGCTCTCAAATGTTGTACTTGTGTGCTTCCCCCTCTCTCCCCATCTTGTCTCCTGCTCCCTTAATTTCGTTTTATGTGCCCGTTTGTTTTTTTTTGTCATGAATGTTAGCTCTTACACGAGCCTCGATGTTGTATCCAAAAAATATATACCTGTACTGTAATGTAATTAAACGGGTGATTTAAAACAGAAATGTGTTTCAGGGCTTGTGCCAACATTGAATTCATTCACGGTGTCTAAATCAGATTGAACAATCCTGCAAAATCTTCCATCGTCTGGGATGGCATCGATTTGCCAATTCAGGATACACAAGTGGCAAATGACTCTCCAGCTCAACTGCTTTGTCAGACAACATTGAAAAGTCGTACAGCCTGTGTCGGAATGTGCTTCATTGTCGGGGCACTTGCCAATGCTATCTTTCAGTTGCGAAGTAAATAGAAAGGTGCATCTTAAATCTGCGTGTTCGTTTTTAACACACGTTGTTATTCTCCTGCCTGTGAAACACCGGGATGACAGTTTGTAGCTGGGTCGGGATTTCAGCCCAGGCTGGACAGCTTGGAGACGAGTTTGCGTACCTCTAGGTCGTCCTGCAAGGCCAACATACTTACAATGAATGCTTAATGTCTCTCTGACGAGTCAAAAGAGCAAAGTTGGAAGAACGTAGGCGAGGAATCTGCTGAGAGGTTTTGGCAGCATTCTCCAGTTTGAAGAAATCCTTGTTTGGTGTATCAAGCTGAATTCTGCTCATCCGCGGAGGTGAATATGTGCTCCAACTGCTCGCTCTTTGACCAATACAGCCAGTTAGGTCTTTTTTTTTTCCTTCAACCGCTGATATTGATCATTTTCATGAAACTCAATTAAGACCATCAGTTTTTAAAACAGATACCAGACCAGATATATTACAATTGGCATATAACCGATATTGCTGGCAAAACATACAAATTTGGGATTTTGTACAGTCCCCACCACTGTCGAATATTTAAATAATAATATTTTCACTTTTCTAATTTTTGCCATACCAGACTGAAAGTATCTTTGAAATTTACAAAATGTACAATTCGAGGGTTGAGGGTGTGGTAGTAACCCCGACTCCCCTCATACATTCTAACATTGAATCACTAGTGCCTTAAAACCAGTTGTTTTGGGCAGATGGGGTTCGTTAGCCTTGGTAGGAAGCTCATCTCGGAGAAGGAAACTCTGAATTCACGTCTACCTCTGCTTTGCAGTTCAGGTTTGGAAACCCAAAGGGTTTAACGAGATAAAGGCAGAAATCCTTCTTAAAGGGGGTGCCCCTTTCCAGTTGTTAACCTGTGGGTCATCCTTGGGCAAGGTTTTCTCGGATCCAGATCCAGATCTTCAACAAAATCGAATAAATTCCTCCTTGGCACACACTCAACCTGTCTACAAAGTTTCGTTCGAATCCGTCCACACGTTTTTGAAATATCGTGCTGTATATTGTTTTAGCCCTATCTTTCGACGGTGAAGAATCATGATTACAATTCTAGTATCCGGATCCGCATCCGGATCTTCACCAAAACCTAGTCGATGCACCCTTGTCACACACCCAACCTGTCCACCAAATTTTGTCTGCATCCGTCTATAACTCCTCGAGATATCCTTCTCACAGAAAGACAAACAAACAGACGAGGGTGAAAGCGTGACCTCCGCCCACCTTTAGTGGTGGAGTTAAAGAGGTGGAACAATGGATCACCTTGACTACAAACCTATCAGCTTGCTTCCAATCATTAGCAAGGTCATTGTCATGTATGGACGTGCAAAATGTCTCCCGCGTTCAAACGGATCTCTTTCATTTCCGGAAGTTACGTCAGAGGGTAGATCGCGTGGACGTGAAACGGCTCCGTGAGTCCGTATGCTGAGAGTTAATAAACGTATGACAAGAAATATGACCGTATTGAAGTCATACCTCGGTTTGGTTCAGTTCTATGGTCATTACATCACGAATGTGGCCAATGTTTTGGGCCCACTTTATCGTCTCTTGAAGAAAGAGGTCTCCTGGAGCTGGGGGTCCACTGAACAATCAGCATTCCAGACTTCCAAGGATCTGCTTAAATCGTTCAAGGACCAAAGTTCTCGTTCATTTTGATCCAGAGAAGGATCTCGTGCTGACGTGTGATGCTTGTCGGTATGAGGTGTGTTGTGTATTATCTCACGTGAGGGCTAACGGTATCTTCGTTTTGAAGATTTGATTTATGGAGATCTTCAATTTTGCAAGTAACAAACAAGAAAGATGTCCTGCGGAGCACGATACTTGTGAAATCCCTTAAACAAATTTGACCGAAAAAGAATTAATTGGTGATTGAATTCAGTGAACTGAGATGCAAATCCTCTTCAAGTTTCAAGTCCATCGGATGAAAATTGAGGATTTTAGAAACTACGCCTAAGTTGTTGACCTTTGGCCTATGTTGACACTTTGACTTCAAATCAATAGGCTTATTCCTTATGATCAACTGTACCCTTTGGTGAGATTTTGTGAAGATCGGTTTGAAATTGTGATCGCAGGTAGGCGATTGACATAGACAAACAAGAGAGATGTCATGCATATAGCACTTGGGAAATCCCAAAAACAAGTTGTTGACCTTTAGCCTATGTTGACCTCAAAAATAATTGGTGATTGAATTCAGTGACCTGAGATGCAAATCCTCTTCAAGTTTCAAGTCCATCGGATGTAAATTCAGGATTTTAGAAACTACGCCTAAGTTGTTGACCTTTGGCCTATGTTGACCTTTTCACCTCAAATGAAAAGGCTTATTCATTATGACCACCTCTACCCTTTGGTGAAGTTTAGTGAAGATCGGTTTAAAATAGTGACCTATAGACGATTGAAATACATGCAGACAGACAAACAGTCAGATTCACAGACCCAACCAAGCAACATACTTGCAAGTCTTCGGTTTCGCAATTAATAAACAGACAGACAGGGGTGAACAAATAATGTCCATCCACCGTCGGTAGGTGGAGGCAATTATGGTTATTATTGTCCGTGCTTCATCTTTTTTAATCGCTGAAGAAGCAAGAAGGCAGCACGTGCCAGTTTTAAAGTCTTTGTTATGACTCGGCCGAGATTCGACCCGCCAGACTCAAGTTGAAAAAAAATAAAATAAAATAAAATATAATATATATATATATCAGTCACTATGCGACCTTCATATCATCAGTGGAGAACCGCCAGCAAGGTGTCCCATACAGCTGCTGCTGCACCTTGCTGGGAGCGATACGCACCGCCTGCCACGCGGTGACGTTATCTCTGGTATCCACTCATCATATGGAGTCGACCTGGTTGCGGTTGGGAGTTACTAATAATGGTATCTGTAATCTGGTTCTCCAACCTAATGAGCGGACAACATGACGTCATCGCCATGCACGTCCGCCTTGCCTGCAAAGTTTCAGAGGAACCATCTAGCAGTGCGTCATTACGGATTATAAATACAGATACTGTCACAAGTGCATGCAAAACTCACAGTTACCGACCTGGTTTCGCCCTTGTTGGGGCTTCATCAGGGCAACGCAGTGAGGCTTTCCATACACTTGTAACTCTGTGACCCTTTCGGTTTTTATATCAGTCACTATGCGACCTTCATATTGTTACAGCCGTGGCTTAGATGTTAGTTTACCGAGCGGTTTTGGTATGACCACGTCTGCACAAGTTACCCGATTATACCCGAACGTTGACTAATCGCGCTACGCTAGGTCAATGAAGGAAAAGACACACAGCTGGGATTCAAATGACACGACACCAGGGTTCAGTTCTCAAGACCTCCGGAGGAGGTTATATTGTTACGGAAGGTCAGATTACAACTACAAGAGGTACAGCATAGAAAGACAAGCACTTAGACACACTCTTATATTATTCCCAACAGACGACAGATAAACGGGACAAAAGGCTGACTCACACGGGGATTGATTGCAAGGAAAGCGGGTATCGATGGCTCAAGGTGCACTCTTGGCTCAAGGACAGGGTCGACCCGGTCCGGTCCAGAGATGCGGGGAGGTATTCAGCGCTCGTACGTGGCAACTTCTCTCTCCAGGCTGGGGGCGCATCTGACCTCACATCCGGTGAGTCCTTCGTATCTCCGGCGGGGAGTGACACGCCCTCGGCTCGTTAGCTCCGCCCCAGATGGAATCGGCACGTCGCCTCTCATTGGGTGCGTGCGGGGGGGGGTTACCGGCTCCGCCCTTGACGGGGGACTGACAAGGAGCCCCTTCGTGGTAACCCCGTGGAGCGCATGGTCCGGCGCGCATTGTCAATGGCGGCTAACCGAGCCGGTGTGATGACGCACACTCCCCCCGCGCAGCGTCGTTGTTGTTGTAATTGTTGTTGTAGTTGTAGTTGTAGTTGTTGTTTGGGGAAGAAGATGGAAGGAGGTATGGGAAAGGTCCTAAACTCACTACTGGTGCCATATAATCACATTCTGGTGCAACGAAGAGTCAGAATTAATGGAAAGGAGTCCTTAACTGACATAGACTAAGAATAACTAGCAAGATGTCCGAAAGTTGTCTACGTGTGATGCGGTGGACCTGGGCACGACATTTAATGGGGGAAAAAGGGGAAGGTCGGCTCTACTGATTGTTGTTTACAGACAATGGGACTAGGGAATGGGGGATTGGGGATAGTTGGGGAGTATTGGGGAAATAGGGGAATATTTACAAGCGGATATGGAGGCCAAATTCCATATTCGCAACATTGCACCCTTCTCTACCCTCGGGGCGTCCCGACCCGATAAATTTTTACCTACTTTAGTGTGGCACGCAATGTAGTTCCCTCTACTATTAACTCTACCCTGAGTGCGACAGTTTTACAGATATTCACAAATGAGTAAATATGTCCCCCTGCGACGTTGCACCCTTCTCCTCACAGAAACACACCCACAGGCTAACCGAATCCGGAAAGAATCCTCAAACTAAACATACAGCCGGTAGGGAGCATTATTTACACAAGACTACGCTGATATTTACACTACGATCCAGGACCTGTTTTTGGAGGAACACATGCAGATGTTATGCATAGAGAGAGCATGCATGCTAGCATCGATACACCAACCCACGAGTGCTCTGTGGCCTACGGCCTTTAATAATGTGCAGAGCACCCCTTCCAAGCATCAAGCACCACCCCATCACACAGTGAGCACCATCCGGTGCACCAATAAAGTGTCTATAAATCACCGGTGGTGTCGCAGCCGGCCGATGTTCTGCCGCTGGTCTTGCCTTCATGTGGTGCACTTAGCCTTCGTACTTCCTTAGAAAAATAAAGAAAGGCGCCAACCGCGTCCATTTCTTTATTGTGGCCTTCAGTGGTGTCAACTAAAAGTGGTTCACCTTGTATGGCATAGGTGCCACGTTGACCCATAGGTCCATCCACGGGTGGTGCTTGGCCGCAAAAGAGCTGCGGTCCATTGTGGGTGGCCACAAACATTGCGGTCCATATGGTGTACCGATCCAAGCAGCAAACAGCGAAAGTGCAGGCCCACAACTGCGTAGCCAGCACCTCTCTCTCCTCTCTCTCTACCCCAAAGCCAGATCCTCGGAGGTGGGAGACAAAAGAAGCAGACAAGTGAGTAAGGTGGTAAGGGCGCAAAAGTGCACGCAATGCAAGGTAATGCACACTGGGGGCACATGGGAACCAGGTGAGACAGGTACGTTCCTACCGTACGCTCCCCCCCCCCCCCACCAGGTAACCTACATGGCCCCTCCCTTACCCCTTACTGTATCCACAAAACACAACACTACCCATAAACATCTACTTTACAAATCAACAAACATCCCTACTGTCTTCCCCGTTCCTCCCATATACCAAATTCGTCTTCTCTCCCTCCTAACCAATCAAATTTGCCATTTTCAACTTTCATCAAAATTTGCCATCTACCAATTCATCATCAGTCCCTCCTAGGGAGGGAGAGATGGAATCACCCCAATGTCTCATCCACGTCGTGATGCGTCTCACAATCCACACAGCAATTTCATTTCCTGCAACAAAACAAAGAAAACACAGGTGTGGAGTCATCATCATCACCACAGGTAAGTGGCTGCGTATGGTGCGACAGGTTCATCAATCCTAACTATTTCCTAAATGACTTTAACAACTTTACACTACCCGGGGTCTTTCTCCGGCCAAACCATTGGCCCTCTTACACTATGGGTTCTAAAAACCAATTCCCATTGGCCAAACTGTGGTGCTTTTCAATTTGGGGTCTCACTCCCCCGATTCATCTCCCGGTGCCCTCGCACAATTTCTGGGCTGTGGCGTGTACCTCTCCCAGTGGGTCTACCCACCTGCACACCTCCACCACTGCAGTTGCCTCCGAGCTTACCTGCTCCTTACCCTAACCTAACTACCTGGGGAAGGCCCTCTGGCACTCTCCCCACTCGGTGCCCTCTCTGGCACTGGGCTACCCGGGTCCGTCCTCCGGATCCTCGGGCCCCATCCACAACTCTACCGGCTCCCAGAGCCCACCTGCGGCCTCACCTGGCCGACATCCTCACAGTGGTGGAGTGCCCAACCAACTACACACACTAACAGGCTACACGCCCAGCCATTTCCACAACACTAATGCACCCATCCACAACACCATTCTGCAACCGCACCACAGATGCCAATATCTAACCACAATTTACCTATACCCTCTGCCTAACACTTACACTACCCGCCCCGGGTACTCGTGAAAGGGGTCCACTCTTCCCCCATCCACACCTTCGCACCATGCACACCACTCCGTACCACTTACTCCAACTCTCTCCACACACCTGTACTGGCACACCTGTGCTCTCACACCTGGTGCCACCTGCACCCTTCTCTCCCCAAGCGCATTCGCGCTGATCCACAACACTCATTACTCACACACTGCTCCACACACCTGTCCAGTTGCACACCTGTGCAATCACACCTGTTCAATTCTCACACACACGGCATCATCTCAGCTAACTACTCCCTTCTGAAACTTGCGCTTCCCAGTCGTCCCTTTAAACTATTGCGCTCCCACGTCATTGTCATCCACACTAATCTACCTGCGTCCCCACTACAGGTATCAGTCACTAACTAAACTTAACGTTACCTACTGTCATTCTCTTCTAGATCCCTACAATATAACCTAACCCACCCGGGCTAGTTTTCACTGCCATACACCCCATAAACTATTGCTCCTTTGCCCCCCCATGGGAAGGGTGGCAGGGATGCCACCCTTACCCACCGGGCCTATCGCTCCTCAATCCCCCAGTCCTCTGGCACTAATAAGCCCCCCTTATTCAGAGGTACTGGGTCCCGCCTCGGCATCTAAAGCCGAGGCAATCCACGGGGGCGCCTGCTCGCCGGTGTAAGGCCTTATTCGGTCGGCGTGGACGATCCGAGGGAGGGCTCGTGGCCCCATTTTGATCTTAATGACCACGTCACAGATTTGCGACAGGACGACTCCTGGGCCTTGCCAGGGGGAGGTGAGCTTTGGGCACCTTCCCTTCCGCCTCCGGGGATTAAAGAACCAAATCTTCATCCCCGGAGCGTATTGACTCCCCTGGCTCCGGTCGTCGTACCTGCGCTTCATCTTTTCCCCCGCCAGATGGAGTTGGCGGCGGGCGAAGGCATGGACTAGCTCCATGCCTTCCTCTAGGTGACGTGCGTACCCCTCCCTCGGCGGGTTAACCACTGTGTCTGGCACGGGACCGCACAGCAAGTCGGCGGGAGCCCGTAACTCCCGCCCATACATAAGCAACGCTGGACTGCATGCGGTGGCCCCGTGCTGGCTGGTTCGGTAGGCCATGAGCAAATAAGGGAGATGTTCGTCCCAGTCATCCTGACGGGTGGCGGTGAACAGTGCCAGTTGTTGGATTAAAGTTCGGTTAAATCTTTCCACCATCCCGTCAGATTGAGGTCTTAAAGGCGTTGTTCTGGTTTTCCGAATTGACAGGAGACTGCACACATCTTTTAGCAATTTGCTCTCAAAATTTCGTCCCTGGTCGGTGTGCAACTCCTGTGGAATCCCATGCCGGCACACAAATCCTTCCACGAAGGCCTGCGCTACCACCCCTGCTTCTTGGTTGGGGAGGGCGTAGGCCTCCGGCCACTTGGTGAAATAGTCCATTACAACGAGGATATACTTATTACCTTGGCGGGTGCGGGGCAGCGGTCCTAGAATATCCATAGCCACCCGCTCAAGGGGGGCCCCCACCTGATGTAATTGAAGGGGGGCCCTCATCCTCCGTGCTGGTCCCTTTTTGGCAGAACAGGCGTCGCATCTCCGACACCAGTCCTGTATGTCGCGCCCCATATTCACCCAATAGAACCTCCGGCGGACCCGAGATATTGTCTTTGTCCTGCCCAAATGGCCGCCGGAGCGGGTACCATGCACCTGTTGCATTATGACGTTCTTGAATTTGTCAGGGACTATCACCAGCCAGGAAGTTCGATCAGAGGGAACCTCCACCCACTTGCGATACAAGATGTTGCCTTTCAATTCCAGGGTCTGCAACTGAGCCCAATATGCCTTTGTTTGTGCCCCGAGGGGGGTGACCTCTTCCCCCTTTGGTCTTTGCCCCAATTTGACCCATTGGAACACCGGTCCCAGGACAGGATCCTCCTGCTGGGCCGTGCTCCATGCCAAAGTTCCGAATTCCTCATCTGCGGTTAGTGGCAAAATTGGCCCTCTCACCCGGGTTGCCCGGACAACGAGGGTCGGGTCCGAATCGCCCAATTGTTCCCTCTCCTCGTGTCTCGCACAAAATTTGCAGTTTTCCCCCAGACAAGGACGCCGAGAGAGTGCGTCCGCATTACCATGGGCCTTCCCGGCCCTATGGGCCACATCAAAATCGTACTGCTGCAACTTTTCCAACCACCTTGCAATTTGGCCCTCCGGTTCCTTGAACCGAAGGAGCCATTGCAAGGAGGAATGGTCAGTTCTAACCAAAAATTTCCGCCCGTACAAGTACGGGTGGAAATGGTTCATGGCAGCCAGCATGGCCAATAACTCTTTGCGAGTGACGCAATAATTTCGCTCGGGCCTACTTAAGGCCCGACTATAATAACCAATCACTCTCTCCACGCCCTCCTGTGTCTGAGACAAAACTGCGCCCAATCCTTCCTGGCTCGCATCCGTGTCCAGGGTAAATGCCCCGTTGCTAGTGGGGTAAGCTAGAAGGGGTGCGGATGTTAGACACCCCTTCAATTTTTGGAAGGCCTCGTGGCACTCCCGTGTCCAATTAAATCGCGTCCCCTTCTCCGTAAGCCGGTGGAGGGGACGGGCCAACTCCGCAAATTTCGCCACAAAGCGCCGGTAGTAGGAACAGAGTCCCAAAAATCCCCGCACCTCTTTGATGGTACGTGGTGCGGGCCACTCCTCTACCGCTTTAATTTTGTCTGGGTCCGTTTTTACCCCCTCGCGGCCAATCACGTGACCTAGATAGGCCACCTCTCTTGCAAACAAAGTGCACTTACTCGGGTTCAGCTTCAACCCTGCCTGTCTGAGGCACCCGAACACCTGGTCCAAATTAGCTACTGCCTGGGGGAACGTTTGGGCATGTACCAGGACGTCATCCAGGTACACCAGGCATGACTGCCATGGCATGCCGCCTAGTACATGCTCCATCAATCTTTCAAAGGTGGCGGGGGCGTTACACAAACCAAACGGCATCACAGTAAACTGATACAGTCCCTTACCTGTGGAAAATGCCGTTTTCTCCTTCCCTGCCCTATCCATCTCCACCTGCCAATACCCACTCTTGAGGTCCAAAGTTGTGAACCAATTTGAGCCCGCAACGGCATCGAGGGTGTCATCAATCCTTGGCAGGGGATATGAGTCCTTGAGTGTCACGTTGTTTAGCTGGCGATAGTCCACGCAGAACCGCGTGGTCCCATCCTTCTTTTTGACCAGCACAACAGGTGACATCCAAGGACTTCCCGAGGGCTCGATCACACCTGCGTCGAGCATTTTTTCAACCTGCTCGTCAGCTTCCGCCCTCTTGCTCCAAGGGAGCCGTCGGGCGGCCTGACGAATAGGCCGGGCCTCACCGGTGTGGATCTGATGTTTCACCAGGCCCGTACGTCCAATATCCTCGGTGGACAGGGAGAAGAGGTCCAAATGGGACCCAACCAGTTTGTGCAAGGCCTCCCTCTGGGTACCTCCCAACTCTACGCTACTACGATTTACCATCTCGCAAATGGGATCGGGCCAATTCCTACTTGTTATTGAAGGCTCCCCCCGGGGTCGGCTCGGCTGGACGTTCTCGCCCCTCACTGTCGCGACTTCCTCAACTGGGGTGCAGCCAGCTACCCTCGTGCCCCTTACTATAGTGCGTGGTTCTGTACTCATATTTATTACTCGGACGGCCACTACCGGTCCGTCCGTTTTTACAAGGGTGCGGCCCACGATTAAACCCGGTATGGACTGCGCTGCCACCGGTTCGACCAGGCCGCAGGACTCCTGCCATGTTGGGCGAGCTGCCCACCGGGCCGGCACTATCGCCTCGGCCCTTGGGGGGATGGTCACGGCCTCGGAAGCCTCCAGCTCCGCTCTCTCGGCCGTGCTCACTCCCCCTAACGGCAGCTCTTCTACTCCCACCTGCAGGATCCCCCGGCACAAGTCGATTTTACAACCGCTGGCAGTCAACAGGTCCAACCCTATTAAACATGGGTCGCACACCTCCGCCACCCAAACATCTATCTCCCTCCTTACCGACCCTAACTTGAGGGTCACAGAACCACGCCCTATGATCGGGGCCGTTACCCCGGTAGCAAGCTGCAAACTATAATTTTGCAGGCGCTGGATCTTATCCCAGCCACCTGCGCTCGAATCAAGGACCACAGGGCTGATGATCGTGGCGCTAGCTCCTGTGTCCACTACGGCGTCTACCCCCACGCCGGCAATTTTGCATCTAATTGTCAGGCTACCGGTTCCAATTTGGCCACAATAAATGACCTGTCGCGTCAATGAGGGCTCTCCTCCATCCTCTGCTGCCGAACACCGCCCTACGTGCCCGACACCTTCTAGTTTCCCGGGGTCTGGCGGGGGGGGTGTCTGGGGTCGGCTAACCCGCTCCCCCCTGGGCGGAGTTGAGGACCTCAACTGCCGGGGATCATCCCGGCGCGCGTTTCGACAGTGCCGCGCCAGGTGACCCAGGCGGTTGCAGGTATAGCACCTCACCTGATAAGGTGCTTGCCTCCGGAATTCCAAATTCCCCCCCCTGTAGGTCCGAATTGGATTACCCGCTCGTGGTCCACCGCGGGCCACCTCCGGGGCCGCCTGCCATGGTCCAGGTCCTGCCAGGCGCTGGTCCACCAGCCTCCGGACCATGCCCGCCAGGTCAGGACCCACGTCGTGGGCGGGCCCCCTAAGGGGTCCGCCCTCCATCGGGGGTCCCACCTGGCGGACCGCCATTGCGAGACGCTCGCCCCCCCGGGCCAGGGGCCTCGCTGCTTCCCAACGGGCCGCAGCGTCAGCCGCCTGGCTCAGAGTCTGCGGGCGCCACATGGCGAGCTGTTGCCGGAGCTCAATGTCCGGGAGGGCCTGGATAAAATGGTCCAGCGCCAGGCTTTCCCGGGAATCCGCTGCCATGCTAGCATGTGCGATCCCCACTGCGCGGCGAATGTCGTGGGCAAGTTCCCCGATGGCTTCCTGGGGCTTGCGCTTTCGCAGCGCGAGCTGAGCTTTAACAAGCTCGCTCTGCTGTTCTATGCCGAATCGATTAATTAGGGCGTCGCGGAGGGCTGGCAGGGTGAGAGCACCCGCTGGTAATGCCGTCAGCACCTCCGCCGCCGCGCCGCGCAATGCGGCCACCAGGTGTACTCCACCTTCGTCCTCACCCCAACCGTTGCCCTTACACACACAGTCGAACTGCGCCAGGTACGCGCGTAGATCACTCTTGCCGTCATACGGCGCGAGTGGGACCTTGTGGGACCACCTCGCATGCGAGTCGTTGCCCGCCTGCCGGACCCCGTGCGTCGCCCCTTGCGGGGTCAGCGCGGGGCCGAACCGGCCGGGCCCCCACAGTACATTACCCCCAAGGGGCTCTCGTGCCTCCCCGGTCCCTCCAACAACTACCCCTGTTGGTGTCGATGCATGGGTCACACCTCCGCAACCCGCTACCCATTCCATACCACCACAACCTTGCTCACCCACACCTCGCACCTCCTGTTCCATACCCTCCGGACCAGCCATACACCTCACTCGTGGCCTCTCACGAACATCCGGGTCTATCTCGACCCCCAAGCTTATTAAATCACCTGGCGCATCATACGCACGACCATATTGGTCACCACTTACACCGGGTCCTCTTTCTCTTCGCTTCTCCTCCATCACCTGCGAATCCCTCATCCGGTTAATGAGCACATCATCACGATCCGAACACAGACTTTGGACCAATTCTTTTACTTCCTCCTTTATCTCTTTCTTATCCTCTCTCCGTCGCTTCTTAATTTCGCTCACCCCTTCTTCCACTTCTTCTAATTTCTGCTTCACCTCCTTCATCTCTTCGTGCGCCCCTTTAAGTTCTTCCTCTAACTCCACTTAATTTTTTTCTATGTGCTCCCGCACCTCCCGCTCTTTAACCTCCATCACCTCTACCACCTTGTCCATTTTCCTCGTCAGGTCCTCATGTACCGTCTGACACTCTTTTTTAATTACCCCTACGTCCTTTTTCATCTCCTTCTGTGTCGATTTTAAACCCTCTATTACCGCTGTGTTCTTCCTTACCTGGTCCCCCAACTCCTTTTGTCCCACTGTCAGTTGTTCTACTCCCAGCGTCAACTCCTCTATACCCCCTTGCAATTTTACAGTCCCCTTTCTCACCTCCTTCTCCATGCGCTCCTTACAGTGCCTCACCTCCTCGCGCACTCCTCCGACCTCCTCACTCACTCCTCTTCTGATCTCCTCTCCCATCACTTGCATCTCCTGCCCAGATGCCACCCTCATCTGCTCCATTTCCTCCCTGTGAGCATCCAGTTTGGTTTCTACCCCCATTCTGACCCCCTCTATCTGCTGCCCCATTTGGTTAACTTCCCTTTCCGCTTGGTCCCTCATGTCCCTCAATTTGCCTTCCATGGTGTTTTCTAACCCCTCTAACCCCCTTTGCATCCCTTCCATTTGATTCTCTTGAGCGGCCATTCTGTTTTCTACCCCCGTTAACCCATGTTTCACTCCCTCTATCTGATTCTCTTGAGCGGCCATTCTGTTTTCTACCCCCGTTAACCCCTCCTGTATTTCCCCTAACCTATTGTCTAATCCCTCTATTCTACTCCCTAACCCTCCGATCTGGGCCCCCATGTCCTCCCTCAATTTCTCGCTATTGGACCCCATGTCCTCCCTCAATTTCTCGCTATTGGACCCCATGTCCTCCCTCAATTTCTCGCTATTGGACCCCATCTTTTGTTCTAACCGTTCGCTATTCTGGGCCATAAGGGCCTTCATTTGTATGAAAAACAAGTTCCAATCCACCGGGGGCGCTGCCACGGTCGCGGGCGCGGTGACCAGCGAGGCGCCATTTTGTGCGTTTGCTACCCTCGCTGCTTCGCTCTCCTCGCGTCCCTCAATTTGGTCCTGGACCGACCCTGCCTCACTCTTCCCTACCGGACCCCAGCTGTCTTGATCCGCCATAGTGCGACTTTCAAAATTCGGGTTTTTATTTTCGTATAACAAAATCAAATTTCGCCGTTATAATTTCGCGCGGGAAACGCGCTCCGAATCGATTCTAATTGTTACAAATTTGGGCCTAATAAATTTAGTCCCGGGTCCGAATTCCACTCCTCGACACCAATTGTTACAGCCGTGGCTTAGATGTTAGTTTACCGAGCGGTTTTGGTATGACCACGTCTGCACAAGTTACCCGATTATACCCGAACGTTGACTAATCGCGCTACGCTAGGTCAATGAAGGAAAAGACACACAGCTGGGATTCAAATGACACGACACCAGGGTTCAGTTCTCAAGACCTCCGGAGGAGGTTATATTGTTACGGAAGGTCAGATTACAACTACAAGAGGTACAGCATAGAAAGACAAGCACTTAGACACACTCTTATATTATTCCCAACAGACGACAGATAAACGGGACAAAAGGCTGACTCACACGGGGATTGATTGCAAGGAAAGCGGGTATCGATGGCTCAAGGTGCACTCTTGGCTCAAGGACAGGGTCGACCCGGTCCGGTCCAGAGATGCGGGGAGGTATTCAGCGCTCGTACGTGGCAACTTCTCTCTCCAGGCTGGGGGCGCATCTGACCTCACATCCGGTGAGTCCTTCGTATCTCCGGCGGGGAGTGACACGCCCTCGGCTCGTTAGCTCCGCCCCAGATGGAATCGGCACGTCGCCTCTCATTGGGTGCGTGCGGGGGGGGGGGGGGTTACCGGCTCCGCCCTTGACGGGGGACTGACAAGGAGCCCCTTCGTGGTAACCCCGTGGAGCGCATGGTCCGGCGCGCATTGTCAATGGCGGCTAACCGAGCTGGTGTGATGACGCACACTCCCCCCGCGCAGCGTCGTTGTTGTTGTAATTGTTGTTGTAGTTGTAGTTGTAGTTGTTGTTTGGGGAAGAAGATGGAAGGAGGTATGGGAAAGGTCCTAAACTCACTACTGGTGCCATATAATCACATTCTGGTGCAACGAAGAGTCAGAATTAATGGAAAGGAGTCCTTAACTGACATAGACTAAGAATAACTAGCAAGATGTCCGAAAGTTGTCTACGTGTGATGCGGTGGACCTGGGCACGACATTTAATGGAGGAAAAAGGGGAAGGTCGGCTCTACTGATTGTTGTTTACAGACAATGGGACTAGGGAATGGGGGATTGGGGATAGTTGGGGAGTATTGGGGAAATAGGGGAATATTTACAAGCGGATATGGAGGCCAAATTCCATATTCGCAACAATATCATCAGTGGAGAACCGCCGGTCACAGAGTTACAAGTGTATGGAAAGCCTCACTGCGTTGCCATGATGAAGCCCCAACAAGGGCGAAACCAGGTCGGTAACTGTGAGTTTTGCATGCACTTGTGACAGTATCTGTATTTATAATCCGTAATGACGCACTGCTAGATGGTTCCTCTGGAACTTTGCAGGCAAGGCGGACGTGCATGGCGATGACGTCATGTTGTCCGCTCATTAGGTTGGAGAACCAGATTACAGATACCATTATATATATATATATATATATATATATATATATATATATATATATATATATATATATATATATATATAAAGCAGTAAAGTATGTTTCTTTGTTTGTCCTCTTATAACTCGAGAACTGCTCATCGCAGAGCAAAACCAAAGGGATATTCGGAATCAGTACGTCTCAGAGCAACTACAGCACACCTTAAAATTAAAAAAACTTCGCGTTTTAAAATTATGACGTCATCAGCGTATTTCGGAACGTTAATTTTTCAACTTCATATTCGGAATCAGTACGTCCCAGAGAAACTACAGCACACCTTAAATGTTTAAAAAACCTTCGGGTTTTAAAATTATGAAGTCATCAGCGTATTTCGTAACGTTAATTTTTCAACTTTGACGACAATGACTTCCGACTTCCGGGTTCGGAATGCGGGACCAATGCCATTTGACAGGGAATAAAAAATAAATGCGACATTCAATTGACGACAATGACTTCCGACTTGACTCCCCCCTCCCCCTCCCTCCCCCCCTCCCCCCTCTTCTCCCCTCCCCATCCCCACCTCTTCTCCCCTCCCCATCCCCACCTCTTCTCCCCTCCCCCCCTCTTCTCTCCTCCCCACCCTCTCCTCCCCTCCCCTCCCCCCTCCCCTCCCCCTTTCCCCCTCCCCCCCTTCCCTCCCCTCCCCCCTTTCGCCCTCCCCCCCTTTTCCCCTCTCCCCTCCCCCTTTCCCCCTCCCCTCCCCCCTTTCCCCCTCCCCCCTTCCCCCTCCCCTCCCCTCCCCCCTTTCCCCCTCCCCCTCCCCTGCCCCCCTCCCTTCCCCCTCCCCTCCCCCTCCCCCCTTCCTCCTCCCCTCCCCCCTCCCCTCCCCCCCTTCTCCCTCCCCTCCCCTCCTTCCCCCTCCCCTCCCCCCCTTCCCCCTCCCCTCCCCCCCTTCCCCTCCCCCCTTCCCCTCCCCCCCTTCCTCCTCCCCTCCCCCCCTTCCCCCTCCCCTCCCCCCCCTTCCCCCGCCCGGCAATGCCGGATACTTCTGCTAGTATATATATATTGTCGTGGTTACCTTATTCACATGTCGCGGTTATCTTATTCACATGTCGCGGTTAACTTATCCGCATGTGACGGTTACCAATACGATATGTTTGGTCTAAGGTCAGAGGCACACAGGCTTTTGGTTGTGTGGTCGTGACGCACGCGCGGCTGTTGGAGCCACGCCCTCCGAAGAGGGTTCTTGGTTTTATATAAGCCGTTACGACTTCCGAGTTCCGTTCGCGAGCAGGGAGATTTCTGTACAATAAACAAGCTTTGTACCCAACGAAATGGCCTCTTCTTGTCGTCTTCGGCAACTACTAAAATATATATATATATATTGTTATGAATTTGGTAATGCAACATCTAGAGCTAGGTAGATCTGAATAGGTAGGTATTCGGCTGTCGTGACAGGGACTCTACATGTAATAAGTTATTGATGTTCAGGCGGTTGTCGGGGTAAGATGTATGAGTGTGGATCTACCTGGAGATTCGAGTGTTAAATAGTGAGGGATTAAAGGTAACGCCCCTGTGAGTCTCACCTAGTAGTCAAACCTTTGTCCATTATGGCACTGCAAACCACATAAACATTAGTTAGGTCCTTAGCGCAACATTAAATAATCCCCTTTCCCTGACAAGGACTTCGTATTAAATTGACAGGAAACCAGGTCAAAAACACCACCACGATTGGCCGCCACCGTGTACACCTCCAAAGGCCTACAAACCTGGCCGGCACGTGTTATGCCAGGACCGCAGGGTCGCGTAACGGGGGAGATGTCAGGAGTCGCGGGAGGCTTTGATTGGCTGAGGAGTGCGCAATGTGACGTCATCGGCCACCAATATAGGCGACGGTCGGACGCCATTTCAGGACACACGGACACACACGTCGAGGAGCGATCAAGTCAAGAGTTGAGCCCAGTTCGCCAGTTGAGTTGAGTTCGTGGCAGGCGCTGGCAGACGCAGGCAGGCACCAGAGAGTTGAGCGGTGGTGGAGAGTTGGAGAGGACACGCCATTCCAGTCGCAGTTCGAGTGCAGTTCGGGTTGTAGGGAGTCGCAGGAGACACACGAGAGCACACCCAGTTGGCAACTGAGCAGTTCGTTGGCACTTGGCTGCCGGCACTCCCGCGTCGAGTCGAGTGGAGTTGAAAGGAGTCCTTCCTGTCCCTGGTCAAGTGGAGCCGCTGGCCTGCGTCGGGACGCGTGGTGCTTGGAGCGAGGGGGCCTCGTGGTGTGCGATCGGGCCGGAAGGAGCGGTGCTGGACACCAACAATACAAGACGACAAAGACAGATAAGCCCGATCTCCGCGTATATTTTGAACGACGGGGACGTGTTATTTTCGTGATTAATCTCCCTCGTTTTGTGTTTGCTGTCAGTCGTGTGGGGACGTCCCGATTTAGGTTTATTAGAATTATTAGATTTACCGGCGGGCTTTTTCACTGGCTTTACTTTTCCTAATAAACCCTTATATTACTTTTTGTACATAATATCTGAACGCAGTTTTCCTGGGTGTTTCATTTTAATAGATAAGGTTGCGGAGCCTTCGCTGCGCCCCGCCATTCCGCGCGTTGGTGTTGAACTTGAGTCCGCCATTGAGTGTTCGCCTCGGGAGTTAAAGTCTCGCAAATCGGTCATCCGTAACTGTGGTGTTAATCACGGTTACGCGACAAGTGGTGTCAGGAGTGTGGGATTTGAACCCGTCGGACAAATTTTTTTTGTCCGCGGCGAGACATCGACACGGTCGGACAAATTTTTTTGTCCGCGGGGCGACATCGACACGGTCGGGCGTACATTGCGCCCGACGTTCGAACGCAAAATTTTTATAGGCGAGGCGGAGAAATTTAGTAATCAATTGGGCATACGGAGCGCGATATCGCGTCTTCGTCAAATTTAAATTGTGTTACTGGAATTATTAAAACTAGGGCATGCCCGTACTATATATATGCCCGTACTATATATCTATCTAAAATTATATCCCCCCCCCTCTATTTACATGAAATGGTTTGGTTCATTCGCAACGCCAAAGCGAACGGCGAACGGCTTGCGAGTACAGTGACAATCCCCCCCCTCTATTTACATGAATGGTTTGGTCCATTCGCAACGACCACAGAACCCCCCCCTCATGCAATGGTTTGGTCCAAAGCGAACGGCTTCCGGAGTTTGGTAAAGCAATCGCCATCGCGTGCACAAACGCGCAGGAAAGCGAATGAATCGCAAATTCGTTTTTATTAGTGATACGAATTGAATTGGGAGAAATTGGGAGATGAATGAATTGGGAGAAATAATGCGCATAAGAAATCGAATTACGTACCGTAATGGCGGTCAGCTCGTAACGCGCTCAGCTCCGCTCGTGCTCGTCTCACATCGGCCACGCCTACGCAACAAAGCGTTCTGTGATTGGCTGCCGGAAAGCGTGCTGCCGGACAGTCGTCACTGTCCGGAAGTTCGCAAATCGCAGTTAGGATGAATCGTTTTAATTTAATCGCAGTTTGAATTCGTTTTAAAACATAGTTTAACGGCAACATAGTTTTCCAACGTGAAATAAATGAATACGCTGTCAAATGTGCCGTCCGAGGCAGAGTCCGATCGCCACGTTCGGCACACGTGATAGCTCGCTGCTCTCTGATTGGTTGAAGCGTTTTTTGGACATAGCTCGGTAGGTACTTGTCCGATTAATTACAAACCTTGAAAAGGCACATCCTCGGGTCCCCAGCAATATACCTGGCAAGTTTCAAGTATATCGGACCCGTGGTTGTCGAGAAACAGCGGTCACAGACACACAGACACACAGACACACAGACACACAGACAGACACACAGAGATTGCTGGAATTATAGATAGATAAATACGCGCGCGGGAAACAATCTTCCGGAAAGCGGATGTCGGAAATTGACGAGATGGAAGTACGCAGCGAGGCCTCCGTCAGCGTCGGGAGTGAGCCGGAAATGGGGGATAAGGAGGATAGCGTTGGAACTTTCCCCGCCGCTGGGACGGCCCCCGATAGATCTCCAGACCATAGTAAATTTAATAAATGCTCAGAGGGCCGAGGGTGAGCGAAACCTTGCAGAAATTCGGGGAGACATGAGGGCTCAGACTCTGAGAGTGAGCGATTGGAGAACCAATTGGAGGTAATGAGGGACGAAGCGAGGGCTCGGAGTGAAAAATTGGAGGTAATGAGGGACGAAGCGAGGGCTCGGAGTGAAAAATTGGGGGCACAGGAGAAGCCAAAGGTGGCAAAAATTGAATCGGAACGGGGGGAAGCTAGATTGGGAACAGGAGAGAGTACGGCCCATGCAGATGTGCACGGGGCTCAGGAGCCGGGAATGGCAAAATTGGGAATTGCACAGGGAATGGCAATTGAAGTAAATGGGGAGACCGCAGGTCCACAGGTGGATGGGGAATGTCCACAGGTGGATGGGGAATGTCCACAGGTGGATGGGGAATGTGTACAGGTAGAGGGGGAATGCCTGCAGGTAAACGTTGAGTGTCCACAGGTGAGCGGGGAAGGAAATTTGGAATGTGAGAGTTGTAATGGGGAATGTTTCCCACATTCTGGCCTGGTTGTTTATCGGGACCGTGTGGATGTCACAACACCCCAACCGGGGGATGAATTTGGAATTGTGCAGCACCAGGGCGGTGGTGCGGAGCAAGAGGGGGTAGAGTTTTTGGGGGTCCATGCGATAGAGCCGGACCGGGGTATTTATTGGGGATATTGATCAAAGCCTGGCGGGGCCAGGAATGATTTGTAATGATGAGGATGATTTGATCCAGCGGCTGGAGACCTGTGACAGTCCCATGGAGGTAGAGCTTGTTCAGGCCCAAAGGAGCCTGGGAGATGAGGTGAGTTGGTCCGAGGAGGTGGTTGGAATGACCGAGGGGACGCTCACTGTACACTGCTATTTGGAAACAGAGGCTCCAAAATTGGACAACCAGTTGGGGGAGTGTGTTGGCTCCGGGCTGGATTTGGATCTTGGAGGATCGGGAGATAGAGCTTCTGGAGATTTGGTCCCTGTAGGGAATTTGGATCAACTGCAGGGAGGGGCAGAACAACCGGTGGTAGAAGTTGTTCCCTGCAGCTGCGGTTTGGCAGTGGGAATGAAAATTTGTAAAATAAAATTACAATGGGAAATTGATTTGGAGCAGCCATGGTGGGGATTGGTCCCCGGGCTGCGGGATTTGGACATGGAGAGGTCATGGGTGATGGCCTCGGGCAAAAGTTGCCCCTTTCAAAATTTGGGTATGCCGGCCAGCTGGGGGGCTGTGATGGCGAGATTTGGACGTGGGGTCCAGCCTTGGGTGTCGAGGTACGACCTGGGTCCCACGGGGGGTCTGGTGGAGTGTGGCGTCCCTTGTCCGTCGGGGCGCCGTCCGAGCTGGTGGCTCGGGCCGGCAGGGTCACCGGACCCTGGTGGGGGTTAAGACCTCCAGGGAGGTCCGAGGTGGTTTCTCAAGCCTGGGATGGCAAATATTGAGGACCACTAGGGGGAGGTGTTGTGGGTCGCGCTTTGGTGGTGGCACTGCGGATGGCCAGCTTGGGCCTGATGTAGTGACCACCCGGGCATGCGACCTGACCCCCTCTCCCTGAGACTTTGGGACAACCAGCATGTGGTGACCTGGCATGGTGGTTGGTCTATGGACGCGGGTCAAACCGAATGGACAGGGATGGAGATAGCCTGCCGGACAACCATTGGGGCATCTGTGGAACGTGATGGTGTGAGTGACCGTCCACAGATGCTCCGTTATGATTTATGGACTCTCGGGTTGGGAAGAGAGCCATGGGGATGTGAATCGGGAGATGTGTAACGAGCCGAGCATATGGGCCATGCTCGGCTGGCATGTGTATGGCAAAGCATCCTTCTTTGGTGAGGTGAGTGAAATGTGACAAATGGTTGGCATGGGTAATCTGTGGGTTAGATGCAAATTTAAGGGTGGATTTTGAAATGTCATGGTGGACACTGTACAGTGACGCCATTATTGATCCAGGTGTGTAGACCAAAGTGTTGGAGGCTGTGATGAAATTAATAGGGTAGCAGGACACAGTTTCAACTGGTTGCGGGGGCAACTGTGCTGATATTTGGGACGCGGGATGATGGGGATGTAGTTGTGTAGCCTGAGGGTCAACGTGGTACTGTGCGTGTCCGAGGTGTGTGGACCATGTCTTCTGGGTGGGTCTCCTGGTGGAGCATGGCTGTTGACTGGACCTTGGTGTGGTCAAGTGTGGGTGAGCACTGGGGGGGGCTGCAGTTCTGTAGTCGGACTGGGGGATGATGGGGAGGTGCAGGGGACGTGGCTGTAGGGATGCCACGCACTGCGACCGTGCCCCCCAGGGCCGAGGTTGTGTGTGCGGTAGTGTGTGTTGTGGCAGCAAGTGCTCACCACATTGGCCAGCTGGGGCTGCTGCAGCTGTGTTCCTCGCAGGGGGGCCGAAGGATGGATGGTGGGTCGCACCCTTATGGACACTCATGGGCCATGTTGGCGTTTTGACTGCTCACCTTGTCCCGGTGACCCTTGCACGGTAGAGGTGCAGAGCTGTCGTGGCCATAGGTAGTTGTGTAGTGATGATCACCGTTGGATGCGGATCCACATACCTGCCAGTGTAGTGGGGACAAAAGAGAAATTTGGAAGGATTTGGTAGGCCCAATGTGAAATTTTGGGAATTGTGTGGTGGATGACACCTTTGGATCTGACCAACCTGTAACTACCTGCACTTGAGGTGAGTGTTTTGAGGAGTACTGTCCCAGGCTTCAGGATTTGCTTTGGGAAATTGGGGACATGTAAATTGGAGTTGGGAGGCGGGTGAGAGTGATGACATGGCCGGTGAGGGGATGGAATGGGAGCCACAGTGTCTTGTGGGTGGCGTATGTTTTTGTATTGTGGTTACGTGTTTTGATGTGGTCGTGAGAGTGGAACCTGGAGAGTGTGTGATGATTATTGGAGATAATGAGGGGTGATAATTGTGCTTTTGGAAATGTGCTTTTGGGAAGATGTGATGGTTTAAATGTGAACTGGGGGAATTTCACATGTAGCAGGCCATGGCAAGCCTTGTAACACCTTTTACACCATCTATGGAATTGTACTGAATTGTGCTGAGTTGTGTGGAGAATTGAATGGCAGTGGGGGAGGAAGTGTGTTTTGGGGTCTTGTGGGTGGGGAAGGTGTGTGTGTCCGCAGGTACAGAGCAAGCTCTGAGGAGCGATGCCTGCGGGTTCCCCTCTGCGGCAATTACCCCTGGCAGCCGGTGGTAACTGGAAATTGGAGCTCGTCGGTGGAGGGTCTGGTTGGGCGCCGCGGGGTGAGGAAGTCCCCCGGTGACCCGTGTTGCTGCGCGAAAGCAGGAGGCAAAGGAGCCTGGTGTGTGTGGAGACCCTCACCGGCGAGGTAACGGCGGAAAGGGGCTGTTGGGCTGTCATGGGGCCAAGAGGTAAAGGGGGGGGGGGGGCAATGAATTTGTAAGTCGGTTGACTTGTTTTTGGGACTGCGGGCACCACAGCCTGATGCGCCCCCACCATCTTTTGTGCGGTACCTCCCCGCTGCCTAGTTGAGGAATGCACACACACGTGAATGACATCAATGCCATGGTCCTGCAGGGGGGTGTATTGAAGAAGAACCTTATTGATTTTTGAAATGCCTTGATGACCTATGGAATGAGAATGAGTGGTTAAGGGGTCTGTGTAGCATGAATGTGGGCGAAATCCACCGAGCCGTGTCACTCACCTGTAACATCTGGACAGGGCCGTGGAAAATTTAGGGGGATGCATTGGGGATGGCCCCGCAGGTAAGGTTGTGTCTTGTGGCATCCACCGGGGGACGCGGTCTGTAGACCGGGGTATGTACAAAGGTTAGAGTTTTGAGTTTTGGAAAGATGGTTAAGTTTTGTGGTTAAGTTAGTGTTGTGTGTTGTTGTTTCCTCCCTCCACAGGAACAACGAAGAAGATGTACATACTTGCATGATGGTTAAGGGGTTCAGCATGTTAAGGAAGTGTAGGTAGGTAGTCCGACTCACTTCCCACAGCCCTTCCTGATTTATTTCATAGGTTAATTAAGTGTGTGACAGTAAGTGTTAAGGCTGGAATGGTAGCCCTGCGGTGAACCTTGCAGGAGCTACGGTTCCAGGGGGGGGGCTGTGTTATGAATTTGGTAATGCAACATCTAGAGCTAGGTAGATCTGAATAGGTAGGTATTCGGCTGTCGTGACAGGGACTCTACATGTAATAAGTTATTGATGTTCAGGCGGTTGTCGGGGTAAGATGTATGAGTGTGGATCTACCTGGAGATTCGAGTGTTAAATAGTGAGGGATTAAAGGTAACGCCCCTGTGAGTCTCACCTAGTAGTCAAACCTTTGTCCATTATGGCACTGCAAACCACATAAACATTAGTTAGGTCCTTAGCGCAACATTAAATAATCCCCTTTCCCTGACAAGGACTTCGTATTAAATTGACAGGAAACCAGGTCAAAAACACCACCACGATTGGCCGCCACCGTGTACACCTCCAAAGGCCTACAAACCTGGCCGGCACGTGTTATGCCAGGACCGCAGGGTCGCGTAACGGGGGAGATGTCAGGAGTCGCAGGAGGCTTTGATTGGCTGAGGAGTGCGCAATGTGACGTCATCGGCCACCAATATAGGCGACGGTCGGACGCCATTTCAGGACACACGGACACACACGTCGAGGAGCGATCAAGTCAAGAGTTGAGCCCAGTTCGCCAGTTGAGTTGAGTTCGTGGCAGGCGCTGGCAGACGCAGGCAGGCACCAGAGAGTTGAGCGGTGGTGGAGAGTTGGAGAGGACACGCCATTCCAGTCGCAGTTCGAGTGCAGTTCGGGTTGTAGGGAGTCGCAGGAGACACACGAGAGCACACCCAGTTGGCACTGAGCAGTTCGTTGGCACTTGGCTGCCGGCACTCCCGCGTCGAGTCGAGTGGAGTTGAAAGGAGTCCTTCCTGTCCCTGGTCAAGTGGAGCCGCTGGCCTGCGTCGGACGCGTGGTGCTTGGAGCGAGGGGCCTCGTGGTGTGCGATCGGGCCGGAAGGAGCGGTGCTGGACACCAACAATACAAGACGACAAAGACAGATAAGCCCGATCTCCGCGTATATTTTGAACGACGGGACGTGTTATTTTCGTGATTAATCTCCCTCGTTTGTGTTTGCTGTCAGTCGTGTGGGGACGTCCCGATTTAGGTTTATTAGAATTATTAGATTTACCGGCGGGCTTTTTCACTGGCTTTACTTTTCCTAATAAACCCTTATATTACTTTTTGTACATAATATCTGAACGCAGTTTTCCTGGGTGTTTCATTTTAATAGATAAGGTTGCGGAGCCTTCGCTGCGCCCCGCCATTCCGCGCGTTGGTGTTGAACTTGAGTCCGCCATTGAGTGTTCGCCTCGGGAGTTAAAGTCTCGCAAATCGGTCATCCGTAACTGTGGTGTTAATCACGGTTACGCGACAATATATAGTGTATATATATACAGTATATATATATATATATATATATATATATATATATATATATATATATATATATATATATATATACATATATATATATACTGTTAAAGCGCGGCGTTACGCGCGCTGCTTGTGAGCAAGGAGGAAGCGGACAAGCGGTAACATATAAACGTCTTTATTGTAAGACTACACTGTAACACTGAACTCCTCCGGGCTGGTCGCCCGGGGTATATCATGAGGCCACGCCTACCCCTCGGGCGTGGCCACCGCCCACTCGGTGCGTGGAATGATGTCACCACGCCAGTGGGCTTTTGTGTCCGCCACACGCGCCCCCCCAGAATTCCCGCGCACCTGGAGGGCCAGTTTGCGGGGCAGACGAATGACCCGGCCGAAGCGCCCCCTGGCGATCGGCGGCGTCCGGGGTGCAGGGATACCAGGTGGGATGCCCCTGGCTGCCCCTGGGATGGGTGCAGGACCGGGGGGCGCCGTGGCGGCGGGGCTGGGCGGTGCCGGGGGTCCGCCCGCAGGAGGGCGGCCCCGACGTGGGGGTCGGGCCACTGGCGGTGGATGGTCCACATCGAGGTGGGCCGGCTTGAGGCGGTCTACCGAAACGCGGTCAGGAGTACCGCCGATGTCCAGGGTGAAGTGCTTCGCCCCGGTCTCCAGCACGCGGAAAGGCCCGTCGTACGGGGGCCGCAGTGGTGTCCGATGGGCATCGTGGCGGACGAAGACGTACTCCGCCGTGCGAAGCTCCGGGGCGACGTGCGTCGGTGGGTGCCCGTGGCATGCCGTTGGCACCGGGGCGAACCTCTGGGCGGTCTCTTGCAGAGCGGAGCGCTGCTGTGCCGCGGACCATGGTGCCGTGGAGTCGGGGAGGAACTCGCCCGGCACCCGCAGCGGTTGCCCGAAGACCAACTCCGCCGCGGATGCGCGCAGGTCCTCCTTGGGCGCCGTCCGGAGGCCCAGCAGGACCCAGGGGAGCCTGTCGACCCAGCCGCCGTCGCGGAGGGTGGCCCGGAGCGCGGCCTTCAATGAGCGGTGAAATCGCTCACACAGGCCGTTAGCCTGGGGGTGGTAGGCCGTGGTTCGGTGCAGCCGGACCCCGAGCCCCTGCGCAACCGCCCCCCAGAGCTCCGAGGTGAACTGGGGGCCGCGGTCGGATGAGATGTCTGAGGGGGCGCCGAACCGGGCGACCCAGGTGGCGATGAAAGCCTGCGCGACATCGGCCGCCGTTGTCGAGGCCAAGGGCACGGCCTCCGGCCACCGGGTGGTGCGGTCCACCATGGTGAGGACGTAGGTGAAACCCCGCGAGGGGGGCAGAGGTCCCACCAGGTCCACGTGGACGTGGTCAAACCGGCGTTCCGGCACCGTGAACGGGGCCAACGGGGCCTGGGTGTGCCGGTGCACCTTGGCGCGCTGGCACGCGAGGCACGTCCTGGCCCAGCCGCGGACGGCCTTCCGGAGGCCATGCCAGACGAACTTGTCGGCGATCAGCCTTTGGGAGGCCCTCGCGCCCGGGTGGGACAGGCCGTGGATGGCGTCAAACACCTGGCGCTGCCTGCCCGCGGGCACAATGGGGCGAGGACGCCCGAGGGAGACGTCGCACAAGAGAGCCGCGCCCGCGCCGTCGAACGGCACCTCGGTGACGCGGAGGCCCGTGACGGCGGTCCGCAAGGCCTGGACGTCGGGGTCAGCGGCCTGGTCCGCTGCCATCCGGGCATAGTCGATGCCGAGGTGGACTGCGTGGGCGACGGCCCGGGAAAGGCAATCCGCCACCGGGTTGTCCTTCCCCGCGACGTGCTGGATGTCCGTCGTGTACTCGGACACGGCCGAGAGGTGACGCTGCTGCCGGGCCGACCACGGCTCGGTGACCTTGCCCATCGCGAAGATCAGCGGCTTGTGGTCGACGAAGGCAGTGAACGCCCGGCCCTCGAGCAGATGGCGGAAGTGCCTGACCGCCAAGTGAAGTCCGAGCAACTCGCGGTCGAAGGTACTGTAACGGCGTTCGGGCGGGGCGAAGCTGCCGGCTAAAGAACGCCAGCGGTTGCCAAGCTCCACGCACCCATTGCTCGTGCACCGCGCCCACCGCGTAGTCCGAGGCATCGGTGGTGAGGGCGATCGGTGCATCGGGCGCCGGGTGCGCGAGCATGGTGGCGTTAGCCAAGGCGAGCTTCGCGCCCGTGAACGCCGTGTCCATCTGCTCGGTCCAGGTAACGTCGCCTTTGCCCGGCTTACCTCGGAGAGCTTCGTGCAGGGGGCGCAGGAGCTGGGCGATACGGGTAGGAACCGATGGTAAAAGTTCACCATGCCCAGGAACTCCTGCAGCCCTCTGATCGTGCGGGGGCGCGGAAACCCCTTCACCGCCTCCACCTTGGCCGGCAGGGGGACGGCGCCGTGCCTGGTGACACGGTGCCCCAGAAAATCGATTGTGGCGGCGCCGAACCGGCACTTTGCGGGGTTCACAATCAGGCCATGCTGGCCCAGGCGTTCGAAGAGCGTGCGGAGGTGGCGTAGGTGCTCTTCGCGGGACGCGCTGGCGACGAGGATATCGTCCAGGTAGACGTAGACAAAATCCAAGTCGCGCAGGACGCTGTCCATCAGTCGCTGGAACGCCTGAGCCGCATTCTTCAGACCGAAGGGCATGCGCAGGAACTCGAAGAGTCCGAATGGCGTGATGACCGCCGTCTTCGGGACGTCCTCCGGCCTGACGGGGACCTGATGGTAGCCGCGTATGAGGTCCACCTTCGAGAAGAAGGACCTGCCCGCCAAACGGGCGGAAAAGTCCTGAATGTGGGGGACGGGGTAGCGGTCGGGAGTCGTGGCGTCATTGAGACGGCGATAGTCCCCGCACGGTCGCCATCCCCCGCCGGGCTTCGGCACGATGTGCAGCGGCGACGCCCAAGCGCTCTCTGAGCGCCGAACGATGCCGAGTCGCTCCAGGGTAGCGAACTCCGCTTTTGCCACCGCCAGCTTCGTCGGCTCGAGGCGGCGTGCCCGGGCGTAGACCGGTGGCCCGACGGTGGGGATGTGATGGGCCACCCCGTGCTTGACGGCCCCCGCCGAGAAGGTGGGCCGCGTGAGGGCCGGGAAGCCGGCGAGGAGGCGGGTGAATGCGTCCGCTGCCGGAAGCGTACAGACCAACGTGGCCGGAACCGAATCGTTCGGCAAGCCGCTTGGCAAGCCGCTCGTTGAGCTGGGCAACGCACATGCGAGCGAGCTGAACGTCTCGGCCTGGACAAGCCGTCTGCGCTTGACGTCGACCAGGAGCCCATTAGCGCACAGGAAGTCCGCGCCAAGCAGTACCATGGGCACGTCGGCGGTGACGAACGTCCATCGGAAAACCTGCCCTCCAAACCGCAGAGAGAGGCAGCGTTTTCCGTACGTACGGATGGGCGTCCCGTTCGCGGCAAGCAGCGCGGGGCCCCCACCCGCGGCGTGCTTGTCTGACGTGCCGGCGGGAATGACACTCACCTGTGCTCCCGTGTCGCACAGGTAACGGCGCCCGGAGAAGGTGTCCGTTATGAACAGCAGGCTGCTCGAACGGCCGGCGCTCATCGCCACAATTGAGCGCCGGCCCGGGCGTTTCCCGACCCATTGAAGGAGCACGGCGGATGACACCGCCGAGCTTCGTGGCCGAACTTGGCGTGGAACCAGCACCAGGTGGTGGAGCTGGAGGAGTGCGGCTGGCTCCGCCAGGCCGGTGGAGTCGACGGGTTTCCCCGCGGTGGCGGTTTTCGCCGCGGCGGTGGGCGGGGCGTGGCGGCGTTCACGAGGTGCGTATCAGCATGCTGCTGAACCACAGCGTGCTGTAGCAGATGATGCTGTGGAACATCAGCGTGCTGTAGAAGATGATGCTGTGGAACATCAGCGTGCTGTAGAAGATGATGCTGTGGAACATCAGCGTGCTGTAGAAGATGATGCTGTGGAACATCAGCGTCGAAGGCCGTGACGGCCACGCCAACGCTCGCCCGCGTGTCCGAAGCGGCGAAGTACTTGTCCGCCTCGGCCGCCAATGCTCGGGGTTCCGTTAGCCCGGTCCCGGCCAACGCGAGGCGAACCTGCGCTGGAAGTTGGCGACGGAAAAGCGCCCGGAATAGCGAACCGGGGGCTTCGTCGCCCAACAGTGACAGCATATGGTCCATTCGGACCGACGGGCGCGTCTCACCGAGCTCGGGGAGATCCAGGAGGCGGTCGGCCCGTGCGTCGTCCGTGAGGCTGAACGTGGCTAGGAGTAGCCGCTTGAGTGCCTCGTACTTGTGGCCGTCCGGTGGGTGGCGAAGGACGGACACAACTCGAGCGGCCGTGCCGGGCCCGAGGGAGGCGACGACGTGGCAGTAGCGCGTGTCATCGCCGGTGAGGTGCCGAAGCTGAAATTGGGCTTCGGCCTGGACGAACCAGACTTCGGCCTGAGCCTCCCAAAATTCCGGAAGTTTGACGAAGGCGGCCATGGCGATGGCGTCGCGTGTGGAAGGATCGCTCCGGCAGATCCAACGTCGAGGGTCACCAGTAAAGCGCGGCGTTACGCGCGCTGCTTGTGAGCAAGGAGGAAGCGGACAAGCGGTAACATATAAACGTCTTTATTGTAAGACTACACTGTAACACTGAACTCCTCCGGGCTGGTCGCCCGGGGTATATCATGAGGCCACGCCTACCCCTCGGGCGTGGCCACCGCCCACTCGGTGCGTGGAATGATGTCACCACGCCAGTGGGCTTTTGTGTCCGCCACACTGTATATATATATATATATATATATATATATATATATATATATATATATATATATATATATATATATATATATATATATATATATATACTGTATATACTGTATATATATATATATATATATATATATATATATATATATATATATATATACATACATACATACATACATACATACATACATACAGACATACAGACATACAGACATACATACATACATACATACATATATACAGTACACACATGTACTCAACAAGCAGGTGGAAACGCCTCGTTCTGTGCATGCGTGCCGGTAGGATCTTATTGCGCATGCGCGGCGGTACGATCTTGTTGCGCATGGCCGTTTCCCGCACCGCACCGCGCCCAGTCAAGCCGCACCGTCCACGGAAGCATGATGCCATGCACTCCTCTTCAGGTTGTTTGCATCCTCGAATGCAAAAAGCATTAAGAAAGCGAAACCCCCCAAAAAATCCTAAAATACTGCGAACAATATTAACATTAATTGTTCGACAAAAACAGGTAAACCCATCAGTTTTTACTTGATATATTAAATTCTTCGATGCAGAACGTGGGGCGGCTCAGGGCGCTTCCTATTGGCCGGAGTGTATCTCGGTGGCAGTATCGCAGGCGCTGATTGGCTAAACTGCGTGACCTCGGGCTACTCGTGTCCTGCGTCTCTGTCAGGGGCAGCAGCTGCTGCAGACTCGAGGTAACCGCAGGTTCGGTCGCTGCTGGTCGCTGTTGGTTGCTGCTGGTGGCTGTTGTACTGGGGCGACCGATCCCTCCTGCCTTGTGCTCTCTCGGGCTCGGTACGCGCAAGGTGCGATTCGCGGGATACGCGCCAGCGTGTCCATATTTTTTCCGTAAGCTATAGCCATGACGCAAGACGAATTATTCGCCGGATACTATGGAGGGTGTACGTATGTAAATTGATATTGATAATATATCGGGAAGTATGAAATCTGATCCGATTTCCCTGTAGATAGAGAATACGGAAACATGTATGAGGGTTTGGGGAAGTGTGATTTCATCACGGTATTTATAGAACTAGATCGGCAGAGATAAATAAAATACTGATGACCGTGGAATGTACAGTGGAATATGTGTGGTATGTAGTTAGGTAGGGGAAGAGAGTAGGGATCAGGAGCTGTGCGTGGGGGAGGGTGAGGGTGAGGGGAAGGGAGGGGGACATGAGGGCCCAGGAAACATGCATGTGGGGTGGGCGGGGAGGCATGTCGTTGGATGGCGGGGTGTGAATCTGGAGTGGGTGGGGTAGCGTAGTTGGGGTGAGGTGGAGGAGCACAGTTCAGGATAAGTGCGAGGTGGGAAGGGCAGGTACGGTGAGTGTGAGGTGGGAAGGGCAGGTAGGGTGAGTGTGAGGTGGGAAGGGCAGGTAGGGTGAGTGTGAGGTGGGAAGGGCAGGTAGGGTGAGTGTGAGGTAGGAAGGGCAGGTAGGGTGAGTGTGAGGTGGGAAGGGCAGGTACGGTGAGTGTGAGGTGGGAAGGGCAGGTAGGGTGAGTGTGAGGTTGGAAGGGCAGGTAGGGTGAGTGTGAGGTGGGAAGGGCAGGTAGGGTGAGTGTGAGGTGGGAAGGGCAGGTAGGGTGAGTGTGAGGTGGGAAGGGCAGGTAGGGTGAGTGTGAGGTGGGAAGGGCAGGTAGGGTGAGTGTGAGGTGGGAAGGGCAGGTAGGGTGAGTGTGAGGTGGGAAGGGCAGGTAGGGTGAGTGTGAGGTGGGAAGGGCAGGTAGGGTGAGTGTGAGGTGGGAAGGGCAGGTAGGGTGAGTGTGAGGTGGGAAGGGCAGGTAGGGTGAGTGTGAGGTGGGAAGGGCAGGTAGGGTGAGTGTGAGGTGGGAAGGGCAGGTAGGGTAAGTGTGAGGTGGGAAGGGCAGGTAGGGTGAGTGTGAGGTGGGAAGGGCAGGTGAGGTGAGTGTGAGGTGGGAAGGGCAGGTAGGGTGAGTGTGAGGTGGGAAGGGCAGGTAAGGTGAGTGTGAGTGTGACGTGGAAAAGGGCAGTGGGGTGAATGACATGGGAAAGGAATTTAGGGGTCAGTGGGTGTATGGTGGCAAAGGCAGTTAGGGTGAGGTGGGGGAGTGCAGTTGGGTTGACTGTGAAATGGGGAAGGGCAGTGGGGAGTGATGTGGGGAAGGGCAGTGGGGAGTGATGTGTGGAAGGGCAGTGGGGAGTGATGTGGGGAAGGGCAGTGGGGAGTGATGTGGGGAAGGGCAGTGGGGAGTGATGTGGGGAAGGGCAGTGGGGAGTGATGTGGGGAAGGGCAGTGGGGAGTGATGTGGGGAAGGGCAGTGGGGAGTGATGTGGGGAAGGGCAGTGGGGAGTGATGTGGGGAAGGGCAGTGGGGAGTGATGTGGGGAAGGGCAGTGGGGAGTGATGTGGGGAAGGGCAGTGGGGAGTGATGTGGGGAAGGGCAGTGGGGAGTGATGTGGGGAAGGGCAGTGGGGAGTGATGTGGGGAAGGGCAGTAGGGAGTGATGTGGGGAAGGGCAGTTGGGGTGATGTGGGGAAGGGCAGTTGGGGGTGATGTGTGGAAGGGCAGTGGGGAGTGATGTGAGGTAGCAAAGGCAGTTGGGGTGACTGTGAGGGGGGGGGAAGCACAGTTGGGTCTGACTGAAATGTGGGGAGGGGAAGTTGGGGTGACTCACTGTGAGGTGGGGAAGGCAATTGGGGGTGAGTGTAAAGTGGGGAAGGGCAGTTGGGGAAGGAAAGTTGGGGTGAGTCAGGTGGGGATGTACAGATGACGGGAGTCAATGTGATGTGGGGAAGTGCAATTATTGGGGTGTGAGGTTGGGGTGGGTGTGTGTGAGGTGGGGGGGGGGGGGGTCACATTGAAGAGGCACATGGGAGTTAGTTAGTGAATGTTGTAGGGTAGGGATATTAATGGCAGTACATTGGTGTTTCCTTTGTTGATCCCAAATAAAATAGTGTTTGTAATTATTTTTCAGGTTTATTTGTTTATGGAACCTCAGGTATTATTTGTTTTAATCTTTATGCAGTTGTGACACATCTTTCAGCTCCTTCTTGCCAAAAGTTTGTCAGATAATAACTGTTCTGCATTATTTCTGCAGATTTTTGTTTTTGTTTGTAAATGGCTTAATATCTACTCGAAGTGATGATTAATGAGCCTTTTCATCCTGCAATATTTTAGTACATAATCTTCACTTGCTGGGAAAATAAACCCTTTTGCAACAATTTGTTTAATTCTGGAAGTGGTTGTTGCAGAGCAACACGTAGTCAAGCTGCTGTTGTGATTTTGTTGTTTGCAACTGTAGTTTGCCCCATTTGAGACTCCCTTGTGGTTTCCGACTGGCTTCTCAAAGTGAGATGACTTGTCATTCCCGAGGCATTTGGTTGTGTCTGTTATTTTTGGCCTGCTGTTTATTTGCCCCTGCCCGTGTGATTACTCCTGATAACAATGTTTTGCTACTTTATCCATTAGTAATTTTCCGCTCGCAGGACAGGATGGCCTGGACTCTAGAGGTACACACACTCACCTCTGAGCTGTGTAGGTCCGGTTTGAATCTCGAAGCATCTATAAAGTGCCACAGGCAGGGAGATTTGTCAATATCTGTGCCTTCTTCTGGATTGACGTTAAACCAAGTGTCCCGTCTGCTGGCATTAGGTGGTGAACGTCGTTGTCCTTCGTGAAGAGTAGGTGAACTATCATCAGCACCTGGCGAAATTCCTGTCCTGGTTTACTGACGGCTGCAAAGGCAATGGCAAACCACTCACCATTAACCCCTACCATTTGGCAGCACCAAAGCATTGTAAAGAGTATGCGTCATCTCATCTCATCAATTTTCCACCTAACGTAGGACACAATCCATGCAGACTTTTCCTTTGTCGAACATGACAACTGACACTGATGTTATTTCTGGAGGCCTACGCTCAACAGACCATTGGAGCTGCTTTATCCTTTAAAGCCACACAGAGGTGTTCGTCTGTTAAATGAAGAATTAGTCTTACTCGTGAAGGCCATTGTGCATCTCTGTTGCTGGGCCGTTATAACAATGGATGCACAATCTACACAACGTTGATTGAGGTATGCCAACTGGGAGCGAGCAAAGCTCACGTTCAGAGTGGACCATTTTATTTTTTCCGATGAAGGGTTAACATCCGGGTTAATATCCGCAACATCAGCTTCTCCTTGCTCGAATTTCGTATCCAATGGGAATAGTCGTCGTGTTACTATAGTGACCAATTATACCATTTCCATTATTACCTGTTTCTGACCTCACAAGTTCTTTTTCGAATGTGTTTTTGGGTGTAATTGTTAGACTGTCAATACTATGCCCCCAGTTTGCATGGCTTGATTGCACTACCACAAGCACTGTACATTATCATTACTAAATGCTATGATTCGTAAATGGATGGAAATTACAACAAAGTGGTAAATTTTACTGTGAATGCCGCATCATCATCATCATTTTGTTCTCCCTCCTGTAAGCCGAGCACTCTAACCTTACTGGGGTTGAACCCCCATTAAATTTAGTCCTACCAGGTTGTCCTGCTGTGTGTGTTTGTAGTGTGCCTTCTGGCCAAATTGACGTGCTGCTTGTTTCATGCAGGGTGAGCCTGGGGTTGGCTTAGCGGTTAGGGTGCTGGCTTGGGATCATAGGATCCTGGGTTCGAATCCCGGTCAATCGCTGAATTAACGCCAGGATGGTTGACTCAGCCTGTCATCCTTCCGAGGTCGGCAAATTGAGTACCAGTTCACTGGTAATTCCCTGCGTGTCGCAAGAGGCGACCAACAGGATTGGTGGCAGGAAGGGCATCCGGCCGTAAAACATTGCTTCAAAAAGGGGACCACGGTGCCCAAAAAAGGCCAACCCCTGCTCTGCGGGGAAAAATGGCCTCTAAAGGTGGTTCTTTTCTTGTTTCATGCAGGCTCTCACCCCAGTGCTGTTGTGCACCCAGCTTTAAATGAGGAACTACAGACTGATCTTCTGCCACAATCTGAAGCAGCCATAGTTTGCTTTTGCTCTCCCTGGGGTTCTGGAACCATGGGGGAAAGTGGACTCACTGTATCAACATGTAATTCGTTGGCTGAAAGCTTCCAGGTGGTAAGTCATCTCCGGTCCTCGTTAATAAATAAATAATAATTCCTCATGTTGAACTTGCTGTCTTTGCTATTGCTGCTTTTCCTTTTTCAATTTCTGATTACATCTGCCACTGAAGGTGGGTTTGTTATGTTTTCACCCCTGTCTGTTTGTCTGTCTATGAACATGATATCTCAAAAGGTTGTGGATGGATTCCGACGAAACTTGTTGGGCATGTTGGGTGTGTGACGAGAACGATATCAATTCGATTTTGGTGAAGATACGAATCTGGATACGAGAATTTTTTAAAATTTGTAAGTGATTCTTCACAACTAAGTGATACGGCCAAAAACGACATGTAGCATATTTCAAAGACTTGTAGACGACTTATGACAAAACTTGGTGGATGAGTTGCGTAAGTGACGAGAACAAGCTGATTCACTTTTGGATCCAGATCAGTGGGATACAAAACATAAACTGTTCAGCCTGGCAGAGGTATGTGCTCCAATTGAGTACTGTTCTAGTTGTACACCGCTCCTTTCCTGTGCCATCTCCAGGCATTGCAAATCGTCATTGCTGGGCACCGAAGGGGGCTCGGCAGTGACGCACGCTGAAAGAGAGTACTCAGTTTTCACTCTGGTTGTTGTACACCGCTCCTTTCCTATGCCATCTTCAGGCATTGCAAATCGTCATTGCCGGGCACCAAAGGGGGCTCGGCAGTGACGCACGCTGAAAGAGAGTACTCAGTTTTCACTCTGGTTTCTTTCTTGTTTTCTTTCTTGCTTTCTTGCTTTCTTGCTTTCTTGCTTTCTTGTTTGTTTGTCCGGACGATATCTCAGCCATCCTTTAAGCTAGGAAGCTGAAATTTCGGCACAATAGTGAGCAAATCCTTTGTCAAAAACGGTATTTTTTTTTTTGATTAATCAATAAATTGAGGAGTTATTTAATTATTAGTGATTAATTAAGTACTTATTTAATTAATCAAATTTCCTTTCTCTTCTGACCATTAACTCAGGCACCTTTTGAGTTAGGAAGCTGATATTTGGACATGCCAATGATCAGGTGATTTGGCTGCAAAGGATATTTTTGATTTATTAATTAATCAATTAATCGATTAATTATTTAATTATTCGATTAATGACAAAGAATTTTTTTTTTTTAAGTTACAGATTCTGATGAAATAGTGGTAGTTTGTGTTCTCTGACCAAATTGATTAATAATTTAATTTTTTTATGATTATTATTTATTTATTTTCATTATTAATCATTTATTTATTTTCTTTCTCATTTGGCCAATATCTCAGGCACCTTTTGAGCTGGGAAGCTAATATTTGGACATGAGTGACCAAGTGATGTGGCTATCAAGGATATTTTTGATTTATTGATTAATCATTTCATCTATTAATTATTTATTGATTAATCGATTAATTATTTATTGAGTAATCAATTAATTATTTAATTTTTTATAAATGACTTATTTAATTAAATTTCTAAAAGATGCATCTTCGGATGAAGCACTAGTGGTTTAGTTATGCGATTAGCCAATTGATTATGAAAATATTTTGTGATAATCTTTTATTGATTTTAATTATACAATTAATCAATCAATTAGTGTACACCTCTCCCTCCCAATGCAGCCTCAATGAGCTGCACTGCGGTATTGCCGGGCGCCCGAGGCGCCCCGGCAATGCCGCGCTGCAGCATATTTAATTATTTGGCATGGGGCGGTGTACTTTGAATGTATTTGTACTTGTTTGTTTTCTTGGTTGTTTGTTTGTTTGTCTGGGCGATATCTCAGCCATCCTTTGAGCTAGGAAGCTGAAATTTCGGCACAATAGTGAGCAAGTCCTTTGTCAAAAACGGTATTTTTTTTTTTGATTAATCAATTAATTGATGAGTTATTTAATTATTAGCGATTAATTAAGTACTTATTTAATTAATTAAATTTCATTTATCTTCTGACCATTAACTCAGGCACCTTTTGAGTTAGGAAGCTGATATTTGGACATGCCAATGACCAGGTGATGTGGCTATCAAGGATATTTTTGATTTATTGATTAATCAATTAATCAATGTATCGATTAATTATTTAATTATTCGATGAATTACTAAAAAATTATTTTTTCCCCCAGTTACAGATTCTGATGAAATGGTGGTGGTTTATGTGTTCTGTGACCGAATTGATTGATAATTTAATTTTTTAATGATTATTATTTATTTATTTTCATTATTAATCATTTATTTATTTTCTTTCTCATTTGGCCAATATCTCAGGCACCTTTTGAGCTGGGAAGCTAATATTTGGACATGACAGTGACCAAGTGATGTGGCTATCAAGGATATTTTTGATTAATTGATTAATCATTTAATCGATTCATTTATTGATTAATCGATGAATTACTTATTGATTAATCAATTAATTATTTAATTTTTTATTAACGACTTATTTGATTAAATTTCTAAAAGATACATCTTCGGATGAAGCACGAGTGGTTTTGTTATGGTATTAGCCAATTGATTAAGAAAATATTTTGTGATAATCTTTTATTGATTTTAATTATACAATTAATCAATCAATTAGTGTACACCTCTCCTTCCCAATGCAGCCTCTATGAGCTGCACTGCGGTATTGCCGGGCGCCGGAGGTGCCCCGGCAATGCCGCGCTATAGGATATTTAATTATTTGGCATGGGGGCGGTGTACTTTGAATGTATGTGTACTTGTTGTCTTTTTTTTAAGCAGCTTTTATATATATATATATATATATATATATATATATATATATATATATATATATATATATGTATATATATATATATATATGTATATATATATTATTAATATATATATATATATATATATATATATATATATATATATATATATATATATATATATATATATATATATATATATATATATATATATATATATATATAAAAGCTGCTTAAAAAAAAGCAGCATTTGCTGCAAAAGCAGCAAAAAAGCAGCATTTGCAAAAAGCAGCAAAAAAAGCATTTGCTCATATATATATATACACACACACACACACACACAGACTTGGCATTTAATATGGAATTGGCATTTGGCATTTAATTTGGCATTTGGCATTTAATATGGAATTGGCATTTGGCACACAGACTTGGCATTTAATTGCAAAAGCAGCAAAAAAAGCATTTGCTCATATATATATATACACACACACACACACACACAGACTTGGCATTTAATATGGAATTTTTTTTTTCTTGACTTGGGTTTACTTTCTTAACTCAGTATATCAATCTAGTGAGTTTCTTTTACACTTTGGTGATTTATTTGTTAAAAGAACCATGTCACTGATTGTCTGTCGCAGCAAGAAGTCAACAACAGGATTATATCACAGGTGGCGTGGCAAAATGTACGGACAGGTGCATTTGATGATTGGCTTCACAGTCGGGTATACACGGGTTGTTGCGTTCTGTATTAGTGGAAAACAACTGCTGCACGTCTCCAAAAGTTATTGCCGCTTCCTCTGGAGATGGTCCGTCAACTCGACAATGCTGTTTGTCATGCAGTGGTGGCTTTACGAAATTACGGCATGAAACAGCGTGCTATTGCTCGGCAGTATGGCATCACTCAAGGTCAGGTGTCAAAGATCCTGAAACGAAATGCTCAGAGGGGTGTCCCTACTCCAATACCGAGGCCAGGACGTCCCCGCAGAACCACAAGGAGGGATGATCGCCAGCTGCACCGGTTAGTCCGCAATGGCCGTACCAAGTCAGCTAATCGGCTTAGGGCTGAGTTGCAGCAACTGACAAATGTGCCTGTATCCAGAAGGCAAGTCAACCAATGACTGGTTCAAGCAGGATATCATGCCAGGCATCCCCTGAGAAAGCCACGCCTGACCAGACAACACCGCCAGCGCCGATTGCAGTGGGCCAGAGAGCACCGTCAATGGCAGCCAGGACACTGGAATCACGTGATCTTCAGTGACGAATCTAGATTTCTGGTCTATCGTCAAGATGGTCGCGTCCGAGTGTGCAGACAAGTGCATGAAGCCTACAACAAAGATTGTATAGTGCCAAGAGTCCAAGCTGGAGGTGGTGGGGTGACCGTTTGGGCTGCTTTTCATGCAGGGGGCAAAACTGACCTGGTTGTTCTGAATGGAAACCTGAACCAGTTCAAGCACAGGGCCATTCTGGAAGAAACATTGCTTCCATTTGCTCATGCAGCCTTTCGAGGAAACTTTGTCTTCCAAGATGAGAATGCACGGCCTCATCGTGCTCGCATGATCCAACACTTTCTTGCTGACCGTGGTGTAGAGCATATGGAGTGGCCTGCCATGTCCCCGGATATGAATCCGATAGAGAACTTGTGGGCAGAATTAACGCGTCAAATCGACCACTAGGACAAGCAGCCGACCTCTGTGCATGAATTGCAGCAGGCTATTGTCACTGCATGGCAAGCGATTCCTGTCCAAACCTTGGCAAATCGCGTGAATAGCATGCCTCAACGTGTACGTGCTCTCCTGAATGCTCGTGGGGGTTACACGAAGTACTGAACTGTAATTTTACTGTCCGTAATCCCAGTCGTAATTTAACTTTTGTTTTTGTTAAAAAAATTTTTGGCTAATGTGCAAAATAGAGATACTTCTGGAAAACGTACAGAAGTTTAACACAATACTGTCCATGAATTGAGTTAGATATCAGTTTACATCACTTTCAAGGATCAATTTATTTGTCTCGAAATGTCAAATGTGGTTTTTGTTTCTTTTAAAGGTCACAATAACAAAATCTAGAATAATTTCAACATAATTCCAATGAACTTTTGGTTCTAAGACATCTTGAAAAGTAAGTTCACCCCCACAAAAAAAAAAATTCCATATTAAATGCCAAGTCTGTATATAAATATATATATATATATATATAATCGACACACACACACGGGCGTCGAGAGAGAGGGGGGTGGGGGGAGGTGTCGCTGCCCGGGGTCCGTTGAGGTGCCGAGCTTCTCCTGTAATTCTTTTTAAACAGTACAGTGAACTCATCGGCTCGTCCTCATTTCCTCATTGTTACATTTAAACCCAGAAGCTGATTTTGCTTTCCTTGCCGGCTTTATTGCTGGAAACAAAACAACATTTACCCCTGTTAATGGTACAGTTTCAAACTTTACAGAAAATGGTTATTAACCAGAAATGTGCGTGACAATGAAATGGTTTTATATCCTCTTTGTCCAAAACAAATAATTAATAACCAACTTCTTACGTATTTTTTTGGCCAATTTTATGGAGAAATAGTGTTCAACAGTAGAGGATGTGAATTGACTTGATCTGTCCAAACGTCCCGCTATCTCCTTTATTAGTCCCCTACCGGTGTACACCGGAGGGGACTATAGGTTTGCACTCCGTCTGTCCGTCTGTCAGTCTGTCACGCTTAACAGTTTTCCAGACTTTTTTTTCTAAACTCTTAATGCTAATGATTTCAAACTTGGTATATGGTTTCCTCATGATAAGTTACAGATCAAGTTCGAACATCACGACGTTTCGATCATTTTTGTCAAAGTTATGGCACTTTGTTGTGCCCTGTCGCACCGCGGAGCGAAAGGGGGACTATGGTTTTCCCCTGCGTCCGTCCGTGCGTCCGTCCGTGCATGCGTGCGTAAGCGAAGGACCGAATTCTAATTTGGTGTGTGGGTGCAACCCACATCAAAATCTAAAATGGCTGCCGCCATGTATGTCTGAACCTTGTGAGCAGAATATCTTGAAAAATAAGCGAAGTACAAACTTCTAATCTGGTGTCTGGGTGTATCGAGGCATAAGGAAGAACGCGATTGAAAATTGGGTCGCTACGTCACAATCCAAGATGGCCGCCACCATATATATGTCTGAACCTTGTGAGCGAAATATCTTGAAAAATAAACGAACTACTAACTTCTAATCTGGTGTGTGGGTGTATCTACGCATAAGGAAGAACGCTATTGAAAATTGGGTCGCCACGCCAAATCCAAGATTGCCGCCTTGCGTCTTCCACTTTGTCAACTCACATCACTTCACCGACGGGGGACCTAGGCGTAACGCTTGTTGTCCCCCGTCGCACCGCGGAGCGAAAGGGGGACTATGGTTTTCCCCTCCGTCCGTGTGTGCATGCGTGCGTGCGTAAGTGAAGGACCTAATTCTAATTTGGTGTGTGGGTGAATGAATGAATGAATGATCGTTTTAAGGCCATTTTCCCCCGCTAGAGCGGGGGTTAGCCTTGCGGGCCCCATGACAATCATGGTTCCCTGTTTGAGGCAATGTTTTTATGGCCGGATGCCCTTCCTGACGCCAACCCTTGGCCACACGCTCTTACGATGCGCAGGGATACGGTGTACCTATTCTAAATCGGGGTACACACCGTGATCATTCATCCCAGCAAGCTGGTACTCAATTTGCCGACCTCGGAAGGATGACAGGCTGAGTCAACCCCCCTGGCATTAATTCAGCGATCGACCGGGACTCGAACCCAGGATCCCAAGCCGGCACCCTAACCGCTAAGCCAACACCAGGCTCAAGCAACGAGGCATATGGAAGAACCCTATTGAAAATTGGGTCGCCACGTCAAAATCCAAGATGGCCACTGCCATGTATGTCTGAACCTTGTGAGTGGAATATCTTGAAAAATAAGCGAAGTACCAACTTCTAATCTGGTGTGTGGGTGTATTTCGGCATAAGGAAGAAGGCTATTGAAAATTGGGTCGCCACGTCAAAATCCAAGATGGCCGCCTTGCATTGTCCACTTTGTCAACTCGCATCACTTCACCGACGGGGGACCTAGGCGTAACTCTTGTTTATTCTAGAGTTCTCCTCAAGCCGCAACGCGCGCCCTCAGCCTCGTCTCGCGAATGTCAAAAGCGCGCCACAGCACGCGCTTTCGGGAGGGGTGGAGCCAAGCCGAGCAACATATATATATACAGTAATACCCCGGCCTACGTCATTAATTGGTTCCATAAGTCGTGACGTAACTCGGTTTTTGACGTAAACCGGGCGTAATGTCTTAAAAATGCCTTAAAATGAAAAACACCGTAATTCGTAAAACTAGAATAAATAACTGGAGGAGGCTGCGGCTTCGCCCTGAATCTTTGCCGCTCCCCGTCGGGAGTCCCTCCGTTGTTTTCTATCGGTCTGGTCTTCTCCTCGAACGGGATGACCGGCACGGACGTGTCGACCGTGAGCTGGCTTGTGTGCCAAGTGGCTCCGCGGCCCGCTTCTCCACGGCCTGCTTTACCCAACGTGTCCGAGCATTCACTGGTGGTCGTGTCGTGTCGTCTGTGACGAACGAACGAGCTCAGGGTTCCGTGAACCCGGGCGCCCCGGGGATCGACGCTCGCCTCCGAGTCGTAGGCGTGCCCCGTCTTTCCTTGAGCGGCTGAAGTTGCTTGCTTCTTTATTTTTGGACGATACGATATACGCAGAAACGACGACGTACAGGCAGGCATTTGCAAATCCATGCACATGTGCACATGCACACGTCGATCGGTTCTTTACAAGGATATGCATCAACAGCAACTTGCTACTCCCTGCACCACAGATGTCAATTTCCAAACAATTTACCTACTCCCTCTACCTAATTTTAAACTACCCTCCCCGGGTATTCGTGAAGGGGTCCATCCTCCCCCATCCACTCCTTCGCACCATGCACTCCACACCACTCAATCCACACTACTCACTCCACACACCATTTATTCCCACACACCAAGTATTCTCTCCATTTATCCACTTGCACCCCATGCAAGTCAATCACTCAACACCATTACACACGTCCTCAATGCACCACTCATCCACTTTCTCCGGTCATCCCAGACCATTGCCTCATTTCACCAAGTTCAACGATAACCAGATTCTCACACACACAACCATTCTCGACCAATGCCTCATTTCACTAAGTTCATTCCAAAGATCCTCATTCAATTCCTCATTTGCGCCTAAAGCTCATCCTCATACTCATACACATGATACACCAAGAGTGGCTTCAGCTTGAAGTCGCCGGTGCAATTACCCACAAGCATTAGCGTTAGCCGCTCCTTCGCGACTTTGTAGCCTGGCATGGTCTTCTCCTTCGAGATAAAGGAGATGATGATGTAGGAGACGTACAGGCAGGCCTTTTTTCTATAGTGCCTTTTTTCTATAGTGCCTATAGTGCCTATAGTGCCTATAGTGCCTTTTTTCTACATTCCCTAAACTCTCCTGCACTCCATCCTCCATCCAGCGTCCTTAAACGTATTTTTAACTCGAAGGTCACAAGAAACTCATTTTGCAATAAATGTTCGTTTCCCATAAATCGTACACTTTCAAAAATCCAATCTCACCCCTCCCCTCCAAATCTTCCCCATAACCCCTCCCCTCCAAATCTTCCCCATCACCCCTCCCCTCCAAATCTTCCCCATCACCCATCCCTTTCAAATCTCCCCCCTTGCCCCCTCCCTCCTAAACTACCCCCTCACCCCTCCCCGCAAAGACGCCCCCTCGCCCCTCCCCTCCTAGACTCCTGCCTCACCCCTCCCCTCCAAATCTCCCCCATATCCCATCCCTTTCAAATCCCTCCCCTTGTCCCTTCCCTCCCAAACTCCCCCCTCACCCCTCCCCTTCAAATCTCCCCACCCTCATTGCTTCTCAATTTCCCCCCTCTCACTCCCCCTCCTCAAAGCGTCCTCCCCGCTTCTTCCCCCTTCAAACTCTCACCTCCATCTCCCCCAACCTTCTGCCTCGCTCTTCCCCCTCCTCAAATAACACCTCATTGTGGCTCACCCAATCACCATCAAACCTTTTGTCCGCCCCATCCTTCCCTTTCTCCGAGCTATTCTGAAATCTCTGACACACCTTCAACAGCTCTTCCTATCTCTTCCACCTCTTCCACATCTTACCCTACCCCTCCTCCCCCCTGTTCTGTATCTGATGCTCCCCCTTCCTCTTCATTAACGGTATGGACCTCAAACATCCGGGGCCTTCGCTCAAACTTAACTGATCTCTCCATACAGGTTGCTTCTGTCAAACCAGACGTGATCTGCTTAACAGAAACTTTCCTCCTTTATGATGTCTCTGATTCCATAGTATCTCTCCCGGGCTACTCCCTCCTCCGGTATGATAGACCTGAGCCTCGTCCTGGAGGCGGGGTTGCTATCTTTATCAAAAACTCTCTTCCTCACTCGCCCTGCACTGCACTCTCTCCACCTCACCCCCAGGAATACCTCTGGCTACGGCTTCCCCTTCGCTCCCACCTCTTGTTCATATGTGTGTTGTACCGTCCACCAAACAGTGATGACTCCATCTACATCTCGCTGTCTGATGATATGGACCAACTTCTATCTACTCATCCCAACTCTCTCTTCCTCATATGTGGTGATTTCAATTGTCACCATGCCAGTTGGCTGGGTGTGGGTACCTCTCTCACCAGCCATGGCTCTTCAGCAAAGGACTTCTGCGACTCACTGGGACTGACACAATCTGTCAATTTCCCGACCCGGATCTCAGTCAACGGAACATCTTCTCTTCTGGACTTGGTTATGACTAACTTCCCTGAAAATGTCTGCTGCTCTTCTTCTGCTCCGATCGGATCATCTGATCATGTCCTTGTTAAAGTGGACATCTCTCTGACCATCCTCAGGGAGCCTGCTCAGCGTCGACGAGTCTGGCATTTCACTCAGGCCAACTGGCACGGTCTTCAAACAGCCATCAATCATCTGGACTGGTCTCCCATCTCTACCACCTCTGACATCAACTCATCCTGGGAATTCTTCCAAAGTAAATTGCTCTCTCTCATGCACAGATTTATCCCATCTCGTCTTCAGTTGTCATACCCTTCCTCCCGTCCATGGTACACGGAATCTTGTGGTGAGGCTGTTGCCCAGAAACAACTTGCCTTCGTCTCCTGGAAAGCAAATCCAACGGAAGGAAATCTCATTTCCTTTCACAAAGCCCGAAACAAGTGTGTGTCCACCCTCAGGAGAGCCAGGAAACAATATCTCTCCGTTCTCAAGACCGAACTCTCTTATCTGTCTCCCTCTTCCAAATCCTGGTGGCGTCTGGTCAAATCCGTTTCTGGTGTTTGTTCCCCCTCCATCCCCTCCCTTACCTCAAACGGCTACACAGCTGACTCCGCACGTGAAAAAGCTGAATGCCTCAACTCTGTGTTTGCCTCTAAATCTTGTGTCCCAAACCCATCCCTCTCTGTACCCACCATACCCAGTCGTACCCTGCTGCTCCTGGACTCCGTGTCCTTTCCTCCTGACAAGGTGGAAAAGTTTCTGTCAACCCTCGACTCTGATTCTGCAACTGGACCCGACGGCATCAGCCCACGGGTCCTAAAATCCTGCTCTGCTGCTCTATCTCACCCTCTCTCTGTTCTCTTCACCCTCTCTTTTGCTCAAGGTCAACTGCCATCTGCTTGGAAATCAGCCAACATCACCGCTTTGCACAAAAAAGGTGCAAAAACAGATCCTAGCAACTACAGACCAATCAGCCTTCTCCCAATTATCAGCAAAGTCATGGAATCCATCATTGCTTCGGATATGAAATCTTTCCTCTTCTCCAATGGCTTGATCTCTGATCATCAATTTGGTTTCAGACCAGGTCACTCTACTCTGGACATGCTGCTTCTGCTGTCTCAACAATGGATGGAGGTCCTCAATGCCAAACAGGAAATTAGAGCTGTCTCCCTCGACATATCACGTGCCTTCGACACGGTCTGGCACCCCGCTCTGCTCACCAAACTCTCCTCCTTTGGTATCCATGGAAATCTCCACGCATGGCTGGCGGACTTCCTCTCTAGTCGTCGTCAACGTGTGGCCCTGAATGGGTTTCTCTCATCTCCTCTTCCTGTTCAGGCTGGAGTTCCCCAAGGCAGTGTTCTGGGTCCCGTGCTTTTTCTGGTCTTCATCAATGATCTCTCTGACTCTCTCGAAAATCCTCTCTATCTCTTTGCTGATGACTCCACTCTCTGCCGCTCCATTCCTCTTCCCTCAGATCGGCAGTCTGCTGCCTCCTCACTCTCTGAAGACCTGGACAAAATCACAGACTGGTCAAACAAGTGGAACATGTCTTTCAATCCTGACAAATCTCACACTCTTACTATGTCTCTCCGAAAAGATCGACTGGACAACCCTCCCATCTACTTTCTCAACAATCCTCTCCAAGAAGTTCTGTCGCTCAAGATTTTGGGTCTCACTATCTGCCATGATCTTTCTTGGGAAAACCACATTTCGAAGCTGGCCTCCAAAGCCAGTCGCCGACTGGGCATCCTCCGTCGTGCGAAGTCCTTCCTCGGCACACCTGAGCTCCTCACCACATACAAGGCTTTCATCCGCAGCTCAATGGAATACTGTTCTCCCCTATGGGCCGGTGCTCCTGCCTCACACCTAGCTCGGCTTCACGCTGTTGAAACCAAAGCTTTCAGAATTATTGGAATCTCCCGCGATGAAGCTATCTCTGAGGGCCTTTCACTCACTCACCGCAGGCAGGTAGGTGGTCTTTCTGTCTTCTACCGACTCCTCTCCGGCCTTGCACCCCCAGCTCTCTCTGTGCTCTGTCCTCCAAATATTCCTACAGGTCGCACAAGATCTGCCAGCAACCCTCTGATGGTTAAACTGCCGAAATCTCGGCTCTCTGCTCACCTTCACTCTTTCATTCCTCTTTTCTCCCGCCTCTGGAACAAACTCCCTCACTCCCTTCAATCCCACTCCTCCCTCCAGGTCTTTAAAACAGCTGTTCACCACCATCTCTTATCTTCCCCCATCCAAAACCTTGATCTTTTCTACCCCCGCTAATTCACCCCAGATCCACCTTGTTTGAAATTCCAACTTCTTTCCTGGAAGTCCTGGCAGTGTCCATATGTTTTATACCTCTCCCACCGCCCCCTTCCCATGCCCCCCCCCCCCAAAGCCCTCGCCCTCTCTCAGATCTCTCGATGTCTCCATGTCTCTCGGTCCCTGCTCTCAAATGTTGTGTTTGTGTCCTTGCCCCTCTCTCCCCATCTTGTCTACCGCTCCCGATGTTATATGTTTTATGTGTCGGTTTGTGTTCGCTTAACTTAAAGATTAATGTTCGCTTAACTGTGTGATTAATGTTCGCTCTTTCACGAGCCTCGATCTTGTATACAAAAAAAAAAAAAAAAAAAAAAAAAAAAAAAAGGAGTGACGTAAAGCCGCACATAATGACGTTCGCTGAACTGAAATTTACTCTAGAAGAGTGGCGTAGAGTCGGATTTGACGTAGGTCGAAATGGCGTAAAACGGGGTATGACTATATAATATATACACATCGATCATTGATCTTGAACCGGCAAATATAATAAATTACTGATATTTAGCGACTCGAAAGGTTCTTTATCAACAACTTATTTTCTCGTGCTTCAGCTGACCTGTCTGCAAGGTGTATAAATCTAAGTCCCGAGTGCGAATCACAGGTGAGCCCACCCTGAGGTAATTGTCCCCCGTCGCACCAAGGAGCGAAAGGGGGACTATGGTTTTCCCCTCCGTCCGTCCGTCCATGCGTGCGTGCGTAAGCGAAGGACCGAATTCTAATTTGGTGTGTGGGTGCAACCCATGTCAAAATCCACGATGGCCGCCACCATATAAATGTCTGAACCTTGTGAGCGAAATATCTTGAAAAATAAACGAACTACTAACTTCTAATCTGGTGTGTGGGTGTATCTACGCATAAGGAAGAACGATATTGAAAATTGTCGCCACGTCAAAATCCAAGATGGCCGCCGCCATGTATGTCTTAACCTTGTGAGCGGAATTTCTTGAAAAATAAGCGAAGTACCAACTTCTAATCTGGTGTGTGGGTGTATCTAGGCATAAGGAAGAACGCTATTGAAAATTGGGTCGCCACGTCACAATCCAAGATGGCCACCACCATATGTATGTCTGAACCTTGTGAGCGAAATATCTTGAAAAATAAACGAACTACTAACTTCTAATCTGGTGTGTGGGTGTATCTACGCATAAGGAAGAACGCTATTGAAAATTGTCGCCACGTCAAAATCCAAGATGGCCGCCGCCATGTATGTCTGAACCTTGTGAGCGGAATATCTTGAAAAATAAGCGAAGTACCAACTTCTAATCTGGTGTGTGGGTGTATCTAGGCATAAGGAAGAACGCTATTGAAAATTGGGTCGCCACGTCACAATCCAAGATGGCCACCACCATATGTATGTCTGAACCTTGTGAGCGGAATATCTTGAAAAATAAGCGAAGTACCAACTTCTAATCTGGTGTGTGGTTGTATCTACGCTTAAGGGAGAACGCTATTGAAAATTGGGTCGCCACGTCAAAATCTAAGATGGCCGCCTTGCGTCTTCCACTTTGTCAACTCGCATCACTTCACCGACGGGGTACCGAGGCGTAATGCTTGTTAGCGATTGGGAACGATTCAGAACCTGTGGGTAAATAACCCTTTCTAATTTCCCCAACAGTTTTCTGGACGACAGACTGCCGATGGGGGACATGTATTGCAGCGCAATACACAGAATGCTTGTTATATACTGCTTCAGGCCATTTGCCTGGAGCATTTCATGACGCTTTGGACAATTGGACTGTACTATATGTTCCGTACTCTGCAACACGTATGAGGTGCACCAATTTCTACTTGTATAATAGATTTGTTAATACTTTATTTACTTTTCAACACGTACTGTGAGCTAAAAAGGCTGCTGCTGTGATTTTGCTTTATTTATGAGCTCGTTAAAAAAAAAAGAAAAAAAGAGGCATTTTAAGGCCATTTTCCCTGCAAGAGCGGGGGTTAGCCTTGCGGGCCCCATGACAATCTTCTCCATTTTGCCCTATTTTCTACGTCTCCCCTTGTTATAATCCCCTTGCCCGCATTTCTTCTTCCACCATCTTCAGCCAAGTCTTTCTCGGTCTTTCCTGTCCTCTACTTCCTTCTACATTCATTTCCATCACTCTTCTCAACCAGTCACTTTCATCCTTTCTCAACACATGACCAAACCATCTCAACCTGTTTCTCTTCATAGCATCCATCACAGGCTCTATTCCCATCATCTGTCGCAATTCATCATTTGGCTTCCTCTCTCTCAACGATACTCCACACATCCACTGAACCATTCGCATTTCCACCCTTTCCACCCTTCGTTGCTGCTCTTAAGTTAATTACCCATGTCTCGCTCCCATAAATCATAACACTTCTCACACATGCAGCATACACCTTTCCCTTCAGCTTCAACGACACTCCCCTCCTCGTCAGCACACCACTCAGTTCCCGAAACTTCTTCCATGCACATCTCACTCTACCAACCGTCACCAAGTCTGATCCACCTTCACCATTCGGCATTTCTCCGAGGTAGCAAAATGTTTTCACACGTTCCAGCTTCACGCCATCTCCAAGATCCAACTCAACATTTCCTCCATGTGCAGCTCCCTCTATGCACACCTTACACTTGAATGTAGCTGCCACACTGGTTAATGCCCCTCTCAGACCACTACATTTTTGATGAACCCACTCGGCGCACATTGTACATTGAATGGAGTTCACTCCGACACCCTTCCTGCACACAGCACATGGCCACTTCCCAGTTCTTTCCACCTCACCACATGCTTTACCACTTGCCATCACCTTCGCCTTTCTGATATTCACCTTCAGACCTATTGCCTCCATGCATTCCTTCCACTTGTTCATCTTCTCCTTCAGTCCATCCATACAATCCCCAATCAATACCAGATCATCTGCATATAACAACTCCCACAGTAAACCCTCCTTTACGTTCCGAGCCAGCATCTCCATCGCAGCTACAAATGGTAGCGGACTTAGTACCGACCCCTGTTGCACTCCCACCTTCACCTCAAACTCATCACTGTTCCCGTCCTTCGACCTTACAGCTGTGCGCGCTCTCTCATACATTGCCATCACTACTCTGATCAACCATTCCTCCACTCCTAACTTCCTCAATGCCCATGTCACTACTTCGTGTGGCACCCTATCGAATGCTTTCTCCAGACCAACACACCCAACTAAACAACTTCTTCCTCTTCTCCATGTACTTCTCCTGCAACTGCCTTACAATAAAATGTGCGTCTGTCATTCCTCTTCCTGGCATAAATCCAAACTGCATTTCATCGATCTTCACTTTCTTCCTTATCCTCTTCTCTTTCCAATACCTTCATTCCATGCTCCAATAACTTCAAGATTCAATACTTTATTACCACATCAATTTGACAGTTGTTAGGAATTTGAGGTCGTGTGCTCTTAAAGACAAAAAAAGCATACATTAATGGGGCATGGTAAACATCCAAACATTCAGTGGTCATAGTATACATTATAGGGAGCGTATAAAACAAACATTTTGGCCCATGTTGCCCGAAGGCGTGTGCTTTATCGCTCGATACGAGCCACAGTCCAGAGGGTCACTTTTCCCCTTGTACAGAGGGACGAGGGTACTCAGTACTCGGTACTAGCTCGTTGCTCCTCTGATTTAGGATCTTCATTAAAGAAAGTTCCTTAAAAAGTTATAAAAGAGAGAAAGGGTGGGGTGGGGGCCCCGAGATTGTTTGCCAGTTTCAATTTGAGATCAATTTAGATTCGTCATTGCAACTTGTGATGCGCACGAATAGTGCATAGAAAAGGTCGACAAAAGCGATTCGGGGAGGATTTTTTTCTTCCGAATTTTCTAAGGGGTTTAAAGTGTTTTTCGGGTCATAAAGGGGACTAAAGTGTTTAATCTTAGGCTCTTAAAAAATCAAGGCTCTTAAAAGGGCCAAATGGGGTCTAAAGGTGTCTCAGGAAGAAAGAGCAAAAGGGGTCCAAAGTGTCCAAATGGTCTTAAATTGTCCAAAGGGTTTTAAAAAGTCAATAGGTCTGAAAAATGTCGAAGAAGTTGTATGTCTCAAAAGGGTCGAAATCGGTATGAAGGGGTCAAAATGGTGTCAAAGTCTAAGGGGTGCAGATTGTCTTAGGGGTCTAAAGTGGTCCAATGCATTTAAAGGATCATAAGGGATATAAGGGGTGTAAAGTGTCTACAGGGATGAAAGTGGTCTAAAGAGTCTAAAGAGTCTAAAGAGGTCTAAGGAGGTTGAAGGGGTGTAAAGGGTGTAAGTGGTCTAAAGGAGTATAAAGGGTCGAAAGTGGTCCAAGGGGTTTAAAGGATATAAGGGGTGTAAAGGGGTCTAGGAGGTGTAAAAGGGTCTAAGAGGTGTAAAGGGGTTTACACCCCCCCACCCCCTCTCCAACAACCTCCAGCCCTCTCCCTTCCATAGATCTCCCGATGTCCCTGCTCTCTACTATTTTGTTTGTGTGTTTCCCTCTCTCTGCCCCTCTTGTCTCCCGCTCCCTTCATTTTATGTTTTATGTGTCTGTTTGTCTTTTTTGTGTTTAATGCGTTAGCTCTTACACGAGCCTCGACTTTGTATACAAAAAAAACAAAAAACAAAAAAAACAAACACAACAAGTCTAAGGTGTGTAGTGTAAGGGGTTTAAAGGGGGGGGGGGGGTGTAAAGGGTCTAGAGGGGTCTAAGGTGTGAAAAGGGTCTAAAGGAGTCTAATGGGTTGAAAGGGTCTAAGGGGTGGAAAGGGTCTAAATGGTGTAAGAGTAAAGGTGTGGTAAAGAAATTACTTCGGGTTCGAAAATAAATTAACACGGGAGTGCAATACGGCAATAATGGGCCAAATGACCACCTCATCACGGTATAAAGCCATTTTATCGTGGTTAAAAATCTGATGGTAGAAAGTTTCGTTGTGATTAACCTTGGGAGATCAAAGCAGTAAGGTCACAAACAAACAGCAAAACAACAACTTACCTTGTTGCGAAGATAAGGTAATCGTTGGAGGATCACCCGTTGTCAAGTGGCTGTTTGTAGTTGGCGTCATGTGGGTCCTTTTTTCTGCAAAATATTTTTTCACCCTTGAGGCTGATGTTGTTAGATGAGCAGTCAAATTCCCCTTAAAAGGATGTTTTGGTTGTGTTTGTACTATTTTCGGTTTTTGAACAATTATCGCATTTAAAAGGTCACTGACTCCTTCTTTGCCGAACTTATCGATCATGGTAACGTCTTAATTAAGCGTTGTTTCTCACATATGATAACATATTTGATGATCGGAGCTCACCATCAAACTAATTACCTTAAAACTTCGACTATAACGCACACTTTTTTCCCCAAAAATCTTTTTAAAGTTAGAGGTGCGTATTATACATAGGTCTAATTTTTTTCTAAGTTTTTTTTCAGATTGAAACGATCCTCGAGGAAGTCTTCGAAAACGGAAGTGGCAATACTCAAAGAACAACAACAACAAAGAATAGCTAAATGTTTAATGTAGAATATTGTTACGGTCCGCGGATTAGGATGTTATTTTTACCGAGCGGAGGTATAACCGCGGCCGAACTGTTCTTCCCCGATTCACCCGATTTACCCAAACGTTGGCCGTATCGCGCCACAGCTACTCGATCTGGAAAACTAAGACGACACGGATGTGAAGAAAAGGAAGACGAAGGCAAAGAAAGGTTTGAAATACGATTACTATTTATTACTATTTACAGGCTCAAAGTAACCAAGGAGAAGGAAAGATAATAAAATAATATACAGAAGCTTTTAGAGACACAGGGAAAATACTAGCTTATCTAACAGGCTTACTTACTACCCAGGACAGAACAAACGAAGACACAGACTCACGCGGGGAATTGCAGAGTGGATTGGCTGGAAGGAGGTGTGTGGCTGGAGGGGGAGGACGGCACGGAGCTGGCTGGAGCTTGATCCCGCACGGGACGTCGGGCTGGACCTCGACGGCCGCTGATGCCACCGAGCCTGTCGTGTGCGCGGGATCACGGGTCGGAGCTGCTTGGTGGAGCCGACGCGCTGGTGGGGGGTCTGGCGTGACGGGTTCTCTCCTCTCTCTTTCTTGGTCCAACCACTTTCTCCACCGACAACTCAACGCAACCACTCAACGCAACCACTGACCACCCCTGACGACCAACTCAGCTCTTGTCATGGACCTCTCTACGCGCTCTGTTCTGACGACCCAGCTCTTTCCTTGGACTCATATCTTGTGGGGGTGTCTCTCATGGGTTATATATAGCCCCACCCTTGAACCTTTGCGAACCTCCCCGATCGCTCTTCCTCCACCCTCTCAAACCAAACCCCTCGTGCTTGGTTGGTTGTTCGGGGCCGGGCCAGTCCTCCCCTCTCTGACGAGGTGGGGACCCGCCTTTCTTCCCCAACCCTGCCTCGTGGCCAATGGTGGTTGAAGAAAACCGCCCAAAATGCAGTTGGCCATTGAAATGAAATGAAAGGGGATCTACTCTTATTTCACTTGGTGCAATGGAGTATTTAAATTAATGGGAGACACAGCCTTACCCTAAGACACATAATAAGATATAAGCTACTGAACAAGGGTTTTATCGGGTCCTGCAATGTGGTGTTTATGGAATAACTACCGAGACGCCCTTTTTATCTTTACACTACGGAGGTATTTACAAGGATCATGACATTTACAAAGGGTGATCTTTACAACAATTTACACTACAACAACAAAAAAACCAAACCATTCTCATATCCACAACAATATATAATCTGTAAGTTCATAATCATGAAGTAAGTAAGTAATCCAGTGTTCTATTAAGTGTTGATTTTAATTTCGAAATTTCGAAACATCAAGTTCGAAAGTTATTCTACTAATTAAAAAAATTATACCGGTAATTGAATGGACGTTGGAAATTAAAAAATATTGTACGATTATTTTGTGAGTTGTAATTATGTACACAGTACCTTAAGTAGGCGTAGCAGGAGTTCTCACTCAAAACCATTAAATTCAGTATCCGACTCCTCTGTCTCATTGAAGAGATGAAGAAGCTCCTCCAGATTTGCACCTTATATGTCATTGTCCAGGTAGTGAACATCATTTTCATCGCAGTCGGATTCGTCGCCGTCTGGTGCGTTGGTGTCGTCTTCCGTCCAGAGAGCATCGTCTTGGCTGCCGTCCATTGCGTTTGAAATGGAGCATTTGATGAAGCCCTTCTGGATGATGGCAGGATCAAGTTTGTTCCAGACTTTGCCGATCCATTCTGTGATGTCTTGGAGCATCGGTGTGCGCATGCGCTCACCTGTGGTGAAGGTGTGCTGGCCTTCAATCAGCCATGTGTTCAGCGTATCGACCAATGTTTCGTTTTTGAGCCACGGCGTTTGATTGTCATCGAGAACACATGGTTAATTACAGTAGGAAAACTAGTGGAAATAGAAGTCGCTGGTAAATCTTATGAACAACTGAATGAAGCTGTTAAAGAACACTTGGGTTTTATAATAAAATATAGCCAATTATCAGCAGCTTGAGTACTACGTGATTGTCATCCGACAATAGGCTACGGGTTGCTAGGTTGGATTTTGCTATCCGACTTCCGCCGTTTATTTAATATGCGCTGCTATGTTTAAACTTTGCGCAATCACAACTGAACATTGTGATTGATACGATTTACGACTGTCGTAAATTTAGTTCCTTGACCTGCCGTGAAATTATTTTATTAGCGTCGCTGTTCAACTATTACAAAATTGTGGCCGACAGTCATGGTTGAGATGGACTTCGCCATATTTGACAGATGTAACAAGCATTCTGAGTATTGCGCTGCAATACATGTCCCCTACCAAAGTTCAAAGTGCCATAACTTTGTCAAAAATGATCGAATATGCAAATTTATGCATGGTTGATGCTGGTTTTCAAACTTGATCTGAGCTATGCTGAGACACGTGTGTCACGCCTCACCTCGTTGATAAGCCCGCTTGGTCGCTCTGTGGAGCGGCCTGCACGTATTGCACTGTTTGAATTATATAAATTATTACCAACTCACGGTCTGAGGTACTAGCGATTCAAGAGATATCCATTTTTTAAACATTTTCGTTTAATTAACGATATCTGTCAAACCACGTGCCCAATGGCAAATTCCAAAAGGACATTTTAGTAGAATGACATGCTGAACAGATTTGTGAAGTTTTCCCTCGATTGGATCAAAAATGAGGGAGGAGCTCGGTTTTAAAGGTTCATGCTTAAAAACGTCATAACTCTGAAACCATCAGTAATTTATTATATTTTTCGGTTCACGATCAATGATCGATGTGTATATATATATGTTGCTCGGCTTGGCTCCGCCCCTCCTGAAAGCGCGCGCTGTGTCGTGCTGTTGACGTTCGCGAGACGAGGCTGAGGGCGCGCGGTGCTGCTTGAGGATAACTAGAATAAACAAGAGATATCCATTTAAAAAAATATTTTCGTTTAATTAACGATATCTGCCAAACCACGTGCCCTATCGCAAATTCCAAAAGGACATTTTAGTGCTGAACAGATCTGTGAAGTTTCCCCTCGATTGGATCAAAAATGAGGGAGGAGCTCGGTTTTAAAGGTTCATGCTTAAAAACGTCATAACTCTGAAACCATGTGATGCATGACGTCATGCTTGCTGACTTTTTTTGTTCGTCATGGGTATGCGATTCTGCCTGCAAAGTTTGGCCTCGATCTGTTCAGCCGTTGCAGAGAAAAAGGGGTTTTCGTGTTTTCACGGAAAACAGTATGGCGGCCGAACCACGTGACCTGTGACGTCATACTTACCATTAAAATATTTTACAGACCGAGTCCATCATATGGTGAAAATTTTATCTCAATCGGTCCTATTATTGCAGAGAAATTGGTTTTTAAAGGAAATTAAAACTTAAAATGGCACTGAGTTAAGGATCATCAGAATTATCAGAATTACCAAAGTTCAAAGTGCCATAACTTTGTTAAAAATGATCAAAAACGTCGTGAAGTTCGAACTTGACCTGTAACTTATCATGTGGAAACCATGTACCAAGTTTGAAATCATTAGCATTAAGCGTTTAGAAAAAAAGTCCGGAAAACTGTTCTTTGCGTGACGGACTGACAGACAGACGGACTGACTGACTGACTGACTGACGGACGGACGGACGGAGGGACGGCATGCAAACCTATAGTCCCCTCCGGTGTACACCGATAGGGGACTAATAAACGAACTACTAACTTCTAATCTGGTGTGGGGGTATGTCTCCAACCCACTCGCAAATATTATCGACTCTTCCATGTTTCCTGCGTCTTCCACTTTGTCAACTCGCATCACTTCACCGACGGGGGATCTAGGCGTAGTCCGTGTGTGCGTGCGTCCGTCCGTCCGTGCGTGTGTAAGCGGAGGACCGAATTCTAATTTGGTGTGTGGGTGCAACCCACGTCACAATCCAAGATGGACACCACCATATATATGTCTGAACCATGTGAGCGAAATATCTTGAAAAATAAACGAACTACGAACTTCTAATCTGGTGTGTGGGTGTATCTACGCATAAGGAAGAACGCTATTGAAAATTGGGTCGCCACGTCAAAATCCAAGATGGCCGCTGCCATGTAAGGCTGAACCTTGTGAGCGGAATATCTTGAAAAATAAGCGAAGTACCAACTTCTAATCTGGTGTGTGGGTGTATCTCGGCATAAGGAAGAACGCTATTGAAAATTGGGTCGCCACGTCAAAATCCAAGATGGCCGCCTTGCGTCTTCCACTTTGTCAACTCACATCACTTCACCGACGGGGGCCCTTGGCGTAACGCTTGTTCACATTTTGTTATGTTGCAGCCTTATGCTGAAATCGTTTAAATTCATTTTTTCCCTCATCAATCTCCACTCAATACCCCATAATGACAGAGAAAACAGGATTTTAGAAAGTTTTGCAAATTTATTAAAAAGAAAAAAATGAAATATCACATTGACATAAATATTCATACCCTTTGCTATGACACTTGAAATTTAGCTCAGGTGCCTCCCATTTCTCTTGATCATCTTTGAGATGTTTGTTTGTTTTGTTTGAGAGTTTTGGCTAACCCCCGCTCTAGCGGGGAAAATGGCCTTAAAACGATCATTCACATTCATTCATCTTTGAGATGTTTCTCCACCTTGTTTGGAGTCCACCTGTGGTAAATTCAATTGATTGGACATGATTTGGAAAGGCACACACACCTGTCTATATCAGGTCTCACAGCTGACAATGCATATCAGAGCAAAAACCAAGCCATGAGGTCGAAGGAACTGCCTGCAGAGCTCAGAGCCAAGCCAAGGTGGGCCAGCAGGGGCACAAACACATCCACATGCAGCAACTACACCTGGATGCATACATACCCCCACCCCCAGCCAGTGCGAACGCAGACGACAACAACAAAATCGCCTCCACATCCAGAATCCACAGCACCAAACAAACATGGTGGAACACTCAAACACCCACCTTTCTACCCTTCACCACTCACCAACAAAACACACCAGATCATTCATACACACACATACATACACACACATATACACACACAAACACACACAACACCAACCAACCACCTACCCTTACAACATACATCACTCAACATACAAACACACACACACACATGCAAAAATTCATTCATGCAAAAACACACACCCTCACCCACTCACTCACTCACATACACAAAATAAGAAATAATATTAGTAACAACAGCAACAAAAATAATAATAATAATAATAACACCACACACAACCATCCACCTACCCTTTCCAACATGCTCCACTCATGCAAACATGCAAAAACATTCGTGCAAAACCACACCCACTCGTGACCCACTCCTGCAACACACACACACACACACACACACACACACACACACACACACACACACACACACACACACACACACACACACACACACACACACACACACACACACACACCCCATTCACACATCTCCATTTCTATTCCATAACCTCAACCTACACTGTTCGACATGCCTCCATAAACTTCCTTCATATCCAAAGTGAGCCTTTCAAGGCAACCTGGGCCACCTTGTCACATATCCTCATTCTTTTTGTCCCACACACTCCAAGCCGAGCAAGAAATGCAGAAAAGGAATTGCCGATATACCCTCTACACCCCACCTCAAATGGCTGACACAAAACTCGCCAACCCTTCTCCCGGCACTCTGCCTCCAGCTCACTGTACTTTCCTCTCTTCCTCTCGTGCGCCTCCTCCATGTTCTCTTCCCAAGGTACAGACAATCCCCCTAAGATGACCTGTCTTGTTGCACCTGACCAAATGACAATGTCAGGCCGCAACCTTGTCACACAGATCTCCTCTGGGAATACCAATTGTGGCTATAGGTCTGCCACCACCTGCCAATCACAAGCATTTGACAGCCCTCTTGCTTTCTACCTCCTCCTCTTTCCACCTCTTACCACTTGGTCCTCTTTGACAAACCACACCTCTCCCCCATCAGTCTCCTTCTCCACTCTTCTCTCTCTCGACCTCAGCACCTCTTGTTGCACCATCTGCACCACCACCGCCATCACCTGATCATGTCGCCACCTGTATTGTGCTGCTGCCAATGCTACTGAACATGCACTCAGTGCATGCTGCACCGTTCCCAAACCTCCACACAAATAACATCTCTCCTCCTGCAACACCCCCACAATCTCAAGTTTACTGGTGATGGAAGCACATCATACGTTGCTTGCAACAGGAAATTCAACAATATTGGCTCCATCCTCCAAATCTATTGCCACTTCAATATCCTCACCCGCACAATATTGTTACGGCCCGCGGTTAAGGATGTTGGTTTGCCGAGCGGATGGCACCGCGGCCTAACAGTTACCCCGATTAACCCGATCCCCGAACGTTGGCCGGATCGCGCCACAGATATTCAATATGGAAAAGACAAAAGCGACATGGATGTGAAGAAGAAGAAGACGAAAAAAAGGTTGAAAATACTTCTATAATTTATTTACTATGTACAGGCTCAAAATAACCAAGGAGAAGGAAAGATAAGAAAATAATATACAGAAGATTTTAGACACAGTGAAAATCGCTAGCTTATCTAAACAGACTTAATTAATACCCAGGACAGAACAAACGAAGACGACTCACACGGGGAATGATGATAGGAATGGCGGAGGTGGATGGCTTGGAGGGGGGGAGGCCGGTCCAAGGGGTCCTGCAGCACGGTCGGCGCGTTTAGCAGCCGCCGTTCCTTCGCGGCCCTGCTCAAAACCGCCGTCCAGGCCCCAAGCGTCTGTTGAGTGTTGTTGCTGCTGTGGCCGCCGCTGCTGCTGCTGCTGTGGACGTCGCGTGCTTTGCCAGGACGACAACAGGCTTTGTGCTTCCCTGGATGATGATCTCCTTGGATGTTCTCTATGTTCTCTTGGTCCAACAACTCTTTCTCTTTCTTGGTCCGACCACTCCTCACCATCGACAACCCAACGCAACCAACGCAACCACTGACCACCACAACTTCTTGCGCGCGCGCCTTTATAGCGCCTCCGGCGATTAAGCCGCCGGCCTTCAGGACACGCCCATCGGTGTGCTCACCTCGGCCCTGGTTGGCCGCGCGACCCTCTGGCTCCGCCCTTGATGACGACGGGCGGGCACGCCTTTCTTCCCCGACCCGAGCACATGTTCAATGGTGGTTTTGGAGGGGATGTAATCGGCAATCGAGGCTTGGCAATGATGAAAGGTAATGAAAGTTTTGGGAGTGGGAATGAAGAATGAAGGGAATCTATCTTATTTCACTTGGTGCAATGGAGTGTCATCTTAATGGGAGACAAGGCCTTACCCTAATACACATAATAAAGATATATCTATCAACCAGGGGGGAAATCTATGATTGGCTAACGTGTATGCTTTATGGAATTAACTACGGGAACGCCCTTTGACCTTTATCCAACACTGGAGGCAGGAAGGTCCAGACCTAAGCAATAATTCACAACAATTTACTACAATACAACTCAATAAAAAAATACAATCCTCATATCCGCAACACTGCACCCTCCTCCTCTTAGGCACGTCTCGGGCCTATAACTTTAATTTAGTGTGACACGTAGGTGTAGTTCCCTCTACTTTTAACCTGACCCTGAGTGCGACAGTTTTAAAACATAAATACATATGTCCCGCTGCTCCATTGCACCCTACCTAACAGACTCACGCCCACAGCTAACCGAATTGCGGAATGGTCTTCAAACTATACATTTACGGCGGGGATCATTATTTACACTGACGTTACTTTATTTACAAAACGCAACCCAGGACTTGTGATTGTTCTTTCTGGGGGGAGACAGTCTGCTCTGCATCGGTGCACCATGAAAGCACCCAAAAATGCACCAATACACCCTTAGGCACCAATCGGTGCAGTCACCACAGTTCATCAATAAAAATAAAAACAACAACCCCTAACCCTGCAGGTGGTCCCTTGCTCTTCGGCTCCCTCTGCTGGCTATTATTATTTTCCTGGTGTTGTCATCTTCCTTTGCTGGCGGCCTATTTGCACTATTAAAATGCACCCAACGTGTCCATTTTTATTTATTTTATTTATGGCCCACAGGGCCGACTAGTGTGGTTCACCTGTGGGGCATCGGTGCCCTGTGATCAAGGTCCGCCAGCAAGATTTCGGGCCTTCATGGCCGGTTCCAGCAGAGGGGCCATGCCCCAACCCATGGGGTCCATAAGTAGTGCTCGGCCACAGACATGTGGTCCATAATGTGGTGCATCGATGCAGACAGCTGGTTCTGGGAGTTCCGGGTGCACAATGGCGGACTCACGCACGCCCTCTCAGCGCCCAGTGGCGCACAGGTCCTCATGTGGGAGACAAAGGGGGGGAGAGACAGATGAGCGAGGGGTAAGGTCACAAGGGTACACATCAAACAAGGCAATGCAAGGCGAAATGCGTACGGAGAGCGAAGTGAGAAAGCTCGTCCCTACCGTACGTCACCCCCCCCCCCCCTGTCACCTACACTACCCTTGCCCTTACCCCATATGTACAACAATCTACACATTTACAAATCCGTCACTACTGTCACGTCTTCCCCATATTTCTTCTATTCCAAATTCGTTCCACAATCCCTCTAAACAAAATTTGCTATCACCCAATTCAGCATCAATCCTCATAAGGAGGAAGAGATGGAACAACAAAGCACAATGTCACACCCACGTCATAATGCGTCTCACAATCCAAACATTTGCATCAAAAATAACAAAACAACCTGGCATGGTGTGGAGGTACGTCATCTCAGGTGAGTGGATGTAGATGGTGCGAGGAGATCTTCATCCTAACTACTTTCTAAATGACTTTAACACACTTTACACTACCCGGGGTCTTTCCCTGCCAATCCATTGGCCAACTTACACTATGGGTTCTAAAAACCAATTCCCATTGACCAAACTGTGGTGCTTCCTCAATTTGGGGTCTCACTCCCCCGATTCAACTCCCTGTGCTCTTGCACAATTTTTGGGCTGGGTCATGCAGCTCTCCCAGCAGGTCTACCCACCTGCACACCTCCACCACTGTAGTTGCCACCCGAGCTTACCTGCTCCTTACCTAACCTATCTAACTGGGGAAGGCCCCTCCTGGCTCTGTCACCCCTCGGTGCCCTCTGGCACTGGGCTACCCGGGTCCGTCCTCCGGATCCTCGGGCCCCATCCACAACAACTCTACCAGCTGCCAGAGCCCACCTGCGGCCTCACCTGGCCGACATCTTCACAGTGGTGGAGTGCCCAAACCAACTACACACACTAACAGGCAACACGCCCAGCCATTTCCACAACACTAATGCACCCATTCAAATACCATTCTTTCACCCGCACCACAGATGCCAATATCCAACCACAATTTACCTATACCCTCTACCTAACACTTACACTACCCTCCCCGGGTATTTGTGATGGGGGTCCATCCTTCCCCCATTCACACCTTCGCACCATCCACTCCACTCCATAGTTTCCACCATACTCACTCCACGACCATCCATTCCAATACTCCATGTATTCCGCACAACCATTCTCCATACACCTGTTGTTGCACACCTGTGCAATCACACCTGGTGCCACCTGCACCCTCCTTCCTTCCTGGACCATTTGGTCAGCACAATACTCATCACCATCACTCACTCATACACTGCTCCATCCACCTGTTCAGTTGCACACCTGTGCAATCACACCTGTTCCTCACAAACTTTTCACAATACACTTCTGAATACACTTCCAATACTCACACGGCATCATCTGATCTACCTGTTGCCCTGCTAACTTAGTGCTCCCCGTCTCCCCTTTAAACTAAGCACATACCACGTCATTAGCATCCACTCTAATCTACCTGCGTCCCCACTGCAGGTATCAGTCACTACCTAACCTTAACGTTACCTAAGGTCATCTTCTCTAGATCCCTATCATTATCCAAACCCTCCCTCGGCGAGCTTACACTGCCATAAACCCCATAAATCTAGTGCTCCTTTGCCCCCGCTGTGAGGGATGACAGAGTTGCCATCCCACCACATCGGGCATCTCCCACTACCATCCCCCCAGTCCTCTGACGTTACGAGCCCCCGTCGCAAGAGGTACTGGGTCCTGCCTCGGCATCTAGAGCCGAGGCGATCCATGAGGGCGCCTGCTCGCCGGCATAAGGTCTTATCCGGTCGGCATGGACGATCCGAGGGGGGGTCCGTGGCCCCATTTTGATCTTAACGACCACGTCACAGACTTGCGACAGGACGACTCCCGGGCCTTGCCAGAGGGAGGTGAGTTTTGGGCACCTGCCCTTCCGCCTCCGGGGATTAAAGAACCAAATCTTCATCCCCGGAGCGTATTGACTCCCCTGGCTCCGGTCGTCGTACCTGCGCTTCATCCTGCCCCCCGCCAGATGGAGCTGGCGGCGGGCGAAGGCATGGACCCGCTCCATGCCTTCCTCCAAGTGACGTGCGTAACCCTCCCTCGGCGGTGTATCCGTGGTGTCTGGCACGGGACCGCATAGGAAGTTGGCGGGAGCCCGTAACTCCCGCCCATACATAAGCAACGCTGGACTGCATGCGGTGGCCCCGTGCTGGCTAGTTCGGTAGGCCATCAACAGGTACGGGAGATGTTCGTCCCAGTCATCCTGACGGGTGGTGGTGAACAATGCCAGTTGTTGGATCAATGTTCGATTGAACCTTTCCACCATCCCGTCAGATTGTGGCCGCAAGGGCGTGGTCCTGGTTTTCCGAATTGACAGGAGTCTGCACACATCTTTTAGCAATTGACTTTCAAAATTTCGACCCTGATCGGTGTGCAGCTCCTGTGGAATCCCGTGCCGACATACAAATCCTTCTACGAAGGCCTGCGCCACAACCCCGGCTTCTTGGTTGGGGAGGGCGTAGGCCTCCGGCCACTTGGTGAAATAGTCCATTACAACGAGGATATACTTATTACCTTGGCGGGTGCGGGGCAGCGGTCCTAGAATATCCATAGCCACCCGCTCAAGGGGGGCCCCCACCTGATGTAATTGAAGGGGGGCCCTCATCCTCCGTGCTGGTCCCTTTTTGGCAGAACAGGCGTCGCATCTCCGACACCAGTCCTGTATGTCGCGCCCCATATTCACCCAATAGAACCTCCGGCGGACCCGAGATATTGTCTTTGTCCTGCCCAAATGGCCGCCGGAGCGGGTACCATGCACCTGTTGCAATATGACGTTCTTAAATTTGTCAGGGACTATCACCAGCCAGGAAGTTCTTTCAGAGGGAACCTCCACCCACTTGCGATATAAGATGTTGCCTTTCAACTCCAGGGTCTGCCACTGAGCCCAATACGCCTTTGTTTGCGCCCCGAGGGGGGTGACCTCTTCCCCCTTTGGTCTTTGCCCCAATTTGACCCATTGGAACACCGGCCCCAAAACAGGATCCTCCTGCTGGGCCGTGCTCCAAGCCAACTCTCCAAATTCTTCATCCGCGGTTAGTGGCAAAATTGGCCCTCACACCCGGGTTGCCCGGACGACGAGAATCGGGGCAGAATCGCCCAATTGCTCCCTCTCCTCGTGTCTTGCACAAAATTTGCAGTTTTCTCCCAGACAAGGACGCCGAGAGAGTGCGTCCGCATTACCATGGGCCTTCCCGGCCCTATGGGTCACATTGAAATCGTACTGCTGCAACTTTTCCAACCACCTTGCAATTTGGCCCTCCGGTTCCTTGAACCGAAGGAGCCATTGCAAGGAGGAATGGTCAGTTCGAACCGAAAATTTCCGCCCGTACAGGTACGGGTGGAAATGGTTCATGGCAGCCAGCATAGCCAATAACTCTTTGCGAGTGACACAATAATTTCGCTCGGGCCTACTTAAGGCCCGACTATAGTAACCAATCACTCTCTCCACGCCCTCCTGTGTCTGAGACAAAACTGCGCCCAATCCTTCCTGGCTCGCATCCGTGTCCAGGGTAAATGTCCCGTTACTAGTGGGGTAAGCTAGAAGGGGTGCGGATGTTAAACACCCCTTCAATTTTAGGAAGGCCTCGTGGCACTCCCTTGTCCAATTAAATCGCGTCCCCTTCTCCGTAAGCCGGTGGAGGGGACGGGCCAACTCCGCAAATTTCGCCACAAAGCGCCGGTAGTAGGAGCAGAGTCCCAAAAATCCCCGCACCTCGTTGATGGTACGTGGTGCGGGCCACTCCTCTACCGCTCTAATTTTGTCTGGGTCCGTTTTTACCCCCTCGCAGCCGATCACGTGACCTAGATAGGCCACCTCTCTTGCAAACAAAGTGCACTTACTCGGGTTCAGCTTTAACCCTGCCTGTCTGAGGCACCCGAACACCTGGTCCAAATTAGCTAACGCCTGGGGGAAGGTCTTGGCATGTACTAGGACGTCATCCAGGTATACCAGGCATGATTGCCATGGCATGCCGCCTAGTACATGTTCCATTAATCGCTCAAAGGTGGCGGGGGCGTTACACAAACCAAACGGCATCACAGTGAACTGATACAGCCCCTTACCTGTGGAAAATGCCGTTTTCTCCTTCCCTGTCCGATCCATCTCCACCTGCCAATACCCACTCTTGAGGTCCAAAGTTGTGAACCAATTTGAGCCCGCAACGGCATCGAGGGTGTCATCAATCCTTGGCAGGGGATATGAGTCGTTGAGTGTCACGTTGTTTAGCTGGCGATAGTCCACGCAGAACCGCGTGGTCCCATCTTTCTTTTTGACCAGCACAACAGGTGACATCCAAGGACTTCCCGAGGGCTCGATCACGCCTGCGTCGAGCGTTTTTTCAACCTGCTCGTCAGCTTCCGCCCTCTTGCTCCAAGGGAGCCGTCGGGCGGCCTGACGAATAGGCCGGGCCTCACCGGTGTGGATCTGATGTTTCACCAGGCCCGTACGTCCAATAGCCTCGGTGGACAAGGAGAAGAGGTCCAAATGGGACCCAACCAGTTTGTGTAAGGCCTCCCTCTGGGTACCTCCCAACTCTACACTACTACGATTTACCATCTCGCAAATGGGATCGGGCCAATTCCTAGTATTTATTGAAGGCTCCCCCTTGGGCCGGCTCGGCTGGACGTTCTCGCCCCTCACTGACGCGACTTCTCTAACTGGGGTGCAGCCAGCTATCTTCGTGCCCCTTACTATAGTGCGTGGTTCTGTACTAAGGTTAATTACTCGGACGGCCACCACCGGCCCGTCCGTTTTTACGAGGGTGCGGCCCACGATTAAACCAGGTATGGATCGCGCTGCCACCGGTTCGACCAGGCCGCAGGATTCCTGCTATGTCGGGCGAGCTGACCATCGGGCCGACACTATGGCCTCGGCCCCCGGAGGGATGGTCACGGCCTCAGGAGCCTCCAGCTCCACCCTCTCGGCCGTGCTCACCCCCTCCAATGGTAGCTCTTCCACCCCCCATTGCAGGATCCCCCGGCTCAAGTCGATTTTACAACCGCTGGCAGTCAACAAATCCAACCCTATTAAGCATGGGTTGCACACCTCCGCCACCCAAACCTCTATCTCTCTTTTTACCGACCCCAACTTCAGGGGTACAAAACCACGCTCTATGATCGGGGCCGTTACCCCGGTAGCCAACTGCAAACTATGATTTTCCAGATGCTGGATTTTACCCCAGCCGTCTGCACTCAAATTAAGGATCACGGGGCTGATGATCGTGGCGCTGGCTCCCGTGTCCACAACGGCGTCTACCCCCACGCCGGCAATTTTGCACCGAATTGTTAAGCTACCTGTTCCAATTTGGCCACAATGAATGACCTGTCGCGTCAACGAGGGCTTCTCTCCATCCCCTACTGCCGAACACCGCCCTGCATGCCCGGCACGTTCTAGTATCCCGGGCCCTGGCGGGGGGGTGTCTGTGGTCGGCTAGGCCGATCGATACGGGGCGGAGTTGAGGGCATCGTCTGACGGGGAACGTCCCGGCGCGGAGCTCGACACTCCCACGCACGGTGACCCATCCTAGCACAATTATAGCACCTCACCTGGTAAGGTGCTTGCCTCCGGTATTCCAAATTTCCCCCCCTGTATGTCCGAATTGGGGTACTCTGACGGGGACTACCGGGTGCCACCACTGGAGCCGCCTGCCATGGTCCAGGTCCCGCTAGACGCCGGTCCACCAGCCTCCGAACCATGCTCTCCAGTTCAGGGCCCCCGTTGGGGGCTGGCCCCCCGGGGGGGGCGACCCCCATCACGGGCCCTACCTGACGCACCGCCACTGCGTGGCGCTCGCCTCCCCAGGCCAGGGGCCTCGCTGCTTCCCAACGGGCTGCAGCGTCAGCCGCCTGACTCATGGTCTGCGGGCGCCACATGGCGAGCTGTTGTCGGAGCTCCAGCTCCGGGAGGGCCTGGATAAAGTGATCCAGCGCCAGGCTTTCTTGGGAACTCGCCGCCATGTCCGCGTGTGCAATCCCTACCGCGCGGCGAATATCGTGAGCAAGTTCCCCGATGGTCTCCTGGGGCTTGCCTTTACGCTGCGCAAGTTGAGCTTTAACAAGCTCGCTTTGCTGCTCGATACCAAAACGATTAATTAAAGCTGCACGGAGAGCTGACAAGGTGAGAGCACCCGGTGGTAAAGCTGTCAGCACCTCTGCCGCCGCACCGCGCAGTGCCCCTACCAGGTGTACTCCACCTTCGTCCGGATTCCAACCGTTGCCTTTACACACGTACTCAAACTGCGCCAGGTACGCCCTCAAATCACTCTTGCCGTCATACGGCGCGAGTGGGACCTTGTGGGCGCCCGAAGGTCGGACCCCGCGCGTCACTCCTTGCGGGATCAACGCGGGACCAAACCGTTCGGGCTCCCACAGTACGCTATTCCCGGGGGGCTCCCGCGCATCCCCCGTCCCTCCAAACACTACCCCTGGTGGTGTCGATGCCTGGGCCGCCCTTCCGCAACCCGCTACCCACTCCATACCCGCACACCCTTGCTCACCAGCACCCCCCTCACTCCCCATAGCCGGACCTCCTTGCACACCTCCTCTTTCCATACACTCCGGACCAGTCATACATCTCACCATTGGTCCCTCACGAACACCCGGATCCCAATCAACCCCCAAGCCGACTGAAGCTCCCCTCACATCATAGGCATTTCCGAATATATCGCCACTCACCTTGGCACCTTGCCTCCGCACCTCCTCTGCCACCTGCAAACTCTTTATTTGGTTAGTGAGCACATCATCACGATTCGAGCACAGACCTTGTACCAATTCCATTACCTCCTCCTTTATCTCCTTTTTAGTTTCTCTTCGTCTCTTCTTAATTTCACTCACCCCTTCTTCCACCTCCTCTAATTTTTCCTTTACCTCCTTCATCTCCCGGTGAGCCCCCTCTATCTCTTCCTCTAACGCCACTTTAACCGTTTCTATGTGCGTCCTCACCTCTCGGTCCTTCGTCTCCATTACTTCTGTCACCTCTTCCAACTTCTTCATCAACCCCTCATGTACCATCTGACATTCCTTCTGTGTCGCTATTAATTCATTTTTTATGTCTTTTTGTGTCGCTTTTAACCCCCCGATTATTGCAGTGTTCTTTTCCACTTGGTCTACGAGTTCCTTTTGTCCCACTGTCAGCTGTTCTACTCCCCTCGTCAGACCCTCTATTCCCCCTTGTAACCTCGCCGTATTATTCCTCACCTTTTTCTCCATACGCTTTTCACCTCGCTTTACCTCCTCGCGTACCCCCGAGACCTCCTCACTTACACCTCGTCGTATCTCCTCCTTCATCTCCTCCCTCTCTTTTGTAGATGCCACCCTCATCTGTCCCAATTCATCCCTCTGAGCATCCAATTTGGTTTCTACCCCGATTTTCACCTCCTCTATCTGCTCTCCCATTTGTTTAATTTCTCGGGCGGATTGCTCCCCGATTTCCCGCAATTTGTTTTCCATCTTGTTTTCTAACTCCTCTAACCCATCTTTCACCCCCTCTATCTGATTGTCTAACCCCTCAAATTTCTTGTCTAACCCCTCAAATTTCTTGTCTAACCCCTCAAATTTCTTGTCTAACCCCTTAAAATTATTGTCTAACCCCTCAAATTTCTTGTCTAACCCCTCTCTTAATTGCTCACTATCAGCCCTCGCGTCGTCCCTCATTTTCTCACCCATTTCTTTCATATACCCCATCATCTGCGCCGCGAAGAGGTCCAATTTCCCCAGCGCTGCAGTCTCGGCTGCCGCAGCGCCGCCATTTTGTGCCTCCTCAACCTCGTGTGCGAGAGCGCCATTTTGCGCGCCTGACACCTCCTCAACCACCTCCTCATTGCCCTCCTCCACATCCATTTCCCCGAGGTCCTGGGTCGATTCTACCCCGTCTATCTCTCCCACCGGCATCCTGTCGCCTTGACCAGCCATGGCGCGATTTCAATATTCGTGTTTTGTAAAACAAAACAAATTTCGGCCGCTCCAAATTTTGACCAAATTTTTTCTAGATGTTTTAAAAATTTGGTTCGGGCCTCGTATCTCACTCCCAGACACCAATTGTTACGGCCCGCGGTTAAGGATGTTGGTTTGCCGAGCGGATGGCACCGCGGCCTAACAGTTACCCCGATTAACCCGATCCCCGAACGTTGGCCGGATCGCGCCACAGATATTCAATATGGAAAAGACAAAAGCGACATGGATGTGAAGAAGAAGAAGACGAAAAAAAGGTTGAAAATACTACTATAATTTATTTACTATGTACAGGCTCAAAATAACCAAGGAGAAGGAAAGATAAGAAAATAATATACAGAAGATTTTAGAGACACAGTGAAAATCGCTAGCTTATCTAAACAGACTTAATTAATACCCAGGACAGAACAAACGAAGACGACTCACACGGGGAATGATGATAGGAATGGCGGAGGTGGATGGCTTGGAGGGGGGGGGGGAGGCCGGTCCAAGGGGTCCTGCAGCATGGTCGGCGCGTTTAGCAGCCGCCGTTCCTTCGCGGCCCTGCTCAAAACCGCCGTCCAGGCCCCAAGCGGCTGTTGAGTGTTGTTGCTGCTGTGGCCGCCGCTGCTGCTGCTGCTGCTGTGGACGTCGCGTGCTTTGCCAGGACTACAACAGGCTTTGTGCTTCCCTGGATGATGATCTCCTTGGATGTTCTCTATGTTCTCTTGGTCCAACAACTCTTTCTCTTTCTTGGTCCGACCACTCCTCACCATCGACAACCCAACGCAACCAACGCAACCACTGACCACCACAACTTCTTGCGCGCGCGCCTTTATAGCGCCTCCGGCGATTAAGCCGCCGGCCTTCAGGACACGCCCATCGGTGTGCTCACCTCGGCCCTGGTTGGCCGCGCGACCCTCTGGCTCCGCCCTTGACGGGCGGGCACGCCTTTCTTCCCCGACCCGAGCACATGTTCAATGGTGGTTTTGGAGGGGATGTAATCGGCAATCGAGGCTTGGCAATGATGAAAGGCAATGAAAGTTTTGGGAGTGGGAATGAAGAATGAAGGGAATCTATCTTATTTCACTTGGTGCAATGGAGTGTCATCTTAATGGGAGACAAGGCCTTACCCTAATACACATAATAAAGATATATCTATCAACCAGGGGGGAAATCTATGATTGGCTAACGTGTATGCTTTATGGAATTAACTACGGGAACGCCCTTTGACCTTTATCCAACACTGGAGGCAGGACGGTCCAGACTTAAGCAATAATTCACAACAATTTACTCCAATACAACTCAATAAAAAATACAATCCTCATATCCGCAACAATATGTTTGTTATATTTTATATATATATATATGTATGTTTGGTATCTTCTGGGTGTCGTAGATAGCTTAAATTTGGCGTGCCGACGAACATCGATGCCGGTACACCAGGAAAAGGCACAGAAGCATCGGATAGCGTCCGTAAATGAAAATTTACGTAAAAAAGCGTAAGTGCATATGTTTTAAAAAAAAACCCTCCTAAAGACGTTAATCAATATCTAGCATTTGAAAATTGTTATTTCTATAACTGTAAAGTGAAATAAACATCACAATAGTGTCTGTAAATGAAAAAAAATGAAAAAAAGAAAAAGCATCCCTAAATTAATATGAATGCCAAAAAACTGTAAATGCGTCCTTAAAAAAAACCAAAAAACCTCAATTGATGTATAGCTTTTGAAAATTGTAAATTCGATAACTGCAAACTGACATTAAAATCTCAATGAAAACTTACTTTAAGATCTTAAACGCACTCATAAAATAAATAAATAAGTTTAAAATAACAAAAAAAACCTATATTGCTACCATCTCAGATTAAGATCGACTCGATGATGATGATTATGATATTGATATCTAGCATTTGAAAATTGTAATTTATATAACTGTAAACTGTGAAATAGAAATCTGACAATTTAAGTTAAAAAAAAAACAAAAAAAACCGTAAGCGTGTCCATAAAAGAAATAATACTTTCAAAAAACCCTAAATTGATATCTCGCAGCAGGTCGGTGATGTTTGCCTATACTATACCGTAATCGTAAAGCTTCCATTTATTATGTACCTACGTACGAAGCACGGTTTGACTTATATAATATGCTAGCCGAAACCCGTGGAACATCCACGGAAGGGAGGATGTGGTGTATGGATAGAGAGTACCATTATGGATGGCATCGGGGATTTGCTTGTCCGAGTAAGAGTTAGGAAGAAAGATGAGAATATGTAGATTAGTTGCTGTTTATTTCCATAACGTGCCATTTCAGTCGCCTTGGGGGAAAGTAAGAAAACCTGAGATGGCTTTGCCTGCAGCTGTGGAGTCGAGGCTGGATGCCAGATTGGGGTGATGTGGCTGCCTTTGATGTGGTGTTTTGTGCGTTGGCAGTGCCACAATCCGCGTCGAATTTGCATTGTAGTCAAAATGGCGGGAAAGGGCTTGTTTACTTCCAGCCGCCGCGTGGCCCTCATATTGCACAAATATGCGCCTATTACGGCCTTTCCTTGAATCGTCTCGCTAAGCCTGATCGTAGCGATCGATGCTCGTGTTTCTCGCAACTCTTTGCCTCACGATGATGGGACGACCCCGATTCAATGCCCCAACCTGAAGAGGCTTCCTTTAAATATTTCCGTGCACTGTATTCTTCGCTTCATGGTCACGTGATCGTTGCCCGAACCGGCGATGCGATTGGCAGTGTACCGTCACGTGACGCGCAGCTGACTTCTCACCCTAGCGACGTTGTGGAAGCTTCCGCAAGGAGCGAGGCCCGTGCGAGTGCGACGCTTTTGCGTTGAAGCGTGTGACCGACGGCCTTGCACTCATGCGATATTTTGGCAAAAAAAGAAAGTTTAGCGTTTGCATTTGAATGGAGACATGTCGTGGGCGACGAAGGTCGATGAAAAGATAACGGCGACGGTCATTTCGGCCCTGCCGGCCGCGGCTAGGCCGATTAATGGTGCATCGATCCAGGGCGAGCACACACGTTTGGCCCGTTGTGAAGATGGGCGCAGGAGCAGCCCTCAGGCTCTGTGTGAGTATCTTTTGACTGCAATCCCGAAACGAATTTAAATGCCTCCGCTGACCATGTTCTCCACTTGCATCCTTTTCGCCAGCATCGCATTCCTTCATGAATCCTTGGACTCTTGGAGTTGGGAATTGTGCAATTGAATTTTCTTCTGGAAAGCAAAGTAGTTCATGGCGTCCTTGTCTGTTACGATTTCAAAACATTACATGTTCCTGTGCGTGTCAATACGATATGTTAATAAAAACTTGGTGTTCATGACAATTAGTTTCTTTCATCGCGACTCTTTATTTATTTATCATTTTATTTTATTTATTTATTTCCAAAGAAGAAACCCACTGTCGACGTTGACCATGTGGATGCATTCGTGTGATTGGATTGCTCTGTCTACCCTGTTTCTGGCTTCCTGGTGAAGGAGATGATTATGATGATTATGTGATGCTGCTGCTGCTCTTCCCTGGTTATGCATTTTAATAACTTTCACATTTCAAATACCGTATTCATTTGACAGTTACTTGCTTTCCTAAAACGGTTACCTCAAAGGTTAAATGTCAACTTGTGTAATGTCATCGGCTGTTTCGGTAGAGAGGTGGGTGGTGAGGTAGGTGGAAGAGTGTTTGGTAGTGAGGTGGGTGGTGAGGTAGGTGGGAGAGTGTTTGGTAGTGAGGTGGGTGGTGAGGTAGGTGGGAGAGTGTTTGGTAGTGAGGTGGGTGGTGAGGTAGGTGGGAGAGTGTTTGGTAGTGAGGTGGGTGGTGAGGTAGGTGGGAGAGTGTTTGGTAGTGAGGTGGGTGGTGAGGTAGGTGGGAGAGTGTTTGGTAGTGAGGTGGGTGGTGAGGTAGGTGGGAGAGTGTTTGGTAGTGAGGTGGGTGGTGAGGTAGGTGGGAGAGTGTTTGGTTGGGAGGTGGGTGGGAGAGTTGTCGGTAGTGTCCTGTTTCGGTCGGGAGGTGGGTGGTGAGGTAGGTGGGAGAGTGTTTGGTAGTGAGGTGGGTGGGAGAGTTGTCGGTAGGGAGGTGGGCAGGCGAGTGGCTGGTTGGGAGAGTGGTCGGTAGAGATGTGGGTAGGAGAATGGCTGGTAGGGAGGTGGGTCGGAGAGTTGTCGGTAGGAAGATTGGCCAGTAGGGAGGTGGGTGGGAGAGTGGTTGGTAGCGAAGTGGGTGGACGAGTGGTCGGTAGGGAAATGTTTGGGAGAGTGGTTGGTAGCGAGGTGGGTGGGAGAGTGGTCGGTAGCGAGGTGGGTGGGAGAGTGGCTGGTAGCGAGGTGGGTGGGAGAGTGGCTTGTAGCGAGGTGGGTGGGAGAGTGGTTGGTAGGGAGGTGTGTGGGAGAGTGGTCGGTAGAGATGTGGGTAGGAGAATGGCTGGTAGGGAGGTGGGTCGGAGAGTTGTTGGTAGGAAGATTGGTTGGTAGCGAGGTGGGTGGTCGGTAGGGAAATGTTTGGGAGAGTGGTTGGTAGGGGGGTGGGTGGGAGAGTGGCTGGTAGCGAGGTGGGTGGGAGAGTGGCTGGTAGCGAGGTGGGTGGGAGAGTGGCTGGTAGCGAGGTGGGTGGGAGAGTGGCTGGTAGCGAGGTGGGTGGGAGAGTGGCTTGTAGCGAGGTGTGTGGGAGAGTGGCTTGTAGCGAGGTGGGTGGGAGAGTGGCTTGTCGCGAGGTGGGTGGGAGAGTGGCTTGTAGCGAGGTGGGTGGGAGAGTGGCTTGTAGCGAGGTGGGTGGGAGAGTGGCTTGTAGCGAGGTGGGTGGGAGAGTGGCTGGTAGCGAGGTGGGTGGGAGAGTGGCTTGTAGCGAGGTGGGTGGGAGAGTGGCTTGTAGCGAGGTGGGTGGGAGAGTGGCTGGTAGCGAGGTGGGTGGGAGAGTGGCTTGTAGCGAGGTGTGTGGGAGAGTGGCTTGTAGCGAGGTGGGTGGGAGAGTGGCTTGTCGCGAGGTGGGTGGGAGAGTGGCTTGTAGCGAGGTGGGTGGGAGAGTGGCTTGTAGCGAGGTGGGTGGGAGAGTGGCTTGTAGCGAGGTGGGTGGGAGAGTGGCTGGTAGCGAGGTGGGTGGGAGAGTGGCTTGTAGCGAGGTGGGTGGGAGAGTGGCTTGTAGCGAGGTGGGTGGGAGAGTGGCTTGTAGCGAGGTGGGTGGGAGAGTGGCTTGTAGCGAGGTGGGTGGGAGAGTGGCTTGTAGCGAGGTGGGTGGGAGAGTGGCTGGTAGCGAGGTGGGTGGGAGAGTGGCTTGTAGCGAGGTGGGTGGGAGAGTGGCTTGTAGCGAGGTGGGTGGGAGAGTGGCTTGTAGCGAGGTGGGTGGGAGAGTGGCTTGTAGCGAGGTGGGTGGGAGAGTGGCTTGTAGCGAGGTGGGTGGGAGAGTGGCTGGTAGCGAGGTGGATGGGAGAGTGGCTGGTAGCGAGGTGGGTGGGAGAGTGGCTGGTAGCGAGGTGGATGGGAGAGTGGCTGGTAGCGAGGTGGGTGGGAGAGTGGTTGGTAGGGAGGTGTGTGGGAGAGTGGGCGGTAGTGTTGTGGGTGGGATATTTGATCGGTTGGGAGAGTGGTGGGCAGAAGAGTGGTCGTTCGGGAAAAAGAGATGGGGGACAGAAGCGGGGAGTGGACAGCAGACATGAAACCTGCTGACACTGAAGGGCTCACAAGAGTTGGAAAATCACAGATACGTTTGAGTGGAAGTAAAGTGTACAGAGGAATAGGGACGAGTGCAGCATTATTTGGAGCAAGAGTGGTTTGCAGAGTAGATTATCACATAAATGTGTGGCACAATGGCTGCAGCTTCGGAATGAGCATCCCCTAGTCATATCATGTTTGGTTTCAAGTCATATCATGCTGATTAGAAAGAAATTGTATCGTAATCCTGCCAGGTATGATGTATGGTGTGAGTAGAAAATGTGACTGATTCTCACTGGTAGAGTTAGTTGCAGTTGTTTATTTGCTTAATAAGGTGAGATGATCAGTTGTTATTCGTTCGGATCTGAACTTTGCATGGAGCACCAAACGTATTATTAATGAAGCTTAAAATGTCATCCTCGCTGTATTGAAGGTAATGCCATTGCTGTTGCATGATGATGAGTTTTAGTATGATTTCATATTTTTCAACCTTGAAAGGGCACACGTGTTCTTTTTGAAATTTTTTCTTTGCAACGTGTTTTTACTTACAATTGCCCTCAAACTCCACGTGCAACCACATACCAGATATATTCTTTAAAACCTCCCCCACACCAGCGAGCAAAGGGCTCATGTCGTGCTCATGAAGACGCTCGAACAAGTGCACCTGTACCGCAACCACCAGTGACGACAAATGAGCAAACCAGTTTGGTGCCCGCGGCCTGTTGCTTCGGCATACCCCTCGGCGAGCAGCTGATGTCAGGCAAGCCTGTGCCTGCTCTCCTGCAGACACTTGCAGATTATCTGGAAAGGAATGGTGAGGATGGATGTGTTGTATCATTATCATGATAAAGAAAATGACATTTCCCACTTTTTGCTCTTGCTTAATGGCTGGTCGTTTTATTTATTTACTTTTCTCTTTTGTGCGACTCCTTTGCTACACTGTCAAATCGGTGCTTCACAGGCACGGCGTTGCATCAATGTATGTGCCTTCCCTGGGATGGATGTTCAGTTGCGGGCCCATCTGCTGGCATTCGCTATTAGACGTTGAAAATCCCATAGATTTACCTTTTCAAACGAGTGGTCATTGTATATCAACTAAATACCAAATTCCTGTCCTATCTAATGCTGGAGAGGCAATGGCAAACCATGCAGTGTATTCCTTGCAATGAGTACTTCAGCAGCGCTGACGCCTTGGCTAGGCTATGGAGCAAGTTTTTGTTCCTTTATCACCTCTGCCACCAAAGGTGGATCGAGGTATTGTTTTCACACCTGCCTGCCTGTTTGTTTGTCTGTCTGTCTGTCAGCAGCAAATATCTCAAAGTTGTGGACAGATTTGGACGAAACTTGGTGGACAGGTTGGTTGTGTCACAAGGACGAATTGATTCGATTTTGGTGAAGATTCAAATCCGGATACGAGAATTTTTTTTAATTTTCAGTTATTCTTCAACACTGAGAGAGGGCCAAAAACTATATATAGCATAATATTTCTAAAGGTTGTGGCTGGGTTATGACAAAACTAGGTGTATGAGTTGGTTAGGTGACGAGAACAAGCAGATTAGATATTGGTTCAGGTCCGGATCCAGATCCGGCCTATTGGTGGGATCCAAAACGTAAACTGTTCAGCCTGGCGGAGACCTGTGCGCTCTACCGAGTGTCATTCTATTCGTTTTTTGTTTTCAGGCTTTTGTTAAAAAGTCTCCCCATCGTACGACGGTTTCTCAATCTTCTTCTTTCTCCTTCAAGACAAACTTCCCATCTTCATTCTTTCATTTAGCTAATGCTTCCATACCACCCACTTTTTAAATTATCTCGATGCACAGGTAGATCTTCAATATGCCAGATATCTTTGCCTCCCAATAAATGTTTGTATAAAATAAATAACATTTTGTTAATCCATTGAAATGGTAGCAAAGTGAGCTATAGTGTTTTGTCATTATTCGGTCTTGCAGGTCTGAGCGAGGCTGGTTTGTTTCGTGTGAGCGGAAGCGCACGTATGGTGGAGGAACTGCGACATAGGCTTGAGAATGGGGAGGAGGTCGACTGGGACGGTTTGGGAGACATCGCCTCTGCCGCAAGTATCTTCAAGCTGTTTCTGAGAGAACTGCCAGATGCAGTTGTGCCGGGGAGGTTTAACCTACAGCTCGTGCAATCTTATAGAGGTGAAAAGAGTTAGAGTATCTGCCGCACCATCACCTCCCCCCATTGCATTATTTAATCCGATCTTACCCTTCATTAGCATTCTTCTATTTGGTTCATATCCTCCAGGGGGAATGAGAGGGTGGGAGATTTCATTGAGAAAAGTAATAATGATAGGTGATACAGAAGGAAGTTAGGGAGGAGTGGGGATGGAGGAGTGGGGGAAGAAAGAAGGGTGTTTGAGAGGAGATGAGAGCAAAAGGGGGAAGGAAGGGGGAAGGATTGGGAAAGGGGGCATGTATGGGAATGTGAAGGAGGGGGGGGGGGGGGGGGAGTGTTCAAAATGTCACCACATTTACATATGTAATAAATAAGTGGTCCCCTTGTAACAAATCATTTGACAGTCAGTGCCATTTCCATTTTCACTTCTCACCTCAGAGTGCAAAGCGGACAGTGCTCAGCTGAGCTGTGCATTGGCAACTTCACTTGGTGAGCTACCCAGCCCAAACTACAGCCTCTTGCGCTTCCTGTGTTACTTCTTGACGCGAGTGGCATCACAAAGTAGTACCAACAAGATGCCAGCTGCCAATCTCGCCACTGTATTTGGTCCTTGCATCTTTCGGTAAGCCTTGCACATGCTGCACGAAAAACATAAATATTACCTAGATACAATGAAGTTTGGTCAATTGTCTGTTATGCTTATCTAGATGTCACATGCACACATAATTATTCCACTTTGGAGATTCGTGGTTATTTCCCAGAATGCAGTGTGTGCCGGCGGTACCATCTACTGGTGGTACTTTTGTCTCTACTTCAGGCACTTTTCTCTACTTTAGTTAGTGGGGCACTTTTCGGTGATATCTTTCCACCCCAAAGGATGTCAACCCATGGGGTTTGTCTTTACTTTGTCCTCTAAAGGCTGAGCATCAAGTAATGAACTGGTACATATCATTTTAAAACCTTTTTTTAATGACTCAGCCAGGGTCTGAATCGATGTCGACCGCCCAGACTCGGAGCGCATGCTTCTAACCATTATGCCTCAGAGTCTGGTCTTTACCAGGAAAGGAGAGAACAAAAGAACTCTAAAAAGATCAGATTTTAAGAAAGATATAAAACATTAATTGGGCCAGCAGGATGGCCTACAGGTATGCACACTCGCCACTAAGCTGTCTAGCCCTGGTTCAAATCTTGACTCGGCTACAAATTGTCATCCTGGTGTCTTGCAGGCAGGGTGTGCCGTCCCAAAAATGGACGTTAAACTGGCGTCCCGTCTGCTGGCATTAGTTGGTGTACATTAACGATCCCACGGTGTCCTTCATGAAGAGTCGGCGAGTTATCGCCAGCACCCTGAACAAATTCCAAAAATGCCTGTGTAAACTACTTGATCACGTCATGCCTGGCCAGCCGATTCGTGAAAGACTTTGGTCAAAAACTCCTCCCAGCCAACCCCACAACAACAACGTGGGAATAATTGCAGCCGTGAAAGGCAAAATGAGACAAAACCTTAATTGTTGATGTGAGAATTTTTCATCAAAGGCAGCAAATTCCACAAATGAGGTTTATATCTGACGAATGCTTCATTGGCAAAATATTTGCAAAGGACTACCAAGAGATTCCTGTTCGACTGTAGCGCTTTTTCAGGCTTGCAAGATGTGATTAGATCAGCCATTTGGGCAAGAACTAATATATTTTTGGCTTTGGAAGTTAACCGCAATATTTTGAAAAGTACATATGCTGGTGTGCTGGGAACCCATGAAAAGTCTTCGAGAATTGGAGGGATTTGGTCAAACGTACAAGCTTGAGCTATGAGTCTGGCGGCCATATTCTGGATAAGTTGTAACGTCTTGAGAGAAGAGGTATGTCAGGCTGCAGTAAGTTTCAATAATCCAAATGATATGAGATGCTGGGCGAAGGTTTCCATCGTTTTCTGATTAAAGCACTTCACGCTGTTGGTTGGGTATGGAAAGTCTGGTACCAAACATCTCATTCCACAATATGAAGCTAAGTGTGGTGTGCATGTTTCCTGTTGTGCTCATCGGGTTTCTTTTGGATCCGTCTTGCTCCTGTATTGGACATTGTCTTGCTTGGTCACCTGAATGAAAGCTCTATTTAAATGGGCTCAGGTCATGGTACAATAAAGGGTTTATCAAAGCCTAATGTTGTGCGTTTGTTATGTGTGCCAGTGTATCAACAGGATTGGAGGGTGTAAAGCAACAAGAAGTTCTGAACCATATCCTGGCCTGCATGATCACTGACTGCAGTACCCTCTTTGACAGAGATGTGGATTCCTTGCATTCATGCCCTGATAAAGCACTGGTAAGACTTCAATGCAATGCTTTCTTATTGAGATCGGTGGAAATTGTAATTCGTTGGCTGTTTGGCAATGTACCAAAGAGTACAGTATTGATATTCTCTGATAAAGCACTTCACAAGGCTGTTCAATATTCAGTCATAAATATACCTTTCCATTCCACCACCACCTTGCCCAAAAGCTATACCTTTCCTCCTTCCATTTTGTTTGCATTTACAGCTGTTGTTGTTTTCCTCTTGATGTTCCATCTATTCGTCCATTATTGTGACATCCACAGTTTTCTATCGATAATTTTACCTGCGACATGTCACAGGTCTACAAGTGCCTCACGTGCTGTTGTAGTTGTTGGAGTTCTTGTTGGGGGTCGATTTTTGAAATATGTGCTCATTGGTCGGACAGCTGCCAGACCACACCTATGTTTGTCGCTTGACTCCACCCACCATGATACCAAGCTAAAATGATATGGCCATCATTGTGGCTTTATGGTGGGCTTAACACATTAGGCCTGTACGCCTCTGCTGATTATACACTGCCCGGGTTTGTTGCGTCAGATTTCCATTGGCTTTGGTTGGGTGTCGTGCTATTCACTATCAGGGACCCCAAATAATCCAAGCGTATGTCGAATAATAGGAAGGTTTAATCAATCCTGTCAGAATGCACGGTAATAAAGCATTGTGTTTTGCAAATTACTTAAAATATATATATATATTAATCGCACCCATGTCCGACGGAAATGGTTCAGTTTGGTATTTTTAATATTAAATAGACAAAACCTAGAAACTAATGAAACCCATTCGAATTACCCTTTACAACACTTAGAATTAACCTTTAGAACCCATTAGATTTTAGAACCCATTATAATTAGTTTAGAACCCTTTAGAATTGAACACAGTGAGTTAGAAAGGTTATTCTTCTGCACTTTTGGAGGAAGGATGGACATAGCCAAATATTGAAGTGGCTTCACCCCTTAAAAATAGTGTTACATAATTTTTGAATGGCTCCATATTGGAGTTAAAGGGCCACAGACACAGAAAATCATGTTTGGTTTAATTAATAGATATTGCTTCACTTAACACTTAATCCTCCTTTTTTTTGAATAAATATTACTCGATTGGCCCCCGCCACCCAAAAAACGGCGATTTGATTGCTATTTATTTTATTTTAAAATATTTGATTGCTATTTTATTTTGAAATAAAATATTTTAAAATTTTGAAATAATGTTCTTATTTTTGAATGGCCCCATATTGGGGTTAAGCAATCTGTGACCATGTGATGTATCGGCTCGTTCTGATATAACGTAGGGTGGGTGACATGGATGAGAGGTGTCCAGTTAATTATTTAATAACGCATTAAATGTGTTTCCCAATCACTGTTTCCATCTTTTAAGAGTGCTTCAAATGTGAGTTTCCCAATCGGCCCACGGATTTAGTTTTCAGGTTGTGATCACAGTGCGGTCATTGTTGGTTTATTAAGGGTTTCAAGTTTTTTTTCATCAACCGAGAAGTGATTACCTCCACCACAGAAGGTGGACACAAGTTATGTTTTCTATCGTCTGGGCCGAATATCTACATTTTGTCCTCGTTGAAAGTCAGATGGTAGTGTTGCGCTACCCACAGGAATCTGCGCAAGTTGGCATCATGGTCTTCCTGATTGTGGCTGCAAACCGTCACATTGTCGCCGTGCACAAAAATATCTTTCAATTGCTCTTTAGCAATAATGTCATCGATGGCGTGCTGAAAACAAGATACACCGTTTATTACGCCGAAAGGGATGCGACGAAATTGATAGAGCCTTTGGCCAGATTCGAACTCAGTATAGGGCCTGTCAGACTCACGTATCAGTATCTGATGGTATGCGCTTCTTAAATCCAAGGTGCTGAATATGCAGTACTTGGCCACGTCCCGTACCATATCATCCATTTTGGGCAATGGATATGCATTAAGCTGTGTGAATCTATTAATACTCTGCGAATAATCCACGACCATGCACTCCGATGATTAGCCGTATGCACCACAAGCACCTGGGCCCTCCACGGAGAACTACTAGGCTCTATGATGCCCTCCCACAGCAATCGTTTAGTCTCAACAGCAATGAACTGTGTGTCAGCGCGAGTGTACCGTCTAGACTTTACGGTTTACAATCGGCAGTTAAGCTAGGAAATTGAGCAGGTGGCTCGATAGCCGTTTCGGCCAGACCGCAAACAGAAAGAGTGTTCTCCCCTACTCCAAATTGCATTTCCAATCGCCCATGTCTATGCAAAAAATCATGTCCTAGCAGCACATCGGCGCATAAATTCGGCATTATCATGAGCTTTACATCGGGATACACAACATCATTGACAACCAAATTAACAATGCACATTCCCTCAGTGCGCGTCCACAGGCCTGCAGATGCCATGTAGATTCGCTGCGTAGCTGGGCCGACCATCCATCCTGCCACTGGACCAGCGCTTGGCAGACATAGCTCGCGCTGCTGCCCGTTTCGATCAGTGCATTGGCAGCTTTTCCCTCGATGAGCACCGGAAGCACTGTGCTGGAGAGACTGTGAGACAGGGCCGGCTCCGCGGGGCGGGCAACACGCGAAGTGTTAATTCCTGTGAGGGTAGTACATCGCGTCTTTGTCGAGCGACAAACCTTCGCAAGTGTCCTTTTTTCCCGTAAGTATGACGCAGTGCTTCCCAAGCGGGACAAAGAGCACTTGAGTGCCGACGATTACCGCAGAAGTAACACTTGGCGTTCTCGGAAGGGGAGGCAGCGGCAGTAGTACTCAGACCTTCGTCTTCAAGAGCCAGCGGAGCGTCGGTTGCTCCCGGAGCAGCAGCAGCGCCCGCAAGGAGTCGCTCGGAAATAGGAGCCGTCTCCCTGTGAGCCTCAGCGGTTGCTCCCACTGTTATGTTAGGCCGTCTGTACGCCTCTGAGCGAGTCTGGGCGAGCTGCAGGATGCGAGCTTGATTGTAAGCTTCCTGGAGAGTCATGGCTGTCTTCTCGAGTAATCTTAGCCGTATTGCGGGTGACGAGAGGCCAATCACAAAGGCATCTCACATCAAATCATCAGTTATCTCAGCGGCCGTTCGAGCCTCCACCATGCAGTCCTTCCCGAGTCTTCTCAATTCCTGAAGATACCGTTCGAAAGGCTCCGAGGGATCCTGTCACCAAATAGCGAGCATGTGTCTTGCATACAAAGCACCACGAGGTTTTACGTAGATTTGTCTCAAAGCCTCCACAGCGGTCTCATCAGTCTCACAATGTGAAATGTAGTCAAACACGGTGTTAGACACGTGACAGGTGAGTACAGAAGGTTTTTTCTCCCCGGTAATCTCCAGGACAGTGGCAATATAATTCGTCAAGGCGCGAAGCTAGTGTTCCCATTGGCTCACAGCATCCGTCGCCTGGGGGTCCCCGCAGAGCTTCTCGAATCTCAGTAACTTGTCCATGGAACGTGAGCGAAGGAGACGATTTCAATAAAAAATGTAATGATTTCAATTACAACCTCCTTCAAGATATTGAGTTTTATTGAAATCAATCCTCCACGTCATCTACAAAAGAATAATCACATATTAGCAGGCAGCCATATAAAATGCCCTATGTAAAGCAAGCTATACAAAGAAGCGTCATTTAAACTTACCAGCTTAAATTCGGTCACAAAAGACAGGGAGTTCCCTCACACTCAGGCCAACCCTCCTATAGGCACATTGCTTATCTCTCCACCAGAGAGGGAACTACAACGGATCTTCACCTTTATTTCATCACACAGAATGAGGAGGCAAGGCGAGACTATGTGCTCACCGGAGTGCCATTCTAGTTTCAATTGAATTCCATAGCGGAACTTGATCTTCATTTAGTGCTTGCCAGCACCTCACCTGGCATGCTGACATTGTCGTTTTTTATGTCTAAAAACCTTTGAGGTGGAGGGTGGATCTAGTGCTGTACCCAAACTGAGTTCCAAATTCATACTCGGTGAGTTGCCAAACCAAGCCGAGTCCGGGTCAAGCCGGATTTGGCGTCAACTTGCATATTTTCCTGTCACATGAAATGAGGTAATTTTTTTTTTTGTTTGTTTGTTTGTTTGTTTGTTTGTATACAAGATCGAGGCTCGTGAAAGAGCGAACATTAATCACACAGAAAGACAAACAGACACACAAAACAAATAACATCAGGAGCGGTAGACAAGATGGGGAGAGAGGGGGAAGGACACAAACACAACATTTGAGAGCAGGGACCGAGAGACATGGAGACATCGAGATAACTGTGGGAGGGAGAGGGCTTTGGGGAGGGGGCATGGGAAGGGGGGGGGGGGGGGTGGGAGAGGTATAAAACATATGGACACTGCCAAGACTTCCAGGAAAGAAGTTGGAATTTCAAACAAGGTGGATCTGGGGTGAATTAGTGGGGGTAGAAAAGATCAAGGTTTTGGATGGGGGAAGATAAGAGATGGTGGTGAACAGCTGTTTTGAAGACCTGGAGGGAGGAGTGTGATTGAAGTGAGTGTGGGAGTTTGTTCCAGAGGCGGGAGAAAAGAGGAATGAAAGAGTGAAGGTGAGCAGAGAGCCGAGATTTCGGCAGTTTAACCATCAGAGGGTGGCTGGCAGATCTTGTGCGACCTGTAGGAATATTTGGGGGACAGAGCACAGAGAGAGCTGGGGGAGCAAGGCCGGAGAGGAGTCGGTAGAAGACAGAAAGACCACCTACCTGCCTGCGGTGAGTGAGTGAAAGGCCCTCAGAGATAGCTTCATCGCGGGAGATTCCAATGATTCTGAAAGCTTTGGATTCAACAGCGTGAAGCCGAGCCAGGTGTGAGGCAGGAGCACCAGCCCATAGGGGAGAACAGTATTCCATTGAGCTGCGGATGAAAGCCTTGTATGTGGTGAGGAGCTCAGGTGTGCCTAGGAAGGACTTCGCACGACGGAGGATGCCCAGTCGGCGACTGGCTTTGGAGGCCAGCTTGGAAATGTGGTTTTCCCAAGAAACATCATGGCAGATGGTGAGACCCAAAAGCTTGAGCGACAAAACTTCTTGGAGAGGATTGTTGAGAAAGTAGATGGGAGGGTTGTCCAGTCGATCTTTTCGGAGAGACATAGTAAGAGTGTGAGATTTGTCAGGATTGAAAGACATGTTCCACATGTTTGACCAGTCTGTGATTTTGTCCAGGTCTTCAGAGAGTGAGGAGGCTGCAGACTGCCGATCTGAGGGAAGAGGAATGGAGCGGCAGAGAGTGGAGTCATCAGCAAAGAGATACAGAGGATTTTCCAGAGAGTCGGAGAGATCATTGATAAAGACCAGAAAAAGCACAGAGCCCAGCACACTGCCTTGGGGAACCCAAGCCTGAACGGGAAGGGGAGATGAGAGAAATCCATTCAGGGCCACACGTTGACTACGACCAGAGAGGAAGTCCGCAAGCCATGCATGGAGATTTCCATGGATACCATAGGAGGAGAGTTTGGTGAGCAGAGCTGGGTGCCAGACCGTATCGAAGGCACGTGATATGTCAAGGGAGACAGCTCTGATTTCCTGTTTGGCATTGAGGACCTCCATCCATTGTTGAGACAGCAGAAGCAGCATGTCCAGAGTAGAGTGACCTGGTCTGAAACCAAATTGATGATCAGAGATCAAGCCATTGGAGAAGAGGAAAGATTTGTGCGAAGTCCTTCCTCGGCACACCTGAGCTCCTCACCACATACATGGCTTTCATCCGCAGCTCAATGGAATACTGTTCTCCCCTATGGGCCGGTGCTCCTGCCTCACACCTAGCTCGGCTTCACGCTGTTGAAACCAAAGCTTTCAGAATTATTGGAATCTCCCGCGATGAAGCTATCTCTGAGGGCCTTTCACTCACTCACCGCAGGCAGGTAGGTGGTCTTTCTGTCTTCTACCGACTCCTCTCCGGCCTTGCACCCCCAGCTCTCTCTGTGCTCTGTCCCCCAAATATTCCTACAGGTCGCACAAGATCTGCCAGCAACCCTCTGATGGTTAAACTGCCGAAATCTCGGCTCTCTGCTCACCTTCACTCTTTCATTCCTCTTTTCTCCCGCCTCTGGAACAAACTCCCTCACTCCCTTCAATCCCACTCCTCCCTCCAGGTCTTTAAAACAGCTGTTCACCACCATCTCTTATCTTCCCCCATCCAAAACCTTGATCTTTTCTACCCCCGCTGATTCACCCCAGATCCACCTTGTTTGAAATTCCAACTTCTTTCCTGGAAGTCCTGGCAGTGTCCATATGTTTTATACCTCTCCCACCGCCCCCTTCCCATGCCCCCCCCCCCCAAAGCCCTCGCCCTCTCTCAGATCTCTCCATCTCTCCATGTCTCCATGTCTCTCGGTCCCTGCTCTCAAATGTTGTGTTTGTGTCCTTCCCCCTCTCTCCCCATCTTGTCTACCGCTCCCGATGTTATATGTTTTATGTGTCGGTTTGTCTTTCTGTGTGATTAATGTTCGCTCTTTCACGAGCCTCGATCTTGTATCCAAAAAAAATAAAAAAATAAAAAAAAAAAAATAAATAAATAAATAAAAATAAATCATATCCGAAGCAATGATGGATTCCATGACTTTGCTGATAATTGGGAGCAGGCTGATTGGTCTGTAGTTGCAAGGATCTGTTTTTGCACCTTTTTTGTGTAAAGCGGTAATGTTTGCTGATTTCCAGGATGCTGGCAGATGACCTTGAGCAAAAGATAGGGTGAAAAGAACAGAGAGAGGGTGAGATAGAGCGGCAGAGCAGGATTTTAGGACCCGTGGGCTGATGCCATCTGGTCCAGTTGCAGAATCAGAGTCGAGGTTTGACAAAAACTCCTCCACCTTGTCAGGAGAGAAGGTCAGAGTCCAGGAGCAGTTTGGTTCGACTGGGAAAGGTGGGAACAGAGAGAGATGGGTTTGGGACTAAGGATTTTGAGGCAAACACAGAGTTGAGGCATTCGGCTTTGTCACGTGCGATGTCAACTGTGTGGCCATTTGAGGTAAGGGAGGGGATGGAGGGGGAACAAACACCAGAAACGGATTTGACCAGACGCCACCAGGATTTGGAGGAAGGAGACAGGTTTGAGAGTTCATTCTTGAGTGAGGAGAGATAGTGCTTCCTGGCACTCCTGAGGGTAGACACACACTTGTTCCGAGCTTGGTGGAAGGGACTGAGATTTCCTTCAGTTGGATTAGCCTTCCAAGAGGCAAAGGCAAGTTGTTTCAGGGCAACTGCCTCACCACAAGATTCAGTGTACCATGGACGGGAGCAAGGGTAAGACAACTGAAGGCGAGATGGGATAAATCTGTGCATGAGAGAGATCAGTTTGCTTTGGAAGAATTCCCAGGAAGAATTGATGTCAGAGGCAGTGGAGATGGGAGACCAATCCAGACGATTGATGGCTGCTTGAAGACCGTCCCAGTCGGCCTGAGTGAAATGCCAGACTCGTCGACGCTGAGGAGGCTCTCTGAGAATGGCCAGAGAGATGTCCACTTTGACAAGCACATGATCAGAAGAACCGATTGGAGCAGAAGAAGAGCAGCAGACATTAGCAGGGAAGTTAGTCATAACCAAGTCTAGAAGAGAAGATACTCCATTGGCTGAGATCCGGGTCGGGAAATTGACAGATTGTGTCAATCCCAGTGAGTCACAGAAGTCCTTTGCTGAGGTGCCATGACTGGTGAGAGAGGAACCCACACCCAACCAGGTGGCATGATGACAATTGAAGTCACCACATATGAGGAAGAGAGAGTTGGGATGAGTGGATAGAAGTTGGTCCATGTTGTCAGACAGTGAAATGTAGATGGAGTCATCACTGTTTGGGGGACGGTACAGAACACATATGAACAAAAGGTGGGAGCGGAGAGGAAGCCGTAGCCAGAGGTACTCCTGGGGGTGAGGAGGAGAGAGGGCAGTGCAAGGAGAGTGAGGAAGAGTTTTTGATAAAGATAGCCACCCCACCACCAGGCCGAGGCTCAGGTCTATCATACCGGAGGAAGGAGTAACCAGGAAGAGATATTAAGGAATCAGAGACATCTTGAAGGAGGAAAGTCTCTGTTAAGCAGATCAAGTCTGGATTGTCATAAGCAACCTGTATGGAGAGATCAGTCAGGTTTGAGCGAAGGCCCCGGATGTTTGAGGTCCATACCGTTAATGAAGAGAGAGGGGGAGCATCGGGTACAGGACAGGGGAGGGGAGGAGTAGGGTAAGATGAAGGATGAGAGGGGGAGGTAGGGAGAACAGTTGTTAGTGTGTCAGCGATTGCAGAAGAGTTCCAAGAAAGGGAAGGATGAGGAGGATGAAAGGTTTGAAGGTGAAGGGATGAGGCACAGTGAGGGGTTGTTTGAGGGGGGGCAGAGGAAGGAAGAAGGTTGGGGGGGGTGGAGGTATGAGATAGAAGGGAGACGAAGTGGGGAGGAGGCAGCTTTGAGGAGGAGGGGGGAGGAGGGAGAATTGGAGAGGAATGGTATGGGGGGAGATTTGAATGGGAGGGGTTGGGGGGGAGTTTTGAAGGGGAGGAGTGAGGGGGGAGTTTAGGAGGGGAAGGGCAAGGGGGGAGTTCAGGAGTGGAAGGGCAAGGGGGGAGTTCAGGAGTGGAGGGGTAGGGGGGGAGTTTAAGAGTGGCGGGGCAAGGGGGGAGTTTAAGAGTGTAGGTGCAAGGGGAGGGATTTGGATGGGAGGGGCAAGAGGGGAGTTTAGAAAGTGGATGATTAATGAAAGACGAACATAGAAAACAAATTGGGTTTGTTGTGATTTTCAAGTTAGCAATCCGGTTCAGAATGATGGAGGAGGGATGGAATGAATGTGAATTTAGACCATGTAGTGAGGGAGACGTATAAGATATTGAATTTCTTTTTTTTGACGTGGAATGAGTTGGAGAGGAAATTGAGAAAAGCCTTTTAAATAGGAAGAAAAACAGCATGTTGTAAAATACCACTGAGTAAAACACTGAAGGGGAAAGGTTATACATATTTAAATAATATTTAAACAGAACCGTGAACAATCTTATGTGCACAAAAATACCAACGGGGGGAGAGCCGAGAGGGACCACCACGAGTCACGTGAAGGGCAAACGGTGGATGGCAAGGAGTTAATGGGGGCGGGCCGAACAGCACACCTGGACAGAAAATACAGGATGAGTCAACAGTACACGTGGAGAAAGGAAAATAAATGTTTTTGGTTTTTTTTGTTTGTTTGTTTGGTTTTTGGGGGTGGGGGGGGGGGGGGAGGTGGGGATTTAGAACGTTAGACAGAGTATTATGTTCGGGGTAGAAGGGAAAAAAACTAAGAGCCAAGCAAAACACGATTAAGATAACAAACACCGACGGGGGTACAACTACAAGGCCGCACACGAGGAGCAGAACACGATTAAATAATTACAAGTTACAGGAAATTCAAACCAAAAGTAACTATAATCAAAACAATAACGCATGGACGATAAAATAACGAGTTGAAATTTGACAATCTATCTGGGGAAATGGGGGAGAAACACGTGGTCGAAGAACGAACGACCGAACGAATAAGAATGAATAAACGAATGAGAACAGAGAAGGAAATGTTTTTTTTTTGGATTTTTTTGAGTTGTGATTTACACAAGGAAGAGGGCTATGGGGTGAAAAGATTGGGAAAACAGAGAACGAAAGTTATTGGATCACAAAAACACGGACCGCTGAGAGAAAAACAAAGCCTCAAGGTTGTACAGTGTTCACTGTACAACTACAAGGCCTCAAAACACGACCCGAATTAACACGATTTTCAATACAGGTATGAAAGATTTGCACCGAAAATCTTTGTCGGGAGACAATATATACACCATAAAATAAATAGTTATAACGAAAATACAAATGGGATTGCAGTACCTTGCAAGTTTTTACGGTGGAAATGTGCGTTATTACATGAATCAAATGTGCTATGGAATGGTCATGTTGGTTCTCTTTGTGATTTTAAAGCAAAATGTTACTGTATTCGAGCACTGTAACTGTTATCTCATATCTGTGTACCTGATCTGTGATTAGGTCTCATGCCCTGACGACCTCTGGGTTCACTCTGATCATCTGTAATTGTTGTCTGTGTGCTCCTTCTGTGTCCTTCTCAAGAGTTCCTCTTTTGGTAGAATAGCACATGTTTCCATTCAAACCACTGCATGAAAAAAACCATTAGCTCTTTTTCAAACTAGGAACGAGGCTTTTAAAACTAGCAACTTTGTGTTTGATCAAAGTTTTGTTCCAAGTACAGTCACGTGAAAAAGTAAGTACACCCCATGTAAAGTTTTGACTTTTTCAACATATTTCAACACAGCTATTTGATCTTCATTTCAACAATATTGATAGATAAAGGTGATATAATATAACAAATATCATGAAACATTTACATTTTGTAGTCCATTGTATAATTTAAATAAACATAAATGCAAATTTCGCATGTGGAAAAAGTAAGTACACCCCATGAAATGTTTTTAAAATCTTTTTAACATATGTTTACATATCAATATTTGATCTTCATTTAAACAGTATCTACAGATAAAGGTGATCTAATCGAACAAAAAACAATGAAAAATTGACTTTGCAATAATTTATTCAACAAAAAATTGTTGCACAGCATGCACAATTGGATGCACAGCTCGTTTCAAATCCCCCCACAACATCTCGATGGGATTTAGATCCGAGCTTTGACTTGGCCATTCCTGACCCCTCCATTTCTTTCTTTTCAGCCATTCCTTGGTGGATTTACTGGTATGTTTAGGGTCATTGTCATGTTGCAAGGTCCACCTTTGGTTGAGCTTCAACTTTCCGACAGATGGCCTCACATTATCCTCAAGCACCCTCTGGTACAATTAAGAATTCATAGTTGATTATATGATGGTGAGCTGCCCAGGCCCTGATGCAGCAAAGCTGCCCCAAACCATAATATTTCCACCACCATGCTTTACAGTTGGGATCAGGTTCTTGTGGTCAAATGCTATCTTTGGTTTTCGAACAACATGTTTTCTGGTACTGTGGCCAAATAGGTCTACCTTTGACTCATCTGCCCAGAGCACATTGTTCCAGAAGTGCTGGTCTTTACCTAGGTGTTCATTGGCAAACTTTAGTCTTGCCCTGATGTTCTTTCTGGACAGCAAAGGTTTCCTCCTGGCACACCTCCCATGTAGATCAAATTTGTGCAGCCTCTTTCTAATGGTAGACTCGTGCACTTTGACATCAACAGTGGAAAGAGCTACCTGTAGGTCCCGTGATGACATTCTGGGGTTCTTAGAGACTTCTTTCAGCATCTTGCGGTCTGCTCTCGGGCTGAACTTGCTCGGGCGGCCTGGCCTGAACATGTTGGCAGTTGTTTGGAATCTTCTCCACTTGTAGATGATCTTCCGGACAGTTGAATGATTGATTTCAAATTGTTTGGAGATCTTTTTAAAACCCTTCCCAGACTCGTAGGCATCTATAACCTTCTTTCTGAAGGCCTCAGAGAGCTCTTTTGATTTAGGCATGATGACGCCGCACACTTCAACAACAAAGAGCAAACCAAACTAAATGTCTGAGGTTTAAATAAGACAGGTTCCTCCAAGATCCTCTCTGACGATGTTCTAATCATTTGCACCTGAGCTGGTGCACCTGATTCTCATTTTAGGTATTTGAAGTAGTGATAAATGTCGGGGTGTACTTACTTTTTCCTATTGTACTTGCTTTGGTTTTATTGGATTCGAGTGAGAGACTTCCTGCATAGTGTGTACACAAGTATGGTGATTTTTTTTTAAATCTCCCAATCTCCCCTCTTGATTCATATTGTCGATATGTCATTTTACTCCTTCCTCCTCTTTCCCGTAGTTTTCCATACTCTCTCATCCCCCTCTTCTTCCCTCTTCTTTCCACTTCCTTCTTGCCTAATATTTGCTTCTCGTATTTTTTTTCTCAACTTAACCACCCTTTTCCTTTCTTAACTCTACTCGTGTGTATCACGAGATCACTCATTGCAGCTAATGTCCGCACACTGACTTCCTTTAATCTATTTACTCTGGAACCCTTCTCCCCTTCCTCTCGAGCCCCTCCACACATTCCCCTCAGCCTGCATCCACTCCCACTTAATAATAATACATTTATTTTATGTAGCGCTTTTCAAGAAGCCCAAAGACGCTTAATCTCCTTATCTTATATACTGCCTCCTTTATATCTTCACATACTTCCACTCAACCCCTTCATCCACTCCCACTGATGTCCCTTGTCTCTCTTTTCTACCCCTTCACCCTTGGGCACAAACTGCAGTTATAAGCTAATTTGGTTCAGTGGTGCAGTAGTGCATAGGAGTCAAACAAACATCCACCTCAAGTGATCATGTCCATGATTTTCATGCAGAGAATTAACGTATTTTATTTTCCTATCGGACCACGACATTCACGGGGGATTATATGTTGCTGGAAAGTGCCGCGAATGACGAAACCGCAAATGGCGGGGCATTGTTTCAATGGGAAAAACGGCGATAGGTTTCCGGCGGTTCGTGATTCATGAAAAATGCCGCAAATAGTGAAGCAGCAAATGTCGACATCGCAAATGTTGGGGCATTGTTTCAATGTAACAAGGGGGGATAGGGTTCCTGTTGGTTCCTGATTCATAGGGGATAATTTTTAAAGTTGAAATTTTTTTCGACCGTGAATGCACATGATTACAGTTTCATAAAAATTTGAACAAAACAAAACGACAACACCAGATATAGTCCTTGAGCCAGACCAAAAGTAATGCTCCGGCGGGGGGAGTAATTCTCATTATGATTTTCCATTAGACCAATGTCTCAAGTGTCAGAAAAGGTGTGATGGACATCTGAGAACGGTAGCTTCGTGCCCGGATGGACGCCATCTTTGAAACCACCCAGCTCGAAAATGCCCATTTGGTGGGGTACATTGTTGCACGTGTATCTGGACTTCTATACTAGCTATCGATGTGCGGTTGACGACTAAATATACGTCCGATGTGTACCGTCTAAATAAAAAATAATATGAAGCATTTTGTTTTAGATTAATTATTATAAAAATCAATTATCGAAAAAAAATCATATATTTTTCAATATTTTATTATTAGACTTGTACTTTTTTTAGTGAAACAACACTGGTATGATTTTCCAAATTATGCATTGTGCTACACCGTTTATCTGTCTATAAAAATAACTCAAAAACTAAAACATATCATCCACCACGAGTTTACAACAAATAAATGTAAAGAGGCATAAAATGACTTAGGCCGCCGCTGGCATTATCTATTCTGACGATAACGCAAGTTAGGAATGTCGTACGGAGAGGATTTTAACACCATACGATATCTAATAAGCAGGCGGAAATTGTTACATAGGAAATCTGCACTTTGGTGGCCATCTTGGATTTCAAAATGGCCGCCAATTATATTAATTATTCATTACTAGAGTTTGGAAAGACGTATGGAGCTGATTTTAACACCATACGATGTATATTCCTAATAAGCAAGCGGAGGTATCATTGAACATGTCATGTTTTAGTCAAATAACACCGGTATGATCTTCCAAATTATACATTTTGCTAAACCGTTTATCTGTCTATAAAGATTTTCAGGCAATTTGGCCTGCATTATAATAGAGAACAACATATGCTATACAATATACAGTGCAGTGCACACAAAGTACCACTTCCGTCACATGTGCACCCTTCGGTCCCGACTGTATTAGCATTCGATAACATCGACAGGCTAGAGGAATCGCTGAGTGGTGGCGGAACATCGCATCGCGTCAACGGTATCATCGTCCAACCGAAGTCGCAGTCGTGTTTGCCGCCCCAACCTCCATCGGCAGTATCCAAAGCAGATAAGAAGCGATCTATCCCGTCATCCAGCGATTTAGTTCCAATATACAGCGGTGGGAAACGAGAGGGCCCACCTGCAATCAAGCCTGCAGATCTTTCTGACACTCTTGCAGGCGCAACATCCCTTGCGCAGCGCCGAAATCACGTATGGATTATGACTCGCATGCTGGAACCATGCGACCAGACAATCAGTTCGTGGACTGGTTTCAACATCATGACTAGAGATCGTGTTCAGGTGACGGAAGATGTAGTTGGCTACCTGCCGACTATAAACGCGCCTGCCACAGATATGGCAACAGTGCAAGAAATCCTCAGAGAAGCTCTGAACATCATGTCATCACTTCAGCTTGAGCGTATACCGGTGGTGCTAGACCAGGCACTATTTGCTAAGGCGACCGAAATAGCATGGAAAGATGTCGATCGATATGGAAGAATCGTGCTCATGATGGGGAACTTCCATACCATCTGTAACTTCATGTCGAGCATTGGGAAAATGTTTTGAGATGCAGGCCTTCGGGATGTAGCTGTTGAGTCAGGAGTAATCGCTGAAGGTTCCATCAACAGGGTTCTGGAAGGCAAGCAATACAACCGTGCTGTGCGACTCCACAAGTTGATGTACGAGGCACTAATGCGCATCATTTGGAAGGGCTTCCAGGTGTGGATAGAAAGCAATCATCCTGACAAGGAACCCCAGATTCGAAGCACTGACCTCAAAATTCGCAGCATCAAGGAGGATGTTTGCCACGAGACTCTCGCTGCTGCTCTCGATGATGATTCATGTGTACAGAGCTTTGACATGTTCGCGAAATACCTACATTTTCTGCGAACCAAACATGGAGACCTGGCTCGCTTCTGGATGATGTATATTGATATGGTAGAGACCCTGCTGGGGTTGATTCGTGCGGATAGAGAAGGCGACTGGATGCTTCACTTGGCTTGTGTCAGAAGAGTGATCCCTTGGTGTTTCGCAATGAACAAGGTGAACTATGCTAGATATCTACCAGTGTACTATGCACAGATGACGCAACTCCACGAAACATGCCCCGAGTTGTACAGGCATTTCAATCAAGGCTACTTCTCCGTACAGCTTAGACCAGGGAATCCATTTGCCAGAATCGCTGTTGATCAGACAACAGAAGAAACAGTAAACAAAGATACGCAAACAGCTGGAGGAACACGAGGTTTTAGTCTTCGACAAGGGGCTGTGTCACGATACTATCAAACTGCAGAAAATCGGGCTACTGCACTGAGGCAACTACGAGAAACTATCCTTGTGAATGGCAGCGACACATCTCACGCCAAGCACCCTGACTTGTCTACTTCTCGCATCAAAAGTGATGAGTCTGGCGTCACAGCTATCTGTGATCTACTGGAAAATGACTGGACCAATCCATTCGCCGATGATCCGTCATGTCTTCTCAGTATATCTACCGGAGCGGCTGCGAGGGAGGACGTTTCTAATGACCTACTCAACACCCTGCAAAAGGGGGAAGCGGCGTATCAAAGCTTCCAGAAACGTCTTGAAGAGGGAACAGGCTTTCATGACACATTGAACAAGCTAAACTTGAAGACCTTTGGTAAGATCAAGCAGAAAGTTGTGAAGGGCACAAACAAGGAGATCGTCCTGAGAGCTGACAGACAACTGTTTGCCACCATGATACTCATCGCCAAGACAAGGAACCTCGACATGCAACTTGTCCTTTGTCACCCACTAGGGCCGTTACCATGGTCTTTGGCAAACGTTGATGGGTCAATGAAAAAAACGAACAAAGCTGCACTTGCGAAACACATGGAAGGTCTTGTGGAACCAGCCGAGAACGTTGACAAGCGAAGTGCAACAATAATTGATGCGATGGCTCTCATACAAAAGATGCATGGCGAGAACGACACGTTCGAAGAACTATCTGACCGCATCCTTGCTGCAGCGCTTCACGCTGGTCAAGGCAGTGAGCGCATCGATGTTGTCTTTGACACATACACAGAAGAATCCATCAAAGCAGCTGAGCGTGTGAACCGCGGTTCAAATGAAGGCATCAGTTTCAGCGAGATCAGACCCGCACACAAAATCATGAACTGGCGGCGTCTCCTTGCTTGCAGCCAGACAAAGGAGAAACTGGTTGTGTTTCTGGCGGAGTCGTGGAAACATGAAACAAATCGCGAAAAGCTAGGCAACAGAACACTGTATGTCACCTGTGGTGAAAAATGTCTGGTACTGACCCGCGATAGGTGGAAGTTGGTGCAAGCACTCGAATGTAGCCACGAGGAAGCAGACACGCGTATGTTTCTCCACGCAAAGCACGCCGCTACCCACTACAAGACGATCATCTTAGTGGCAGATGACACCAACGTTCTGATCATCAGTCTTCATCTCAGCAGAACCATCGATAGTCAGCTCTTCATCAGACGAGGAACAAAGGTTCGAGTCAGAATGATCGACGTTGGAAAGTTGGCTGCGGTATTGGGGTCTGGAGTTTGCAGTGCATTGCCAGGGCTTCATGCATGGAGCGGGTGTGACACTGTGAGTGCTCTGGTTAGCCAAGGAAAGATAAAGGCTTTGAAGCTTGTGCAAGCGAATGAGCTGTATCTTCAAGCATTCACAGATCTGGGATCTTCGTGGAATGTACCAACAGACGTCTTCAATAGCATTCAGGCCTTCACGTGTCAGCTGTACGCCAAGAACACGAAGATCGTCGGTGTTAATTCGCTCCGTTATCACATGTTCTGTGCAAAGAAGGGCCAGATCGAATCTGGACAATTGCCGCCTTGTGAAGACTCCTTGATGCAGCATACGCTTAGGGCCAACTATCAGGCGGCTATCTGGCGACGCAGCCTTGAAAACCTACCAGACGTCCCAACACCATCAGCAGGACATGGTTGGGAACTCGATGATGGCGGTTCGCTCACAATCCGATGGATGGCGGGTCTACCAGCTCCAGATGTCGTCTTGAATCTCATCTCATGCACATGCAGAAGGACGTGTCGACCGTCAGATTGCTCCTGCATACTGAATGGGTTGAAGTGCACTGTTGTGTGTAAGCTGCAGGGATGCTCCAACATGGTGCAGGATGATGCTATCGTGGCTCAGGATGCCAATGACTCTGATGGCGACTCTGATGATTAACTTTGTGTGCACTGTATATTGTATAGCATATGTTGTTCTCTATTATAATGCAGGCCAAATTGCCTGAAAATCTTTATAGACAGATAAACGGTTTAGCAAAATGTATAATTTGGAAGATCATACCGGTGTTATTTGACTAAAACATGACATGTTCAATGATACCTCCGCTTGCTTATTAGGAATATACATCGTATGGTGTTAAAATCAGCTCCATACGTCTTTCCAAACTCTAGTAATGAATAATTAATATAATTGGCGGCCATTTTGAAATCCAAGATGGCCACCAAAGTGCAGATTTCCTATGTAACAATTTCCGCCTGCTTATTAGATATCGTATGGTGTTAAAATCCTCTCCGTACGACATTCATAACTTGCGTTATCGTCAGAATAGATAATGCCAGCGGCGGCCTAAGTCATTTTATGCCTCTTTACATTTATTTGTTGTAAACTCGTGGTGGATGATATGTTTTAGTTTTTGAGGTATTTTTATAGACAGATAAACGGTGTAGCACAATGCATAATTTGGAAAATCATACCAGTGTTGTTTCACTAAAAAAAGTACAAGTCTAATAATAAAATATTGAAAAATATATGATTTTTTTTCGATAATTGATTTTTATAATAATTAATCTAAAACAAAATGCTTCATATTATTTTTTATTTAGACGGTACACATCGGACGTATATTTAGTCGTCAACCGCACATCGATAGCTAGTATAGAAGTCCAGATACACGTGCAACAATGTACCCCACCAAATGGGCATTTTCGAGCTGGGTGGTTTCAAAGATGGCGTCCATCCGGGCACTAAGCTACCGTTCTCAGATGTCCATCACACCTTTTCTGACACTTGAGACATTGGTCTAATGGAAAATCATAATGAGAATTACTCCCCCCGCCGGAGCATTCACTTCAAAATATGGCCGGTTGGCTCAAGGACTAATACCGTTTCCAATGTTTATTGAAGGAATGTGATTACAGTTTATTAAAAGTGCTTAACCAACTGCACTGTAAAAGCAAAACAACAACAACAGCAGTAGGTCCGGTTTCAAATTTTTAATTCCTTCCTTCCTTCCATCCATCCACCTTCCATCCATTCCAGGAGACCTAAAAGGTTTGACGTCAGGAAGGGCATCCGGCCATAAAACATTGCCTCAAAAAGGGAACCATTACAATTACAAATGGGCAGGGTACAGCCCGAAGTACCCCGTAGGGTCCTCACCCCCTCTCGTCGAAAATCAAGGTGGGGAACCCGATCGAAGTAAGGGTGGAAATCGCTCCATTTATGATGATGAAACGTCTGATGCCCCACGTGGAGATCGGTTTCTCAGGTTTGGGACATGGAATGTAGGGACAATGCCAGGGAGATCAGGAGAAGTGGTGGAAGTATTGGTCAGAAGAAGAGTGGACATATGTTGTGTGCAGGAGACGAGGTGAAAGGGAAGTGGTGTGAGTATGGTGAAGGGTAGGCAGGGACAGAAATAAAAGTTTGTGTGGCAAGGGTGCCCAGAAGGCGTGCATGGTGTTCTATTTTCTGAGGCGTTTGTCGACAGTGTGGTGAGTGTGACTAGAGTGAGTGATAGGTTGATGATGGTGAAAATGATGATTGGAAAGCTCTTGGTGAAGGTCATCTCGGGATATGCCCCTCAGGTCATTCAGAGCGATGAAGAGAAGGACAAGTTCTGGTGTGCAATAGAGAAGCTGATGCAAAATGTGAAAGATGAAGAAGTTGTTGTGGTAGGAGGAGACCAAAATGGACATGTGGGAAGGAGTATAGACGGTTTTGAGGGAGTTAATGGGGGTTATGGATATGGTGTGAGGAATGGAGAAGGTGAAAGGATTTTGGAGTTTGCTGATGGAGCTGGTTTGTTGATTTGTAATACTCAGTTCCAGAAAGCGAATAATGAGCTTGTTACATACACGTCAGTTGGGTCAACGATAACCGTTGACTACCTGATGGTGCGTAGGTGAGATTGGGGGTACCTCCGGGACACAATGGTGATCCCGGCGGAGGAGGCTGTTTCACAGCACCACTTGTTGTCTGCGACATAAGGGTGAAAGGTGCGAGGAGAGCTCAGCGGGTAAATTTCCAACTGAGAAAGAAGGTGTGGAGGTTGAAAGAGGTGGCAGTGAGGGAGGCATTAAAAGAGAGGCTGAGTATGGTAGAGGATGATGTGGTTGAGCTTGAAAGTGGTTGGATGTCAATGAAAGATAGTCTGTTGGGAGCCGTTGGTGAGGTATGTGGATGGACAAAAGGACCACTGAGGCACTCGGAAACATGGTGGTGGGATGATGAAGTTGGAAAGAGGATTGACGAGAAGAGGAAGAAGTTCAAGGAGTGGCAGGAGGCGAAGGGTACGGGGGCAGAAAAGGCAGAGCATGAAAGTTTTAAGGCAGCCAAGGAGGCTGAAAAGAAAGAGGTAGCAAAGGCGCAGGAGACATATAGGAAAATGTTCGGAGAACGCTTGGATTCGGAAGAGGGTCAGAGAGCGGTATTCAGGATTGCAAAGCAGATAGCGAAAGAGAGGTGTGATGTGATGGGGGTTAGTTGCTTGAAGGATGAAGTGGGACAAATCGTTTTGGACCCAGATGGAATTAAAGGAAGATGGAAGAGATATATGGAAATGCTTTTGACTGCAGAGAATGAATGGGATGGCAACATGGAGAGTAACCCAGTTTTAGGACCGACAGAGAAGATAACTGAGAAGGAAGTTGAGGAAGCGATCAAAGCAATGAAGAATAGAAAAGTGGGGGGGCCGACGGGAGTTGTGGGAGATATGCTGAAGGCAGCGGGAAGTTGGGGTGTGAAGAGAATGACAGAGATCGGTAATCTGGTGGTGAAAGAAGGCCGCATTCCAGTGGATTGGCAACTGAGTATCCTCGTCCCTCTATACAAGGGGAAAGGTGACCCTCTGGACTGTGGCTCGTATAGAGCGATAAAGTTATTAGAGCATGGAATGAAGGTATTGGAAAGGGTGTTGGAGACAAGGATAAGGAAGAAAGTGGAGATTGGCGAAATGCAGTTTGGATTTATGCCAGGAAGAGGAATGTTCGACGCACTTTTTATTGTAAGGCAGTTGCAGGAGAAGTACATTGAGAAGAGGAAGAAGTTGTTTCTTGGGTTTGTTGATCTGGAGAAAGCATTCGATAGGGTTCCATGTGAAGTAGTGACGGGCATTGAGAAAGTTAGGCGTGGAGGAATGGTTTATCAGAGTAGTGATGGCAATGTATGAGAGCGCGCGCACAGCTGTAAGGATGAAGTACGGGAACAGTGGTGAGTTTGAGGTGAAGTTTGGAGTGCATCGGGGGTTGGTACTAAGTCCACTGCTATTTGTAGCTGTGATGGAGGTGCTGGCTCGGAACGTAAAGGCAGGTTTACCGTGGGAGTTGTTGTATGCAGATGATCTAGTGTTGATTGGGGAAAGTATGGATGGACTGAAGGAGAAGATGAACAAGTGGAAGGAATGTATGGAGCAAAAGGTCTGAAGGTGCATATCGGAAAGACGAAGATGATGGCAAGTGGTAAAGCATGTGGTGAGGTGGAAAGAACTGGGAATTGGCCATGTGCTGTGTGCATGAAGGGTGTCAGAGTGAACTCCATTCAGTGTACAATGTGCGCTGAGTGGGTTCATCAAAAATGTAGTGGTCTGAGAGGATCATTAACCAGTGTGGCAGCTACATTCAAGTGTAAGGTGTGCACAGAGGGAGCTGCAGATGGAGGAAATGTTGATTTGGATCTTGGAGACTGCGTGAAGCTGGAAGGTGTGAAAACATTTTGCTACCTCGGAGACATGCTGAATGGAGGAGGTGGATCAGACTCTGCGACGGTTGCTCGAGTGAGATGTGCATGGAAGAAGTTTCAGGAACTGAGTGGCGTGCTGACGAGGAGAGTGTCGTTGAAGCTGAAGGGAAATGTGTATGCTGCATGTGTGAGAAGTGTTATGATTTATGGGAGCAAGACATGGGTAATGAAGGTCGAGCAGCAACGAAGGCTGGAAAGTGTGGAAATGCGAATGGGTCGGTGGATGTGTGGAGTATCGTTGAGAGAGAGGAAGCCACATGATGAATTGTGAAAGATGATGGGAATAGAGCCTGTGATGGATGCTGTGAAGAGAAACAGGTTTGAGATCGTTTGGTCATGTGTTGAGGAAGGATGAAAGTGACTGGTTGAGAAGAGTGATGGAAATGAATGTAGAAGGAAGTGGAGGATGGAGAAGACCGAGAAAGACTTTGCTAAAGGTGGTGGAAGAAGAAATGTGGGCAAGGGGGTTAACAAGGGCAGATGTAGAAAATAGGGCAAAATGGAGAAGATTGTCATGTGGCCCGCAAGGCTAACCCCCGCTCTAGCAGGGAAAATGGCCTTAAAATGCCTGTTGTTGTTGTTGTTGTTGTTGTTGTTGTTGTCTTCCATCCATCCATTTGTCCGTCAAAATGAAGAAGAACCTTTCCAACCCACGGTGTTCAATTCTAGAGTGTTCTAAATATTGATTCTAAAGGGTAATTCTAATGGGTTGCAAAGGGTAATTCTAAGGGGTTCTCAAGGGTTTCGCTTGTTTATTGGCTTTGCCTATTCGTCACCTTATTCACAGTCCAATTAGTCAACCTGTTTGCCTGAAGCTCTCCCCATCTCCGTCCTCACATCCCACTCCTCCCCCTCCTGTGGGGATGGGAGGGTGGGGGGGGGGGGGGGGGGGGGGGAGAGAGGAAGGAAGGAAGGAAGGAGGAATAATTTACCCGTGCGAAGAGTGCTTTAACCTCAGCACAAGTCCGATAGTCTAACAACAGTGTAGCTGGGCTTGTTTGATACGTTCGTTGAAGAGGATAGAATGACCTGTATGGGGATACCAGTTGAAAATAATGTCATGCACAGCACAATGTAAGTAATATTTTTTTTTGGACTGCAGGCATGGACAGCCAGTTCGTGAATGACTTGGGTAAAAAATGGCAAGTGGCAAACGATGAACCAATAAATTCCATATTCCTGTGCCACCTTCAGTCGAATGTCACACATTGACAGCACGTTCTCTATATTTTCATTCCAAACAGTATCATTCATCATTCCAATCGCGAATTTTTTTTTTTTTTTTTTTTTTTTTTTTTTGTATACAAGATCGAGGCTCGTGAAAGAGCGAACATTAATCACACAGAAAGACAAACCGACACATAAAACATATAACATCGGGAGCGGTAGACAAGATGGGGAGAGAGGGGGAAGGACACAAACACAACATTTGAGAGCAGGGACCGAGAGACATGGAGACATCGAGAGATCTGAGAGAGGGCGAGGGCTTTGGGGGGGGGGGGGGGGGGGCATGGGAAGGGGGCGGTGGGAGAGGTATAAAACATATGGACACTGCCAGGACTTCCAGGAAAGAAGTTGGAATTTCAAACAAGGTGGATCTGGGGTGAATTAGCGGGGGTAGAAAAGATCAAGGTTTTGGATAGGGGAAGATAAGAGATGGTGGTGAACAGCTGTTTTAAAGACCTGGAGGGAGGAGTGGGATTGAAGGGAGTGAGGGAGTTTGTTCCAGAGGCGGGAGAAAAGAGGAATGAAAGAGTGAAGGTGAGCAGAGAGCCGAGATTTCGGCAGTTTAACCATCAGAGGGTTGCTGGCAGATCTTGTGCGACCTGTAGGAATATTTGGGGGACAGAGCACAGAGAGAGCTGGGGGTGCAAGGCCGGAGAGGAGTCGGTAGAAGACAGAAAGACCACCTACCTGCCTGCGGTGAGTGAGTGAAAGGCCCTCAGAGATAGCTTCATCGCGGGAGATTCCAATAATTCTGAAAGCTTTGGTTTCAACAGCGTGAAGCCGAGCTAGGTGTGAGGCAGGAGCACCGGCCCATAGGGGAGAACAGTATTCCATTGAGCTGCGGATGAAAGCCTTGTATGTGGTGAGGAGCTCAGGTGTGCCGAGGAAGGACTTCGCACGACGGAGGATGCCCAGTCGGCGACTGGCTTTGGAGGCCAGCTTGGAAATGTGGTTTTCCCAAGAAAGATCATGGCAGATAGTGAGACCCAAAATCTTGAGCGACAGAACTTCTTGGAGAGGATTGTTGAGAAAGTAGATGGGAGGGTTGTCCAGTCGATCTTTTCGGAGAGACATAGTAAGAGTGTGAGATTTGTCAGGATTGAAAGACATGTTCCACTTGTTTGACCAGTCTGTGATTTTGTCCAGGTCTTCAGAGAGTGAGGAGGCAGCAGACTGCCGATCTGAGGGAAGAGGAATGGAGCGGCAGAGAGTGGAGTCATCAGCAAAGAGATAGAGAGGATTTTCGAGAGAGTCAGAGAGATCATTGATGAAGACCAGAAAAAGCACGGGGCCCAGAACACTGCCTTGGGGAACTCCAGCCTGAACAGGAAGAGGAGATGAGAGAAACCCATTCAGGGCCACACGTTGACGACGACTAGAGAGGAAGTCCGCCAGCCATGCGTGGAGATTTCCATGGATACCAAAGGAGGAGAGTTTGGTGAGCAGAGCGGGGTGCCAGACCGTGTCGAAGGCACGTGATATGTCGAGGGAGACAGCTCTAATTTCCTGTTTGGCATTGAGGACCTCCATCCATTGTTGAGACAGCAGAAGCAGCATGTCCAGAGTAGAGTGACCTGGTCTGAAACCAAATTGATGATCAGAGATCAAGCCATTGGAGAAGAGGAAAGATTTCATATCCGAAGCAATGATGGATTCCATGACTTTGCTGATAATTGGGAGAAGGCTGATTGGTCTGTAGTTACTAGGATCTGTTTTTGCACCTTTTTTGTGCAAAGCGGTGATGTTGGCTGATTTCCAAGCAGATGGCAGTTGACCTTGAGCAAAAGAGAGGGTGAAGAGAACAGAGAGAGGGTGAGATAGAGCAGCAGAGCAGGATTTTAGGACCCGTGGGCTGATGCCGTCGGGTCCAGTTGCAGAATCAGAGTCGAGGGCTGACAGAAACTTTTCCACCTTGTCAGGAGGAAAGGACACGGAGTCCAGGAGCAGCAGGGTACGACTGGGTATGGTGGGTACAGAGAGGGATGGGTTTGGGACACAAGATTTAGAGGCAAACACAGAGTTGAGGCATTCAGCTTTTTCACGTGCGGAGTCAGCTGTGTAGCCGTTTGAGGTAAGGGAGGGGATGGAGGGGGAACAAACACCAGAAACGGATTTGACCAGACGCCACCAGGATTTGGAAGAGGGAGACAGATAAGAGAGTTCGGTCTTGAGAACGGAGAGATATTGTTTCCTGGCTCTCCTGAGGGTGGACACACACTTGTTTCGGGCTTTGTGAAAGGAAATGAGATTTCCTTCCGTTGGATTTGCTTTCCAGGAGACGAAGGCAAGTTGTTTCTGGGCAACAGCCTCACCACAAGATTCCGTGTACCATGGACGGGAGGAAGGGTATGACAACTGAAGACGAGATGGGATAAATCTGTGCATGAGAGAGAGCAATTTACTTTGGAAGAATTCCCAGGATGAGTTGATGTCAGAGGTGGTAGAGATGGGAGACCAGTCCAGATGATTGATGGCTGCTTGAAGACCGTGCCAGTTGGCCTGAGTGAAATGCCAGACTCGTCGATGCTGAGCAGGCTCCCTGAGGATGGTCAGAGAGATGTCCACTTTAACAAGGACATGATCAGATGATCCGATCGGAGCAGAAGAAGAGCAGCAGACATTTTCAGGGAAGTTAGTCATAACCAAGTCCAGAAGAGAAGATGTTCCGTTGACTGAGATCCGGGTCGGGAAATTGACAGATTGTGTCAGTCCCAGTGAGTCGCAGAAGTCCTTTGCTGAAGAGCCATGGCTGGTGAGAGAGGAACCCACACCCAGCCAACTGGCATGGTGACAATTGAAATCACCACATATGAGGAAGAGAGAGTTGGGATGAGTAGATAGAAGTTGGTCCATATCATCAGACAGCGAGATGTAGATGGAGTCATCACTGTTTGGTGGACGGTACAACACACATATGAACAAGAGGTGGGAGCGAAGGGGAAGCCGTAGCCAGAGGTATTTCTGGGGGTGAGGTGGAGAGAGTGCAGTGCAGGGCGAGTGAGGAAGAGAGTTTTTGATAAAGATAGCAACCCCGCCTCCAGGACGAGGCTCAGGTCTATCATACCGGAGGAGGGAGTAGCCCGGGAGAGATACTATGGAATCAGAGACATCATAAAGGAGGAAAGTTTCTGTTAAGCAGATCACGTCTGGTTTGACAGAAGCAACCTGTATGGAGAGATCAGTTAAGTTTGAACGAAGGCCCCGGATGTTTGAGGTCCATACCGTTAATGAAGAGGAAGGGGGAGCATCAGATACAGAACAGGGGGGAGGAGGGGTAGGGTAAGATGTGGAAGAGGTGGAAGAGATAGGGAGAGCTGTTGAAGGTGTGTCAGAGATTTCAGAATAGCTCGGAGAAAGGGAAGGATGGGGCGGACAAAAGGTTTGATGGTGATTGGGTGAGCCACAATGAGGTGTTATTTGAGGAGGGGGAAGAGCGAGGCAGAAGGTTGGGGGAGATGGAGGTGAGAGTTTGAAGGGGGAAGAAGCGGGGAGGACGCTTTGAGGAGGGGGAGTGAGAGGGGGGAAATTGAGAAGCAATGAGGGTGGGGAGATTTGAAGGGGAGGGGTGAGGGGGGAGTTTGGGAGGGAAGGGACAAGGGGAGGGATTTGAAAGGGATGGGATATGGGGGAGATTTGGAGGGGAGGGGTGAGGCAGGAGTCTAGGAGGGGAGGGGCGAGGGGGCGTCTTGGCGGGGAGGGGTGAGGGGGTAGTTTAGGAGGGAGGGGGCAAGGGGGGAGATTTGAAAGGGATGGGTGATGGGGAAGATTTGGAGGGGAGGGGTGATGGGGAAGATTTGGAGGGGAGGGGTTATGGGGAAGATTTGGAGGGGAGGGGTGAGATTGGATTTTTGAAAGTGTACGATTTATGGGAAACGAACATTTATTGCAAAATGAGTTTCTTGTGACCTTCGAGTTAAAAATACGTTTAAGGACGCTGGATGGAGGATGGAGTGCAGGAGAGTTTAGGGAATGTAGAAAAAAGGCACTATAGGAGATGGATATTTTTTTTGGGATGAATTGATTTGGTGAGCAAGTCGAAAGCAGCCTTTTAAAGAAGAAGAAGAAAAAGGTGTTATAAAATATGACGGAATACATAACTTGAGGGGAAAGTGTAAACATTGAAGGTTAATGAGTGAAAACTATCTGGGGAAATGGGGGAGAAACACGTGGTCGAAGAACGAACGAACGAATAAGAATGAATAAACGAATGAGAACAGAGAAGGAAATGTTTTTTTTTTTTTTTTTTTTTTTTTTTTTTTTTTTTTTTGAGTTGAGATTTACACAAGGAAGTAGGCTATGGGTGAAAAGCCGGGGAATACAGAGAACGAAAGTTATTGGATCACAAACGACGGACCGCTGAGAGAAAAACAAAGCCTCAAGGTTGTACAGTGCACACTGTACAAGGCCTCAAGACACGACACCGCAAACAGACGATCAATTTATGAAAGATAAACACCGAGAAACAACCAAAGTTGCACACAATAACTTCACACACCGAAAGATAAATACAGTTTCGACAAAATACAATTGTGAACAGACTTAACTTCGAAAAACGTGGAGACCGTGTGGAGCTTCGAAAATCCCTCCCACCGTCTCCGAGATCTCGCGAGATCTCCCTATTATATTACAATACTATTGTGTTAATATATCGAAATATAATGTTGAATCACAATTGCAATGAGATATCAAACCAGCGAACCGTCATCATCTGTTCACTTCTGGATTCGGGAGCAAGGTTAGGTTCGTGTCGATCGCATTTTAAAATCATAATTGAATTGAGGAATTTCTGAATCCTCCTTCCTACCTTATGACACCTGCTGGGACCCCAAAACCTTCCACAGAAGGTTATTATATTTCCTTTTAGTAAAATATCCAACTGTAATGGTTACTAAACACGTCCCCCTGTCATGTGACCAGATCCTCAGCTCTGATTGGTGTACATTTGTGGGGACATACGGATGGACAAACACTGTTCTGGACAGCATTGCCCTATGAGTTACGTTGTAAAAAGGATATTGTAGTATGCTCTGCCACCACCACCAGGTGGCGCTACATGGTACACATTTACTTAGAGAAAGTACGCCCCCGGCAGCGACCACATAGCCTATGTTACCTATCCCCCCACACAAAGTTGTATTTGTACCCTGAGTTTGGGGTTTGTAATTTAAAAGATGTGGCTGTGCATAAGCAACAAATCCACTTAGACAATGGTGTATGTATGTATGTATGTATGTATGTATGTATGTATATATATATATATATATATATATATATATATATATATATATATATATATATATATATATATATATATATATATATATATATATATATATATATATGTATGTATGTATGTATGTATGTATGTATGTATACGGACTTGGCATTTAATATGGAATATATATTTTTTCTTGACTTGGGTTTACTTTCTTAACTCAGCATATCAATCTGGTGAGTTTCTTTTACACTTTGGTGATTTATTTGTTAAAAGAACCATGTCACTGATTGTCTGTCGCAGCAAGAAGTCAATAGCAGGATTATATCACAGGTGGCGTGGCAAAATGTACGGACAGGTGCATTTGATGATTGGCTTCACAGTCGGGTATACAAGGGTTGTTGCGTTCTGCATTAGTGGAAAACAACTGCTGCACGTCTCCAAAAGTTATTGCCGCTTCCTCTGGAGATGGTCCGTCAACTCGACAATGCTGTTTGTCATGGAGTGGTGGCTTTACGAAATTACGGCATGAAACAGCGTGCTATTGCTCGGCAGTATGGCATCACTCAAGATCAGGTGTCAAAGATCCTGAAACGAAATGCGCAGAGGGGTGTCCCTACTCCAATACCGAGGCCAGGACGTTCCCGCAGAACCACAAGGAGGGATAATCGCCAGCTGCACTGGTTAGTCTGCAACGGCCGTACCAAGTCAGCTAATCGGCTTAGGGCTGAGTGGCAGCAACTGACAAATGTGCCTGTATCCAGAAGGCTAGTCAACCAACGACTGGTTCAAGCAGGCTATCGTGCCAGGTGTCCCCTGAGAAAGCCACGCCTGACCAGACCACCGCCAGCACCAATTGCCGTGGGCCAGAGAGCACCGTCAATGGCAGCCAGGACACTGGAATCACGTGATCTTCAGTGACAAGTCTAGATTTCTGGTCTATCGTCAAGATGGCCGCGTCCGAGTGTGCAGACAAGTGCATGAAGCCTACAACAAAGATTGTTTTGTGCCAAGAGTCCAAGCTGGAGGTGGTGGGGTGACCGTTTGGGCTGCTTTTCATGCAGGGGGCAAAAACTGACCTGGTTGTTCTGAATGGAAACCTGAACCAGTTCAAGTACAGGGCCATTCTGGAAGAAACATTGTTTCCATTTGCTCGTGCAGCCTTTCGAGGAAACTTTGTCTTCCAAGATGACAATGCACGGCCTCATCGTGCTCGCATGATCCAACACTTTCTTGCTGACCGTGGTGTAGAGCATATGGAGTGGCCTGCCATGTCCCCGGATATGAATCCGATAGAGAACTTGTGGGCAGAATTAACGCGTCAAATCGACCACTTGGACCAGCAGCCGACCTCTGTGCGTGAATTGCAACAGGCTATTGTTGTCACTGCATGGCAAGCGATTCCTGTCCAAACCTTGGCAAATCTCGTGAACAGCATGCCTCAACGTGTACGTGCTCTCCTGAATGCTAGTGGGGGTTACACGAAGTACTGAACTGTAATTTTACTGTCCGTAATCCGTCGTAATTTAACTTTTGTTTTTGTTGAAATTTTTTTTGGCTAATGTGCAAAATAAAGAGATACTTCTGGAAAACGTACAGAAGTTTAACACAGTACTGTCCATGAATTGAGTTCGATATCAGTTTACATCACTTTCAAGGATCAATTTATTTGTTTCGAAATGTCAAATGTGGTTTTTGTTTCTTTTAAAGGTCACATTAACAAAATCTAGAATAATTTCAACATAATTCCAATGAACTTTTGGTAATAAGACATCTTGAAAAGTAAGTTCACCCCCACAAAAAAAATATTCCATATTAAATGCCAAGTCTGTATTTGTATATATATACATAATTATAATTTCAAAACACACTTCGTCACAAGTGTGCCTCACTGACCGGGTCCTCAGTCGAGGTCCTCAGCATCATCCCATTTCGGCCCTTAAACCTCGATACGGTCAGCTAAGGTGTGCCAGCAGGGGCACATACGCCTCCACATGCAGCAGCTACACCCGGATGCGGACATACCCCCACCCCCAGCCAGTGAGAACACAGACTACAACAACAAAACCGCCTCCACTCCCAGAATCCACAGCCCATCATCCACTCACACACCAAAAAAACAAAAAAACAACCGACCACCACCCTTACAACATGCACCACTCAAGCAAAAACAAATTCATGCAAAACCATACACACACACACCCACACCATTCACACATCTCCATTGTGTGAATGGTGTGTGTGTATCGTGCTATGCAAGTATCGTGCTGTGCATGACATATTTATTGTTTTATTTTTATTTTTGTATACATAGTCAAGGCTCGTGGAAGAGTTGGTACACTGAACGGATCAGGACATAATAGGATGCAAAAGGAACAGTAGAGAGAGGGGGGAAACACCAACAGCAGAGTATATAGAAGGCCAAGGTAGAGGGAGACTTGGACAAACAAAGGGTATGGGGAAGAATGGGGTGCAAGAGAGGATGCATAGGGTGGAGAAGATGATGCAAGATGATGATGATGCATGGGGGACATGATGGATACAGAAGGAAACTCGAAAGACTGGAGATGGAGGGGTTAATGAGGGTAGAAAAGATCATGAATTTGGAATGAGGATGATCTGAGATGGTGTTGAAGAGCTGTTTTGAAGATCTGGAGTGAAGAATGAGATGGAAGAAAATGTCGAAGTTGGTTCCAACAGGTCGGAAAAGCGAGGAACTAATGAGTGCAGGTGAGCTTCACCAGATTTATGTAGTTTCACCAGAATGGTGTGGGTGGTGGTAGAAGACAGAGAGACCACTGACATGTCTGCAATAGCGAGGTGATAGGCCCATCGACTCAACTTCATCATGGGTGATTCCAATAATCTTGAAGGTCTTGGATTCCTTTGCATCAAGCCGAGCAGGATGTGAGGCAGGGGAACCAGCCCAGAGGGGAGAACATTACTCCATCAGGCTGCGGATGATTACCTTTTAGGTGGAAAGGAGTTCAGATGTGCCTAGAAAGGACTTTGTATGACGGAGGATTCCCAGTCGGTGGCTGGCTTTGGAGGCCAACTTTAGGATGTGGTTTGTCCAAGAAAGATCATGGCTGATAGTGAGACTCGGGAGTTTGTATGACTGAACTTCCTCAAGAGGATGCTTAAGAAAGTAGATAGGAGGGTTTGCCGTGCACTGACCTTTTATAGAGAGAGAGTGTGAGATTCATCAGGATTAAAAGACATTCCTAGTGTTTGACCTACTTGTGATTTTTCTCAAGGTCTGGAGAGGGAAAAGGCTGCAGCCTGCCTGTCTGAAGAATGAGGAATGTCATGGCAGAGGGTGGAGTCATCAGCAAATAGATGGAGGATTAAAGGAGTGCATACATGACAGACAGAAAGACAGACAGACAGAAAGACAGACAGACAGACAGAGGTGGATAGCTTTAGATATATGATTATATGGAAAAGCTTGTCCAATGCGAATTTGATTACAGGACTGCCTATTCTGTACCGTTTGTGCATTTGTGTTATCTTGCCGACCTTAGTCCCTCTTAAAATGAGTATTTTGCAATGCCATAAAATTTGCTCATTGTCAGATGAACCAGTATTCGGAGTTTTCCACCATTGCCACATATGTCACTTTGGCATCTCTGTTAAATTTATGGACTTTGTATGTCTGCAAATGCAAAATGGTGTAATCTGGTTATGTTAAAAGGAATTTTTCCACTTTTGGTGTTTCTCTCCACTTTGAAAAACACAGATTTCTGCGTTGTTTCTCCTTGTTCGTCTTGCCTAGAAAGGGTTGCGAGACTTTGCTGTCTGTCTCTGTGTGTTTATGTACACTTCTATATATTTTCACTTTAATTTTTTTTTTCTAAAACCTCCTGTACAATAGATGCAAAACTATAAAACATAGGAGGGACCCCCCATGGAGAATATTATATTGATAACTCTGACATCATAGGACATGTGGTTATGGCAGCCATATTGGGTTAAAGGAAAAACAAAATTGGACATAGTCTCTAAACGCTCAATTAAAAAAAATTGGACGTCTCCGAAACTGCAAAACTAAAAAAAATTGAAACTTAGCATATGTCATCAACTCCGCATGGGTTATATTGGGTGATATTGATGTAATTCCAGCCATAATAGTTTGAATCTATATCCTTATTGGAAAAATCTGAAACTTCATATATCTCATCTACGACCCGATGTGAGTGAATAATTAAATTTATGACATCAGTCACGTGGTCTGGTGGCCATGTTGGATTGAAAATAAAAACGTCAACAATTATTCTCCAGAACCGCTTAACCTTAACAGATCAATGCAAAACTTCATACATATGATCGACTTGCCATGGGGAATATAGATTGAATTTTTTTCATATTCACCTTCATTGATGCAATTTAGCCTTTACGTTCACAAAAGTGGTCATTAAATATCCTAATAATCAATGGATAATGGCAATGTATGTGGCGTAATAGGGTGCATGGATGATACGGGTATTTTTCTGCAAAAGGAAGGGGCCCATAATAGGAGCGTGTTCAATTAATGATGGTATTTTTTATTCAGAATGAATGTGCGAGGTGAGACAGATGCACTTGATTGAGTGCCGTTCTGGTTAAATTGCTATTTTTCAATTGGATTGATGGCAATGCTGTGCTTGTGTGTTTATTATTGTTATTATTATTATTATTATTATTTTTAATGTTTTATTGATTTTATGATCTTAGGCAAAATCTGCTCTGGAACCAAGAACCAATAAGCATGCCTCAGATGTGTGCAAAGGTGAAACCAGCCTGGGCAGGCAAGAGGAGGAAACCTCATCACATGACATAGAGTGTGATGCCAGGTAAGGAAGACAGTCTGAGTTGTGCATAATAATGGGGAAGTGAGTAGATTGTTAGAATGCATATTGTGACTAGGAAGCTGGAGCGCACCGATGCAATTAGTGTTTTACATTATTTCTTGTCATCCATTGGGTAAGTTTCTTCTGGATTACAAAAGGTTATGAATTATTTAAATATGCATGGATAATGGAGTATTGGCTCTTTTCATTCCTTTATTTGCTCGCTTGCTTGTTTGCTTATCGACTTGTATATTATATTGTAGTTATTTATTTACTTTAGTGGAATGCCTGTAACCAGAGTAGTTTTTCTGGTTAGCTCTGAAACTGTGCTTTATTTGTATTGTTGTCAGAGATATACGGAACTGTAGCATATCTTGTTTTGAATGTAGCATATCTTGTTTTGAATGTAGCATTATGTACCTGCCCTCAATTCCATCACATAGCAGGGTTCAGGTTATTGGAGTGGATTAGTGGGCGGGAGAGTAATTTGCTTATCTCGTGCAAGATAGTTCACCCACACTGCATGAGTTATAGTTTAGCTTTCACAGCTTGGCCCTTACTCCTTCCTGCACCTTGGTCTATTACAAGTTCCCTTATAAGGAACTTTCATGCAGGAAGCAGCCATCAGGCCCATTAAGCCTGAGAAATGGTTGCCAATCTTTGGTTGTTTGTCCATGCTCTATCCTTTTTTTAAAATGCGTAGCATCAATCAAGGAAGCAGCATGTACAATTTTAAAGTCTTTGGTGTAACTCGGCTGGTGTTCGAAACACCGACCTCCCAGACTCAGAGCGGATGCTCTAACCATTACGCCACCAAGTCTGGTTGGTGCATGTTTGCACCATCGAAGTTTTGAGTTTTATCAGTAACGCACATGGTTAACTCCTTTAAGTGCTTTGCAAGGATGTGCTGGCCAGCGCCCAGATGCTTGCCAGCATTACAGTGCTCCGTCTGTGCACATCCAACAATTTTGGCGAAACGAATGGACGTTTAAAAAAAATGAACCATCTGCAAAAAAGGCAAGACATATCTACTTTTACAAATTAAAATGAGGTAGTTTGTATTGATTAAAAAATATATATTGTTTGGCTTTTAAGTTGCAGTAGTGTTTGCTGTCCTGTTTGTTCAAACACGTCACTGTAGAGTTTGTTATATTTTTGGCTGTTTCTGTTACAGCCCTAAACCTTGGGTTTTATCGTGTTTAAATAAGTTTTGTAATGTTTTATGATGATCATTCCCTGTTCTTGCATGTAAAAAGTTAAGAATCGGTGTGGAAGCAAGACGTGTCGGTTGTATAAAATGGAATAGTCGCTTATCACCATTGTCCTTGGTAGCAGAGTTATTATGGGCGTGGTGCTTGTCTGTCATAATCATAGCCCTGGATGGCATGCACACTGCTGCAGTAAAACCTTTGCACAGGCTGCCAAGTGTGATGTAAATGGCTTGAGACATCCCATGCACTTATAAGGTCAAATACGTACGGCAATTATTGTGTGGACTTTAAAAGCCCATCAGCAGAGCTTCACCGATCACTCATTCGCACTGTGTCCGACGACCAATTTTGTGCAGCTGGAAACCAACATGCCACACATGTGCTATGACCCATGTGCTACTGACAAGTGATATCTGCTATGTGGTAAGGTGCACGCTTGCAGGGAGTAGGGACACATGCAGTTCCTGTACTGCACGATGTTTATCCAGTGGGCATTGCGAGGCTCTCACAGAATTGATTTGTTGGGATGCCATATAGCTAAAAACATTTTAAAACTCTACATAGGACTCTAATTGTTTCATTTCCCGCATGCTTGTTATCGGGCTGCTTCTGTTTAGCTTTACTAAGGGAACTTTTAATCACGAGGCACTGTGCATTCACTTTTCTGCCAGTAATCCAGATCTGTCTCCACACAGCCAAAGATCATAAAATTGCAATGAAACCAACTGTTACAGATGATAAATAGCATCTCTATAAGTTTGTAATACTGAGCTCTGGATGTCTCAAGTGTTCTGGATTTTGTTAATAGTAAGCTCTTTGTTTATCTATGACTCTATGTGCTTCTGCATTTGATAAAATTGGAAATCTTAACAATATTTCAATTGTGTACCTTTAATCACCATGAGTCGCATCCTCCCCTCTCCCTGCCCACCCCAGGTCAGTATTGCTTTTAAGCACGTCCTGGTGGCAGCTTGAGTTTTTCACTGTTGCACATTTCTTTTTCATACCTTCACGCTTAAAGGATGGAGTCGTGTTGGCCACTGCCCATGGAGAAATTTAAACACCTAAATTCTGTCTTTGTTGAAAATACCAAGGTCCCCTATCCCTGCCTTGCCATTTCCACTCTTTCCCCAATTAGAGTGCTTCCGTGCAACATGTGGACTTATTTTCTGCTAAAGTCGAGAGGCTTCTAATTGATCATGATACTTCTATTGCAACTGGACGCAACAATATTGATGCTTTGATCTTTAGAAACTGTGCTTCGGCCCTATCTTCTCCACTTTCCTTGCTATTCGCGTAACTCAGATGTTCACCTGCTTTCATTTTGAAAAGCTGTCGATGCAAGGGTTTCATAGCAAGGATTTCAAGTTTGAGCCACTCGACTGCAGACTGCTCTTTATTCTCTGCAGCAGCAATAATTATTTCTGTAGACCTGAGGCCTTCTCTTCTCCAACATTCCAATTTCCGATCGCAAGTTTGGCTTATACCCCAGCTGTCCTCTTTGCCATTTTGCTGATGACCACCTTGTGGCAAAAAACGCACCCCTCACGTGTTCTTCTTTTAACTCAACAATATATGGATGCTCTAAATCTCAAACATGAGCTCAGGGTCATCTCTCTAGACATATTTTGAGCCTTTGGTACCGTCTAGCACTCAGCCCTACTTTCCAACCTGTCTGCCAATGTTAATTTCCTTGAATGGTTATCTGATCTCTCTCTCTCTCTCTCTCTCTCTCTCTCTCTCTCTCTCTCTCTCTCTCTCTCTCTCTCTCTCTCTCTCTCTCTCTCTCTCTCTCTCTCTCTCTCTCTCTCTCACACACCTTCTTGAAGTTGGTAGGCAGCATTTCAGAACCAAACCAAGCATTGGTCTGCAACTCGACATCAATGACTTCTTCTCTTTCCTGAAAACCCCTCTGTGCCATTTTGCTGATGACTCCACCTTGTGCAGAACAATTATAATACAACAAGAAATATGTAAGAAACTTTTTCTGCAGCCCTATTAATCTGGAGATGCATTATGGGTGGTCTTCTTCATCTTCTTCCCTGGAGCATGTCTTTCAATACAGGAAAGTACCAAGCTTTCACTCTGTCCCTCTATAAAGTTCAGCTGTCAACCTCCTCCCTCAAGCTCATAGTCCTAAATATCAGCCACTACATTCTTGGGTGGACCATATGATATTTCCAAAGCGTATAGTTCATTATGAGCCAAACAAAGCTTGTAGTTACAAGGCCCTTCATCTGAAGTACTCTTGATTATGGTGGCCCATTCTGGGTTGGTGCTGCTACTTTCCATATTTCCAGAAACCCAATTGGCCATATATTTCTCACCTGCGCCATTTTATTCATTAATTTTTCCTTCCAGATATTGGTAGATTCCGTATGTTATTGTTACATATTGGCCACTTCTGTTAACTTCGGAAACCTTTCGACTATTTTGACCACTGCCGCTTCTGCCTTGTGGGTGAAATGTGTGGTTGATGCTATGGCATTATTAATCCATGCCAGCATTGACTCTAGCAAGAGCCAACAGGAATTTCTGCAAGGTTTTATTTAATTTTTAAGTGATTCTTCATCATTGAGTGATGGGGCTAAAACTGATACATAGCATGATATCCCAAAAAGTTATGGACGGATTTGGACGAAACTTGGTGGACAGGTTGGTTGGGTGACAAGAACAAGCCGATTAGATTTTGGTTCATGTCCGAATCCAGATCTGGCTTATCAGTGGGATATAATGCATACACTGTTCAACCTGGTGGAGGTATATGCTTTACCAAGTGCCGTTCTAGTTTATATGAGGTTTTACAATAACACTGGTAGTCCAAAAATAATTTGTTTGTTTTAAGCAAGTTATCCTGTTATATATGTTCTTAAATGTGCAAAAATTTTGTTTGATGATAAGAAAAAAAGTACTTGCTGTCGGACCCTGACATTCGCTGGGGATAAGTTCCTGGAATATGCCGCACATGTCGAATCCGCAAATATCGGGGGAATGTTTCAATGGGGAAAAAGGGGGAAAGGTTCCCAGCGGTTCGTGATGATCATAAGGGAAAATTTTTATTTTACAACACGAATGCACATCATTAGTTTTATTAAAATGCTTGCAAATAAAAATAATGCAACGATTCCAAAAGGTTAGCTCATTCTTTTCCCCCAAGTGTCATGTTTATTTAAAACTAACCCTTTGTTTCGCTTCGATGTTGCGTGATCTCCAAAGCGCGTCTTGATCCTGGAAATATCTCCAAAGGCCATATCCACAAACTCTAAATCTTGCACCAATCAAAGGCTGATTAATAGTACAATAAGTAAAAACGAATTTTTATTTTGGATCTAAAATAAAATGAAATGCTAACCAAGGACTGTGATGTCAGGATGCTTAAATTTATGCAATTTAAACTCGACGTCCTTCTTCGTAAGATAATACAGAATACCGTATCTTCCTTGAAGCTTCAACTCCGATTGATTAAAACGGCAACTATTTTTGGGATCAAGACTCGCTTTTGGGAGCACAATTTAATCGTGTGCGGACTGAAATGTAATGCTATTTTCCTGGTCTCGCGATCTTGCAAGAGCATGTCTGATGTCTTGTGGCCTTGGCCTTACAAATAAAGCAGTATACTTCACCGACTAAAGGTATTTTCAACAGTATCACTGTATTTTAAACCATTTTCAATGGTTGCTATGAGGCAGGGCAACATGTAGAATCATACCAAAGGAATCGTAAGACTTAAAACTAAACAACAGGGATATAATTAAATTATAATCACTTGAGGTTCCCGATCAATTTTGTTTTTTGAGCCCGCGCAAAACCGCGAATACCCTAAGCATAGGGCTGCAAATGTAGAAGCAGGTCGCATTTTGTTAACCGCGAATAGCGAAACCGCGAATGTCGGAGTTTGACTATTGTAATAGGATGAATGAATGAATGAATGATCGTTTTAAGTCCATTTTTCCCCGTTATAGCGGGGGTTAGCCTTGCGGCCCCCATGACGATCATGATTCCCTGTTTGAAGGCAATGTTTTTATGGCCGGATGCCGCTCCTGACGCCAACCCTTAGTCACCTCTTACAATGCACAGGGATATGGTGTACCTATTCTAAATCGGGGTACACACCGGGATCATTCATCCCAGCAAGCTGGTACTCAATTTGCTGACCTCGGAAGGATGACAGGCTGAGTCAACCCCCCGGCATTAAATCAGCGATCGACCGGGATTCAAACTCAGTATCATAGGATCCCAAGCCGCCACCCTAACCGCTAAGCCAACACCAGGCTCGTACTGTAATAGGATATCGGATGCTTTCAAATGGAATGCATTTGGATGCTCTCACATACAAAATTAAAGATACTGATCAACATATAAACCATGTATTTGTTTTTGTTAACTTATATTTGGCTGGAAGTTAGTCGTAGGTACAATCATTAAACTCCAGTATTGTCTGCTTTTGGAGGCCATATGAATGTCATGTATTTGATGCATGCATCTGATGGAGCGAACTAGCCTGATTGGTAAATGTTTGTTGTATAATTTGTACAGTGTGGTTTCGGCCTGTCTGTCCATCCATTCCCTTCTCCATGTATTCCGTTATCCATTTCTTGTTGGCCAGTCCCCCCGTGCAGCGGTAGATGGGGTTTTGCAATCGCTTCTGTGTTCGTGCATCTGTCTGTCTCATAACGTTTTTTACCATTTGAGCTTTTGTTATCAAATTTTCCACAAACTTTTATTATGAGAATATGGAGAAAATAACTTAAAATTAGAACAAAATGTGAAAGGGCAAAGTCATAGTGAATATAAATAGCCCTTAATAGCCCTGCCGCAACGCTTCAAGTGTGGTGTGTGAGACCCCGTTTTTTGGGGTTTTTTTCAATCGCTTCCTTGTTTATTTATTTACCATTGATTTTCAGTGTGTCTGTCAAGGCTATAACATTTTTACAAATTGAGTATTTGTCATCAAATCACCAAGAAACCTTTATTATGAGGATATGGAGAACACAAATACTACTGTATTAAATAAGGCAATTCTATATATGTATGTGTGTATGTATGTATAAACAGTATGTACATCTGAAAATCATAGAAAACAAGAAAGAGCAATCAGATTTCAGACCCTCGCCAGGATGTGTTTGTAGTTTGTGTGCTGTTTATTAGCTGCTGTGTTTGTGTGGTTTATTGATGACATAGATTTATGTTCAATCCAATATGGCTGCCGAATGACGTGACCGATGACTTGATTAATTCAATTCTCCCATACAATTTTTGTGTAGATTATGCACAAGAAATTTCAAACTAATCGGATCAAGCATTCTACTTGTCACATCATTACGTCATAATGAAGGCACTGATGACATCATCATGAATATATGTTGTTCCCTATGGACAGTACTTGACAATGAGCCATATTCCATTTTTTCCCCATGGAGCATTTTTGGAGATTTAGAGGTGCAAAGTTTTTTTGGGTTTTTCCAAGATGGCACCCATACCACGTGACTTTTGACGTCATAATTATCATTAAACAAGACCAAACGTCTAACAGCGGCGGCGGCGTGGCCGGGCTTGTAAAATATTATAAACCACAAACACATATGATTAGCTTTTCAAACAGTCGCTAATGCTGCTAATAATAATAATAATAATAATAATAATAATAATAATGCATTTATTTTATATAGTGCTTTTCAGGGAGCCCAAAGACGCTTTGACAGAGTGCAAAACATAATGCATAGCAAAACATAAAAACAATTGCAAAAAAACAAGAATCAATAGGGAAATATTCAAAGCAAAAAGGAGGGAGAAGGAGAAGAGATAGTCAGGGGTTAAATGCTGTGGGTTAAATGTTGAATGCAGTGTTGAACAGGTGAGTCTTGAGTGATGTTTTGAATGTGGTGAGTGAGGAGGAGTCTCTGATGGTGTGAGGTAGTGAGTTCCAGAGGGTGGGAGCAGCGATGGAGAAGGCCCTGTCCCCCCAGGATCTGAATTTGGTCCGGATGGGGGGGGGTCAGGAGGTTGGTACCAGCAGAACGGAGGTTGTGGTTGGGAGTGTGTCTGGAGAGGAGGTCAGCCAGGTAGGATGGGGCCAGGTTATGGAGGGCTTTGTAGGTCAAGAGGAGGATTTTGTACTGGATTCTCTGGGAGATGGGGAGCCAGTGAAGCTTGTAAAGGACGGGCGTGATGTGGTCACGGGTCCGGGAATGGGTGAGTAGACGGGCAGCGGAGTTCTGAATGTATTGGAGTTTATTGGTGATTGTTGAGTGTGAACCATAGAGGAGGCTATTGCAGTAGTCCAGACGGGAGGTGATGAAGGCGTGGATGAGGGTTTCTGCAGCCATGGAGGACAGGGATGGATGGAGACTGGCGATGTTTTTCAGGTGAAAGAAGGCTGTCTTTGTGATCTGTTTAGTGTATTTGTCGAAGGAGAGGGTTTGGTCAAAGATGATGCCAAGATTCCGGATGTGAGGGGAGGTGGATACTGGGATACCGTCGATGTTGAGGGCAAAGTTATTGGTGGATTTTATGAGCGTTTTTGGGCCAATGATGATTACTTCAGATTTATCATAGTTAAGTTTGAGGAAGTTAATTTGAAGCCAGGATTTTATTTCAGTGATGCAGTTTGTCAGGATAGAGTGGGTGGCGGTGGAGATGGACTTGGTGGAGATGAAAAGCTGGATGTCATCGGCGAAGCAGTGGAATTGGAGACCATGACGGCGGATTAAGTGGCCGAGGGGGGACAGGTAAAGGATGAAGAGGAGTGGGCCAAGAACTGAACCTTGGGGGACACCTTGGGGGAGGGGAGCAGTGGGGGATTTGCAGTTATTGATGGAGATGAACTGGCGTCTGTCAGAGAGGTATGATTTAATCCAAGAGAGGGCAGTGCCAGTAACGTTAAAGGTGGTTTCAAGTCGGGTGAGGAGGACGGTGTGATCGATGGTGTCAAAGGCGGCGCTGAGGTCGAGGAGGATGAGAATGTTGAGGTTGCCAGCGTCAGAGGAGAGGAGAGGAGAAGGTCGTTGGTGATTTTGAGGAGAGCAGTTTCAGTACTGTGGTTGGAGCGGAATCCGGATTGAAATGTTTCATACAGGTTATTTGCAGAGAGGTGATGTTTGAGTTGAGCGGCTACAGCGCGTTCCAAAACTTTCGACAGAAAGGATAGGTTGGAGATGGGTCTGAAGTTGTTTAGGGTGTCAGGGTTTAGTCCAGGTTTTTTCAGAATGGGGGTAACAGCAGCAATTTTGAAGGATGGTGGGACGATGCCTGTAGACAGGGAGGAGTTTATTGTTGCAATGATAAGTGGAGAGAGAGAGCAGGAAGGGAGGCCGTGACAAAGCTGGAGGGGATGGGGTCAAGAGTGCAGGTGGTAGTTTTCATTCCTATGAGGAGTTCAGAGAGGTCAGTAGGGGAGATTGGGGAGAATTGAGACAGGGGATGGCAGGATAAGGGGGGGGGGGGGGGGCAGGTGGTTTGAGGGGGAGCGGGTGCGGCGGTGATCAAGCTGTTGTAGATGTTTTCAACTTTGCGTTGGAAGAATGAAAGGAAGGAGATGCAGTTGTCTCCTGTGAATGACTGGGTGGTGGTGTTCAGGGGGCTGAGGAGTTTGTTTATTGTAGAGAAAAGTGCTTTTGGGTTTCCGGAGCCAGAGTGGATAATTTGAGAGTAGTAGGCAGAGCGGGCGTGGGAGAGGGCATCTTTGTAGTGTTGTAGGTGGTCCTTGTAGGCTTGGGATTGAATTGTGAGACCTGTTTTATTGCGGAGTCTTTCAAGTTGGCGAGCACGAGTTTTCATCAGGCGGAGTTCAGGGGTAAACCAGGGAGCAGAATGGGTGAAAGAAACTGTTTTTGGTTTTTATAGGCGCAAGTTGGTCAAAGCAGGAGGAGAGAGTGTGGTTGTAGTAGTCAGTGAGATCAGAAGGGTTGTGGAGGTCAACGAAGGGAGAAGTGGACATTTTTTCAGAGAGGGTGGATGAGAATGAGGTCGGTGAAAGAGCGTTTAGCTTACGGACATTAAACATCATTGAACTTACGGACAAACATTACGGACATTAAACATATAACATTAAACAAAGAAATTTGGAGGAATCCCGACATCCGTGAGATAAGTTTTACTTGCAGAACTGAGCGAAGATCTACTGTAATTTGTATACCCCACAAGGGTTGGAGGTGTGTTCATTTACCAAGCAGCTAGCTAGCGCTTGCTAAGCCAGCCATTCCTTAAGGGTTTTGAATGGAGTTCTTGCTCGAATGCTTAAACCACTTGACGATCTCTCCACAAGAAACTTGGTAAATGAACACACCCAATGTTCTTGAGACCCAGCCATCGATCGACTGTAATCTATATACCCCAAAGAGGAATGACCCTTCCTTCCACTCCCATAGTGAGCGGGTGTACTGAATGAATGAATGAATGAATGATCGTTTTAAGGCCATTTTCCCCGCTAGAGCGGGGGTTAGCGGTTAGTGTACTAGTAAATTAAAATGTTGGTCGGTGGAGTTAGCCGTCATAATGACATCCTAGACGTAATGACGGAACAGACACAAAACTGCCGCTACTTTAAAATGTAGAAGATGATATATTTGAACTTCCAGTACGTTTGCAGTCACTACAAAGGGATTAGTATTCCCATTAGATTTACTATAATATTTACGTTATGTTATCATTATTTCGAAAATGATATTACTATAAAAAACCGAGGTGAATTCCTTGCTTCCACGGTTATTAATATTCGTGCCAAACACCGCTTATCTTGCTTCATGAACCATACACCGCTTCAATCCATTAACTTTCCATTTACTACATTGGGATTAAAGTGTTATGGTTATATTTACTATATTATTATTATGAAAACGATACAACTGAAAGGAGATTTTTGGCGGCGCTGAGGTACACTACTGTATTAAGAAACCTGGGCTTAATTTGTCCGAAGCGGTCAGAAGGTGAGGCATGAAGCCCAAGGCCTATATGTACCGTATTGATGGAAGAGCAGTAACGCCGATGCTGTCGATATTTGACGGTCATTTTAACAATCGGTTTTTTTGTGCTTCACACTGAATGAAACACGTAAAGGTAGATCATGGTGATTGTGATATATGACAGGTTTGGCGATATGTTCAGCCTGAACGAAATTGGAATCAAAATGGCGGTGTGTGGAGTCAGCCGCCGTAATGACATCAGACGTAATCACATCACCCTATCATGTGACCAGATCCTCAGCTCTGATTTGTATACATTTGAGGGTACATACATACATACATACGGATGGACAAACACTGTTCTAGGTGGCTTTGCCCTATGGGCTACGCTGTAAAAATTCTACAGGAGGAGGCGCAGCTGTGGTGAAAATTTCCTGTTAATCGCACCAACCGTTGCAGAGAAAAGCATACTTATTCTGTGCGGACAAACAGACAGACAGACAGACAAACAAACGGACCCAAATGCAAAACCCCCTCTTCTAGCGAGGGTAAAAAAAATAGTTTAACCAATCTCCACCAAATTTTGCATGAGTCAGTAGTACTCAGGGTCAGGTCATGGGCACAACCCCCCTGTGAGGTGGTTGGGAAGGGGAGAAGACGACTTGCCAATGCTCTAGAAGGGAGCGGGTATTTTAGTGAATAAAATGTACAATTTTCTTTCACTGTCTATATCGTCAAGTTTAGTTTCAGTAAAAAGCGGTTGTGGACGGGCTTTGCGTTTTGAGGTGCTTACTAGTTGTTGTTTTTTAAATTAGTTTCATCTTTGAGTTGTCAGCTGCAACTCTTTTTCGTTGCATGTATTTTGACTGGCTTTGTGCATGATCGTTAAAATTAGTGCGTGGCTGGCTATCTGTTGGGCCAAGGACATTTTTTTTTCTGTTCCAAAAGGACATGCCAAATCTGTTACATGGTTGTTACTTTTGCCTTTTGGAGGACAATATAAAATTGTAACTCTTGACATCTTAAGGTAACATTTTCAGTGTGCTGTGCTGTATTTGTGCATTGCTGTATGCCACATGATTGATAATGTTGTTTTTATCTTTATTTTACCCCCCTCTTCCATTGCCTGCCTTGGACCAAGCAGTACAAGCTCCATTCTCCCTGCTTCACCAGAGTAAGCTTTCTTTTCCTTCTCTGTTGCTATCATCGCTTGCTAGAGTGCGTGCCTAGGAGACTATGGGACGTAGCTAGGATGCTAGAAGGTTTAGCTGAAAGACAGTTGGAAAGAGATGAAAAGGGTGTGGTGGTGGAGAGGCCTTATTCTTGTGCTTCATTGGATTTTTTTTTTTTTTTTTTAAACATGTTCAACTTTTTAAACTCTCCACACCTTCTCTTTCTCATTCTTTGTCGGCTGTCTCGGCGTGATTAAATGTTTCCCTTTTCTCGCCCTATATTAATGTAAGCAAGTCATTTGTTCGTTAATTTATGAATGAAGTGAATTAAATGCTTTTTCTGGGGTTCGCTGGAGGGCCTCATTGAAATGACCAGAGATCGGGGCCAATCTTCCGGGGTGGGGAGATGAACCCTCCATGTTCGGGACATACATCAGGGTCAAGGACAAGGCCATCGCAAGAAAAGCAGTGAAAGCAGTGGGGTGCAGAGAGACATGGGCACATGCCAAGAAAGGAAATTGGCAACAGAGAAATAAACACGCAGGACTCCAGCTTCTCGCAACCAGAGGCAAGCACGCTTAGGCTGACTGGTGCATGTCCCGAAGGACTTGTGCAGAGTGAAAAGAAATGTGAAATGTGGGCGAAACATTATGTAGTGACTCATCAACTTTAACCGACAGCCGGTGTCGTCCTACAGGCCTTTGGTGGAGCAGTCCCTCTTTGAGACTAGCCGGAGCGGAGATCATGGAGGAACTATCGACGGTGTGGGGCTTACGGCCCGGCAGAGACGCCGGCTGCAAAAGCAAGTTGTACTCGTGGCAAAATTTGGATCGTTATCTCTGGCAGGCTGGACTTACTCATGTTACAATCTAACTTAGATTTAGTCCCAAGGTCAAAAGCTGTATTTGCCTTGGCAGTCTTTTATATGCTACATCCCTCTGGCATAAAGGCAAGGATAATGTAATGACAAACTATCAACTCCTCCACATCATTGGTTTTTATTTGCTTTGGAGGCTGCATGGTCATTTTCTCTCTCTATTGTTCATTGGAGACTGCTCCGCCCCTTCAGGGAAATCGCAAATGGATTTGTCCTCGTATGAAAATGCGATCTGAAAATGGTGAATAGGCTTAGTGATCGGATTCGGACTAGCTTTAAAAACCTTCAGATCATACATGGAATTGTCTTCGAGGAAATGCGTCCGTTCACCTCCCCATATTGAGATATTTTGTCACGTGACACTCGCATTTGTACGTCCCAAAAATCGTAATCCTGGCAACGCGCTTTTATTGGGCCTTTTCAGATCAGGACAGCTTGACTCTTTAGATTGGTGAATACATGGCCGTAGACTTGGTCAGCGCAGTGTTTTGAACACCTGAGTTCATCAATTGAGAAATGTGATTTAACCCATGGAACGGTTTGAACTGTGTATATTGATTGTGATTGGGTTGGGAAAAAGAGAGCATTATATTGGGGAAGTAGAAGTAGAAGAAGGGGAAGGGCAGTGTAAATAAATGAATGAATTGAATGAGAAGTATGGTAGATTCTGTAAGTTGTGGAAAAGTAATCAAAGTGAATCTGCTTGTTCAGGAGTATTGCATAAGAGACATTGTTCTTTGTTCAAATGCAACCCTGCACATTTTTTTTCCAGGGATGAGAAAAATAAAGAGAACACTGCTCCAAAGGTCCCTGAAAAGGAAACACGGAGCATGGAGCCTCCCAAGAAGCCCAAAAATGGCTGTGGCCTGGGAGATACGACAGATTTGAGTCCACGGCGCGATGGAGATGGTCTCAAGAGACCGCACTCTGGGCCTTGCACTCGGTCGGACGTCCTGCCATCTGGGGACCGGACAGATAGTGTAAGTGATGCGCACCGTCAAGATCGTGATGCTGGTTAATTATGTTTTATTTTAATCATAACTTGTCCTTGCAAAATTTGCATGCATCACAATTTCTTTGCAGTCTGTGGAATTGGAACTAAGCAGATATTGATGGTATTGCATTCTAAATACCTGTAAATATTAAAATCCCTCAACAAATATATCTTCAGGATACAAACCCAGATGGCATTTGTACCCGAGTAGGAGATGCCACAGATGGACCTACAATACGAGAAGGCCTTGGCCAATTGTAAGTGTTCGACTTTTCATCGAGTTCTCTCCATTTGCTTCCTCATGGACAAAGTGCATTGCTCTATCCCGCTTGATAATCCGAGTGCTGTCTCTTCTTGCAGGGCGATGCCGAGTGCGAGTTTCGAGGTTGATACACTGCCTGTGGAAGGAAGCACCCCCACGAAACAAGTAAGTATATTGCTGTCACGGCTTTACTATTTTTATTTATTTTTAAATGAGAAAACAACGAAGTGGTTACCCCTCGTACGTGAAGTGAAAAGCAGAGTTAAACAATTGGTTCCCTTTGTCTGTCTGTCTTTCTACAAACGTCACTTTATGATCGAGGAACAACTTAATTTCAAAGTACTTGGACAAAATATTTTGCCATTTTTACATCATCACAACCAATCAAATTTGCCGCTCGGAGACCCTGCTGGCTCACAGTCAAACAAGTGGCAATGCCACCCAACCACCGTACGCCAAACCCACTTTAAAAAGAAAATGAGGTTTTTTATTTTTTACTTTTCATTTTTTAATTTTTTTTTGGCAGAAATAGGGTTTTGATACAAGTTCAGCTGCAGAAGTAACTCACAGGTAAGGGTTATACTGGGTGGCTTTGCCTTCCCAGCGGTGATCGGGGCAGGAATTTGTAATTTGGTCAGGGTGCTAGCAATAACTCACTTGGTCTTCGTTAAATTCATAGTGGTATATTCAATGACCACCGACTAATGCGAGAAGACGGGATAGCCAGGTTGATATCCATCCGAGAAACAGCACAGACTCGACTATACAGCTGAAAGGTGCAAGTGCTCTACCTCTGCACCATCCTTTAATATGAGGTTAGCAATATTTGTGTCGTTCAGTGTTCGGGCATTCCTTTGTACAAGATAACTTTTGACCCAGCGGACAAGGATGTAGAAATGGAATCGGTGTCAATGAGACGTACCACACCCAGTTCGCATTAGTTGCCATGGTAATCACATTTCAGGACCGCTGTCATCTTGATCTATTCCAAACCACACTTGTACGTCTTATTTCCTGCCCAGTGCTGTCACTGAAACTGATCGTATTCTGGGTGCGACTTTGTCTTATGACAGTCTGCAATGACGGTCAGATGCATCTCCTCTGCCATTTGTTGGATTCTGCCATTTTTTACCCCAAGCTATACCACTTCACCTCTAGCATTGACCGAGTTGCTCATCTTCATTCATTCCTGTGCAATTATTCATACCCCAATACCAAATAGCTTCCAAACCCACCATGTCTACAAATAGCCTGATGCCTGTAATGTTAAGTGTTGTACTTGCATAAGCCAAAGTAAAACGTTAGCTTTGATTTTCTTACAATTGTGGGATATGTAGTATCGTACATTTTGTTTGTAATTAAAAGATTCAAGGCATTGTGTTTGTTGTCTGACCTCTTTGTGCTAGTTTAGCTTAATAATCACTGGATCGATTGAGTTATTGGCCCCTTACCTGTGGGCGTGGCTTTGTTGTGCCCTTTTTGCGGAGGCATAGTCTAGCCTTCCAACACCCCATGGATTGTTTCATCGCCCAGTCATGTGACGGCACAATTGCAACCACTGTCTCTCCCCTTCCTGTCTTGCATCTCTACTTGCCACCTTGCAGGTCCATGTGCCATATGTGAACGAGTCTCCAGGCTGGAGCACCGCAAGAGCTCGCCGGCATGACTTGCCAAAGCTTACCCTGACTGCATTTTCTACTGATGGTAAGTGGTTTTGATTGAACATTGGATAAACAAATGGTCTTCAAGGTTGCTGGTGTGGTGGACTAATAGTTGTCATCACTTCTAGATACGTTTTCAAATTGTGGTTCAGTCATTGGATTCTTGGGCTGACAGAATGGACTAGCAGTATGCACACTCGCCTCTAAGCTGTTTAGCCTGGGTTGGAATCCCAATCCAGTTATAAACTGACATCCTGGTGATTCACAGGCAGGGTAATTCATCAATGTGTGCCGTTCCTCGGATGGACGTTAAACAGGCGTCATGTCTGCCAACATAGGTTGGTGGACATTAAGGATCCCATGGTGTCCTTTGTGAAGAGTAGGCGAGCTATCGCCAGCATGATGGCCAAATTCTAATTTCCTGCCCTGACCAGCAGAGGGCATTGATTGCATCAGCAGCACAGCCACCCCTCAGCCAGTGATGCTACCCTGCAGCCTTGTGCTGCATACGAACGAAGAAGATTAAATTATTTATCCCCTAGAATTTGCTGATGTTGTTTGATCTTCCTTTATTCTAATTGGGGGATGAGGAGGTAAATAATCTTTTGTAATGACGCGAATGTGTCGACTCATGTATAATTTTTGTGATAATTATGATGTCATAGGTCATGTTTTGTGTCAATTGCTCAAGCGGTTGCGGAGAAAACAAATTTAAGTGCATAAAGGTGAAAAAGTGAGGGTGAGGGAAAAAAAAAATAGGGCCTCTGCCGACGGTCCCACAACATGGTCAAGGATGGTTGTGGGCGCCTATTACTAGTTGATATCAGGCTTTCCCCATTAATGGTGGGGGAGGGAGGAGAACTTGAGATGAAATAACAATTTATGAAATTTATAAAAGGGATAAGGATAGGAGAGAGAGGAGGAGGAGTGAGGAGAGAAGGGAATGTAGGTTGGGAGATAGGCGTGTGTCTAAAGCAAAAGAGGATTTGTGAGGGGGGGGGGGGGGGGGGGGGAGAGGAGTGGTCGTGGTGAAAAGACTGCCATTTTGTGTATGTCATAAATAGATTGTCTCTTGTAATTGTAGTGGATAACTGTAACGAGGAAGTAGATGCATTCCCCAGTGGCTGACACAAATATGACGGTGCTGGTAACCTTTGTGAGGCATGCTTGAGGTCTTGGTCTGATGGTCATGTTGTTGTCCATTTGTTTTTTTGTTGAACAAAATATTACGTTGTTTATATTATGAATTGAACAAGTGTACAATTGACAGTAAAGCATTGTAGGGATCTTTAAAACCACTAAGCAGATTTGGAAGAATATTTGTTGACATTATATTCATTGTGGAATGTAAGACGTGCTGGCAAGCACATGATGTGCAAACTTAGAGCGTGCTATTACTCGTACAGAGCCAGTGCGGACATTCCAAGACTGGCATGCCGAGGGAGGAGAGGCGCATCCTTCACCTAGGCCCGTGCGTCTCATGCGCCGCCTGCCTCTGGAAGGAGATCAGGGTGCGATCCCCTCTCCGCGCTCCCCAAGCCTCTCTCCTGGGCAGCGTGATCACACAGACCCTGAGGCACCTCCGTCTCCACCAAATGCTCCCTTGTTCATTCGGTAAAGCATTGGTTCACCACAGTAATGTCGTGTGCACGCACATGTACACTGGTTCATCGGCTCATGATATAATGACATTAAGGCTGCTCTTGCTGTTATTTTTCTCCTTTGCAGAGTGCGTAGCTCGTCTTTGGGCACGCATGAGGGTGTGCAGGAAGAGCCTTCTGTCTCACAGCTTTCAAAACGCATCCAGAGTTTGAAAAAGAAAATGCGCAAGTTTGAAGAGCAATTTGAGGAGGTGAAGAACTATCGGGTGAGTTGCATTCACATTTTTTGCTGTGACCTTAAGTTCCTTTGTTTTCTGTTTGCTTGGATGCCATTACAGTTTAAGTACCTTCAGATTATGTTCAGATGGTGAAGAAACTTAGAACAAGTAGTAATCATTTGGAACCTGGTTAGGGCTGTAAGGTGTAAGGTTCAATTTTTAAATTTCTTTACAACATCGAGGTTCATATAAGAGAAAAGTACAGGAGGTACGAACTGGCATTGTGGGTCAGTGGGTCAACAGATGGACACAATAATCAAGGGAATGAATGAACATGCACCAGGAAAATAGGACACAGAGGAGGGGAGGAATTGTAACTTGCACGCAAGAGGGTTGCGTTAGGGAGGGGGGTATGTAATAAATATTTATTTTTTGTATACATATTCGAGGCATGTGGAAGTGCTGGTACACTGAATAGATAAGGACGTAACAGACAAAGACAGAAGACAAAAACATGCATGCATGGGGAAGGAAACTCCAAAGAGGAAAAACTGGAAAATTATGATTTGGCACGATCTGAGGTGGTGGTGAATAGCTGTCTTGAAGACCTGGAGGATTGAAATGGATGTGGAAGATTGAAGATTGACTGAGATTGAAGTGGATGTGGAAGTTGATTCCACAGGCAGGAAGTAGGAAGGAAGAGGAACAAATGAGTGGAGGTGAGCAATGATCCTGGATGAAAGGTCATCTCAAGTCACGTGAGTGAATGCTAATGAGAACAAAAAGCTTAAACACGACCCTTTTAGCGAAGCTTCTGCTGCAGCCAGGGCACCTTCAATGTCCGGGAAGGTATCTACTACCTCCGTGATTTGTGGGTACCTGGCACTCTCAGGTAGGCCGGTAAAACCTAACGAAGCATGTACCACGTTCGCCCTTTTCAATCCGTGGTTCGTAGTTTGAAGGACGTTCTAAAGGGAGTTTTGCAAATAGGTGGAGCGGCTCTTCCGGAACACCGAACCTGGTTTGGTTGGTATCCTCGGGTAGTCCTGAATGGTATCTACCACCTGCATGTTTCGGGAAGTACCTGTGACGTTCCCATAGTTCGCTATGACCGGACAAAGTCGGGAAATCGTTCAAAAGCCTGTGCGACTCATTAATTGTGCAGTTTGCCGGTACGGTGAGGCGATCTCGAGAACAACAGGGTCCCCAAAGTCGCGAGTGGCCTTCGAATTTCCGCATCAATGTCCTCTTTAAAAGGACGTTTGATTCGTCGACATCGGATCAGCGGTTCCGGAGATAATTGAACATATGTGACCCGTCACGTGACCACATCATCTCAAAATTCCGGGTTTGTAGAAACAAATCAAATTAATTGCAAATAAATATAGTCTCGCGGTTCGTCCAGGATAGGTACAGGTACAGGATACCCGGTGTGAAATGGTGAAGGTGAAAGGATTTTGGAGTTTGCTGATGGAGCTGGTTTGTTGATTTGTAATACTCAGTTCCCGAAAGAGGATAATAAGCTTGTTACATACACGTCAGGTGGGTCGACGGACGACAACCGTTGACTACATGATGGTGCGTAGGCGAGATAGGGGGCACCTCCGGGACACAAAGGTGATCCCGGGGGAGGAGGCTGTTTCACAGCACCACTTGGTTGTCTGTGACATAGGGGTGAAAGCTGCGCGGAGAGCTCGGCGGGTGAAGTACCAACCGAGAATGAATGTGTGGAGGTTGAAAGAGGTGACAGTGAGGGAGACATTAAAAGAGAGGCTGAGTATGGTAGAGAATGATGTGGTTGAGCTTCAAAGTGGTTTGATGTCAATGAAAGATAGTCTGTTGGGAGCCATTGGTGAGGTATGTGGATGGACAAATTGACCACCGAGGCACTCGGAAACATGGTGGTGGGATGATGAAGTTGGAAATAAGATTGACGAGAAGAGGAAGAAGTTCATGGAGTGGCAGAAGGCGAAGGGTACGGGGGCAGAAAAGGCAGAGCATGAAAGTTTTAAAGGAGAACGGACACGACCAAAACAACTTTGCAGATTTCGAAACATAAACATATGTTAAACACTTCTATCGAGTTCATTTCACAAATATCTTCGCGGTTTTATTAGAATTTGTCAAAATATCGCCGAACAAGCAAAATCAGTTTTGTCAAAACCGCAAACCGGAAATGACGTTTGCGAAGTAACCCAGTTTTTCGTTCTTAAATCCTTGTTGGCTTCGTGACGATCAGAACATCGCTTTGTTTTCGTTACGATCAGTTGGAATCATGCCCAGTCGTTGTGTGGCTGCTGCTAGTGCGTGCCCGTACGTGCGGGGAGGTAAGTACGTGGGCATACGTACGTACCAAAAATAAGGCCGCGCTGTCCGGAAGTTCGCATATCGCAGTTACGATTAATCGCAAATTAGTTTTAATGGCCAAGTATTCAATTTTCAAACCGCGAGGCAGAAACAACAAACACACGCGGTTCCTTCGCTGTCGCTTGACCATACGTGCAAAGAAAAATTAAAACTTGCATCGTTCCTTCGGTCTTCGCTCTCGTCCTTCGCCGTTCCTTCGCTCTCGTCCTTCGCTGTTCCTTCGTTCACGTACAAAACGTATGTGTTTGCTAAATAAATGGCCATAACTTAGTAACCACTTGCCCGATTAATAGCAAACCTTGAAACGGCACATCCTCAGGTCCCCAGCAATATACCTGGCAAGTTTCACTTAGATCGGACCAGTGGTTGTCGAGAAACAGCGGTCACAGACATACACACACAAAGACAGACACACAGAGATTGCTTGCATTATAGAGAGTGCTATAATGATACAATTACAACTGATACACCTGCAGTGCTGCACTAAGTCAATAAAGTCGTATTTCGTTTCTGTGTTTCTGTCCATTTCTTGCCTCACGGCACTGAACATTAATTAAATATTAGTTATGTATTCCATTGACCAGAAAAAGAAACTTTTTCAATTAAAAAAGAGACATAAAAATGAATACCATTCAGTATTTTGGAGGCGCCCGAGATCAAAATTGATCGCCATTGTGTCTGTGTCCGACGATTTCTCTTCTTCACTCTCTGGATGGTATGGTTCGAATCTGTATGGGAGAATCGAGTGTGATTCCCCAAGATTATTAACTTGCTCTTCATTTTCCGCATCAGATTGGTCAGAAATATCGCTGATATCCAGACTTACGCAACTATCGGAGTCGGTGTCTGCCATTGTTTACTATTGCGCAGTCACATCAGCTTCCTCCAATGACGTCACATCGTGGAGGGCAGATTATCGCGAGATGCTGGCCGGCGCGAGAGAAATCGTCTGCTATTGGCATTTTAAAACTCGGATATCTCACGATTCACGCATGCTAGAGCAACAATTTTTGCGCCAAACTTAATCTTTTTTGTTGCTACAATTAATTAATCTTAAGCATTTGATGTCTATACTCATGTCTGTTCCCCTTTAAGACAGCCAAAAAGGCTGCAAAGAAAGAGGTAGCAAAGGCCCAGGAGGCATGGAGAAAAATGTTCGGAGAACCCTTGGATTCGGAAGAGGGTCAGAGAGTGGTATTCAGGATTGCAAAGCAGATAGCGAAAGAGAGGTGTGATGTGATAGGGGTGAGTTGCTTGAAGGATGAAGTGGGACAAATAGTTGTGGACCCAGATGGAATGAAAGGAAGATGGAAGAGATATTTGGGAATGCTGTTGAATGCAGAGAATGAATGGGATGGCAACATAGAGTGTAACCCAGTTTTAGGACCGGTAGAGAAGATAACCGAGAAGGAAGTCGAGGAAGCGATAAAAGCAATGAAGAGTAGAAAAGCAGGAGGGCCGAGGGGAGTTGTGGGAGATATGTTGAAGGCAGCAGGAAGTTGGGGTGAGAAGAGAATGACAGAGATCTGTAATGACAGAGAAAGGAGCACCGACCGGCCCAAAGGGTGTTGCAGAGGAGGATAAGGAAGAAAGTAAAGATCGACGAAATGCAGTTTGCATTTATGCCAGGAAGAGGAACGACAGATGCACTTTTTATTGTAAAGCAGTTGCAGGAGAAGTAAATGGAGAAGAGGAAGAAGTTGTTTCTTGGGTTTGTTGATCTGGAGAAAGCATTCAATAGGGTTCCATGCGAAGTAGTGACATGGGCATTGAGGAAGTTAGGAGTGGAGGAATGGTTGATCAGAGTGGTGATGGCAATGTACGAGAGAGCGCGCACAGCTGTAAGGACGAAGGACGGGAACAGTGGTGAGTTTGAGGTGAAGGTGGGAGTGCATCGGGATTAGTACTAAGTCCACTACCATTTGTAGCTGTGATGGAGGTGCTGGCTCGGAACGTAAAGGAAGGTTTACCATGGGAGTTGTATGCAGATGATCTGGTGTTTTTTTTTTTTGTTTTTTTTTTTGTATACAAGATCGAGGCTCGTGAAAGAGCGAACATTAATCACACAGAAAGACAAACCGACACATAAAACATATAACATCGGGAGCGGTAGACAAGATGGGGAGAGAGGGGTAAAGGACACAAACACAACATTTGAGAGCAGGGACCGAGAGACACGAAAGAAGTTGGAATTTCAAACAAGGTGGATCTGGGGTGAATTAGTGGGGGTAGAAAAGATCAAGGTTATGGATGGGGGAAGATAAGAGATGGTGGTGAACAGCTGTTTTAAAGACCTGGAGGGAGGAGTGGGATTGAAGGGAGTGAGGGAGTTTGTTCCAGAGGTGGGAGAAAAGTGGAATGAAAGAGTGAAGGTGAGCAGAGAGCCGAGATTTTGGCAGTTTAACCATCAGAGGGTTGCTGGCAGATCTTGTGCGACCTGGAGGAATATTTGGGGGACAGAGCACAGAGAGAGCTGGGGGAGCAAGGCCGGAGAGGAGTCGGTAGAAGACAGAAAGACCACCTATCTGCCTGCGGTGAGTGAGTGAAAGGCCCTCAGAGATAGCTTCATCGCGGGAGATTCCAATTATTACCTTCGCAAAAGCGGAAGGTTATGTTTTGATCGCTGTGTATTTATTTGTATGTCTGTGTGTGTGTGTGTGTGTGTATGTTATTCGCATAACTCAAAAAGTATTCAACCGAATTGCATGAAATTTGGTGGGATGATTGGTTATTATACGGGACACATTTGATTAGATTTTGGGAGCAATCGGGTCAAAGGTCAAGGTCAAGGTCACGAAAAGGTCAAAATCGTATTTTTACCAAGTACAGAACAGTAGCTGCGGCGAAGGTATGCGCTCTACCGAGTGCCCGTTCTAGTTCTGAAAGCTTTGGTTTCAACAGCGTGAAGCCGAGCTAGGTGTGAGGCAGGAGCACCGACCGGCCCATAGTGGAGAACAGTATTCCATTGAGCTGCGGATGAAAGCCTTGTATGTGGTGAGGAGCTCAGGTGTGTCTAGGAAGGACTTCGCACGACGGAGGATGCCCAGTCGGCGACTGGCTTTGGAGGCCAGCTTGGAAATGTGGTTTTCCCAAGAAAGATCATGGCAGATGGTGAGACCCAAAAGCTTGAGCGACAGAACTTCTTTGAGAGGATTGTTGAGAAAGTAGATGGGAGGGTTTGTCCAGTCGATCTTTTCGGAGAGACATAGTAAGAGTGTGAGATTTGTCAGGATTGAAAGACATGTTCCACTTGTTTGACCAGTCTGTGATTTTGTCCAGGTCTTCAGAGAGTGAGGAGGCTGCAGACTGCCGATCTCAGGGAAGAGGAATGGAGCGGCAGAGAGTGGAGTCATCAGCAAAGAGATAGAGGATTTTCCAGAGAGTCGGAGAGATCATTGATAAAGACCAGAAAAAGCACAGGGCCCAGAACACTGCCTTGGGGAACTCCAGCCTGAACAGGAAGGGGAGATGAGAGAAATCCATTCAGGGCCACACATTGACTACGACCAGAGAGGAAGTCCGCAAGCCATGCATGGAGATTTCCATGGATACCATAGGAGGAGAGTTTGGTGAGCAGAGCTGGGTGCCAGACAGTATCGAAGGCACGTGATATGTCAAGGGATTGATTGGGGATAGTATGGATGGACTATCATGATGGATAGTATGGATGGATAGTACTATGGTTGATTGGGGATAGTATGGATGGACTGAAGGAGAAGATGAACAAGTGGAAGGAATGTGTGGAGGTAATAGGTCTGAAGGTGAATATCGGAAAGACAAACGTGTTGGCAAGTGGTAAAGCATGTGGTGAGGTGGAAAGAACTGGGAAATGGCTGTGTGCTGTGTGCAGGAAGGGTGTCGGAGTGAACTCAATTCAATGTACAATGTGCGCTGAGTGGGTTCATCAAAAATGTAGTGGTCTGAGAGGGACATGTACTAGTGTGGCAGCTACATTCAAGTGTAAGGTGTGCACAGAGGGAGTTGCAGATGGAGGAAATGTTGAGTTGGATCTTGGAGACGGCATGAAGCTGGAAGGTGTGAAAACACTTTGCTACCTCGGAGACATGCTGAATGGAGAAGGTGGATCAGACTCTGCGACGGTTGCTGAAGTGAGATGTGCATGGAAGAAGTTTCGGGAACTGAATGGCCTGCTGACGAGGAGAGGAGTGTCGTTGAAGCTGAAGGGAAAGGTGTATGCTGCATGTGTGGGAAGTGTTATGATTTATGGGAGCGAGACATGGGTAATGAACGTGGAGCAGCAACGAAGGCTGGAAAGGGTGGAAATGCGAATGGTGCGGTGGACGTGTGGAGTATCGTTGAGAGAGAGGACGACAAATGATGAATTGCGAAAGATGATGGGAATAGAGCCTGCGATGGATGCTGTGAAGATAAACAGGTTGAGATGGTTTGGTCATGTGTTGGGGAAGGATGAAATTGACTGGTTGAGAAGAGTGATGGAAATGAATGTAGAAGGAATTAGAGGACGGGGAGGACCGAGAAAGACTTGGCTAAAGGTGGTGGAAGAAGAAATGTGGGCAAGGGGGTTAACAGGGGGAGATTTAGAAAATAGGGCAAAATGGAGAAGATTGTCATGGGGCTCGCAAGGCTAACTCCCGCTCTAGCAGGGAAAATTGCCTTAAAATGCCTGTTGTTGTTGTTGGTTCGTCCAGGATATCTCGACAACCAAAGGGTCCACAAGTCAGGATGGTATAAAAATTCTGCATCGACCTCCTCTACAACATGACGTTAATTTGGAAGCGATTGGACAAGCGGTTCGTCCTGAATTCCCAAATGTGTGCACCATGACGTGAGCCGCTTCGCCAGGACGGCCGTTTTAAGTCAAGAGTCGTATCTGTCAACCACGTCATCGGCGCCTTAAGTATGGCGTCATAATTCGACAAGACACAAGCTTGAAATTTATTGACCGTGATGTATGTACGCTGCAATTAAGCCGATATCGGAAAATGTACATTTATGACGTCGTTGGTCACGTGCTCAGGCAGCCATTTTGGGGTTTTTTTTTTTTTTTTTTTTTTACAAACCCTTCAACAAAAAACAGTTTGTGGTCTCTGTCCAAGGCTAAAATCCTACCTTTACATCCGTCGGTTTACCAGAGGGTGTAAAGGCAGGCCGAGGCAAATGCAAAGGCACACATGTTTTTGGCGGGGTAACCGGTAACAGCAAGTCGGAGGGCCGGCGACCACGCACCGCACCATGCTCAGCACTACGCACCGATCACACACCTATGCCCCGGCGCACCCCTCGCGTCCCACACCCAGCACCCCCCGCTCGGTGCGGACGTGCACCGTCGATGCGGGTTTTGGTGAATTTGGCCCCTCAATCCCCCACTTGTCCCCGAACCTCACATGCAGTGTCCGTCGGCACCACACCCATGATTTCATCACACCCATCCGAAGGACCACAACCGTGATTTCACTACACCCAATTTATTCCACCACGCCTCTTTTTTTCCACCCCGCCTCTTTTTCACCACACCCATTTTATTGCACCACCCTCACGATATACAAAAAACAGATGAAAAAAATGTTTAAAAAAATATGTAAAAAAAAATATGTAAAATAAATAAATAATAATAAATAAAAATCAAATTGCGACGTGCACTGGATTTGGATAGTTTCACCAAGAAGAGGGTTACTAGCAGACCTCGTGTACCCTGCAGAAACCTGGGGGAGGGGGAGGGGAGGATAAAGCAGGGAAAGAGCAGAGGGTGCAAGGCCCAAAATGAGGTGGTGGAAGACAGAGACCATCAACCTGTCTGCAATGGCGAAGTGATAGGCTCATCGACTCATCTTCATCACGGGTGATTCTTGAGCAAGACGTAAGGCAGGGGAGCCAGTCCAGAGCGTAGCACAATACTTCATCAATCTGCAGATGAAGGCCTTATAGGTGGATTAGGAGTTCAGGTGTGCCAATGAAGGACTTTATATGACGGAGGATGCCCAGTCGGCGGCTGGCTTTGGAGGCCAATGTTGAAATAAGGTTTGTCCAAGAAAGATCATGGCTGATAGTGAGACCCAGAATTTTGAATGACTGGACTTCCTCAAGAGGATCGTTAAAAGAAAGTAGATAGGAGGGTTTGCCAGACGGTCCTTTTGGAGAGACAGACTGAGTGTGAGACTTCTCAGGTTTGAAAGACATGTTCTAAGTGTTTGACCAGCTTGTGATTTTTTTTTAAGGTCTGAAGACAGGGAAGAGGCTGCTGCCTGACTGTCTGAAGGATGTCACGGCAGAGGGTGGAGTCATCAGCAAATAGATAAAGGCATTTTTCAGGGAGTCAGAGAGGTCATTTATGAAGTTCAGGAATAGGGTGACACTAGAATTCTGCCTTGGGGCACTGCAGCCTTGGTAGGGAGAGGAAATGAAAGGATTCCGTTGAGTCCCACATGTTGGCTAGGAGAGTAGAGGAAGTCGGTAAGCCATGTGTTGAGTTGGCATTGGGTGCCATAGGCAGACAGTGTGGAAAGTAATGTGCAATGTCAAACTGTATCAAAAGCACCAGATATGTCCAGAGAGACGGCTTTGATCTCATGTCTGACATGGAGGACCTCCATTCATTGTTGAGCGAGTAGAAACAGCATGTCCAATGTGGAGTGACCTGCTCTGAATCCAAATTGATGTGCAAGACCAGCAGAGCAAGTATTTTAGGACACGTGAGCTGATGCCGTCCGGTCCAGTAGCAGAGTCAGAATCGAGGGTTGAAAGAACCATGTCCATCTTCCCAGGTGCAATAGACACCGAGTGCAGGAGCACTCCCAGGCTGAGTTGACATCGGGCAGTAGATGTGGGAGACAAGTCCTGAAGAGAGATGGCTGCTTGCCGTCCCTGCCAATCTGCCCGAGTGAAATGCCAGACTCACCGGCGTTGAGGCTGTTCTCTGAGAATAGCTGGAGGGATGTTGACTTTCACAAGCATATGACCAGATAAACCAATTTTAGCAGAGGAAGAGCAGGAGACATTTGCGGGAAAAAGTTAGTAATCACCATGTCTCGAAGGGAGGATTTGTCCTTTGGAGAAAATCCAGGTTGGGAAGTTCACAGATTGAGTCAGTCCAATGGAGTCAGAAGTCCTTTGAAGAAGTGCCATGGCTGGTGAGAGAGGTACTGTTACGGGGTCCTCTACAATCTCCTGGTCTCGGTAACCTCCGAACCCCGAGAGGAACCCCGGCAGAAAAATATGTTACCCTGTGGTGAAAATCAATAGTGAAACCACACCAATGATTATAAATGAGCAAACTTGTATTATAAATCACACACAGGTATAACGGTACAACAAATGGCCATTAAGAGTGCACTCTATATATCTCTTATACAGACTTGGCATTTAATATGGAATATTTTTTTTTGGGGGTGAACTTACTTTTCAAGATGTCTTAGAACCAAAAGTTCATTGGAATTATGTTGAAATTATTCTAGATTTTGTTAATGTGACCTTTAAAAGAAACAAAAACCACATTTGACATTTCGAAACAAATAAATTGACCCTTGAAAGTGATGAAAACTGATATCGAACTCAATTCATGGACAGTACTGTGTTAAATTTCTGCACGTTTTCCAGAAGTATCTCTTTATTTTGCACATTAGCCAAAATTTTTTTAAACAAAAACAAAAGTTAAATTACGAGTGGGATTACGGACAGTAAAATTTCAGTTCAGTACTTCGTGTAACCCCCACGAGCATTCAGGAGAGCACGTACACGTTGACGCATGCTGTTCACGAGATTTGCCAAGGTTTGGACAGGAATCACTTGCCATGCAGTGACAATAGCCTGCTGCAATTCACGCACAGAGGTCGGCTGCTGGTCCAAGTGGTCGATTTGACGCGTTAATTCTGCCCACAAGTTCTCTATCGGATTCATATCCGGGGACATGGCAGGCCACTCCATATGCTCTACACCACGGTCAGCAAGAAAGTGTTGGATCATGCGAGCACGATGAGGCCGTGCATTGTCATCTTGGAAGACAAAGTTTCCTCGAAAGGCTGCACGAGCAAATGGAAGCAATGTTTCTTCCAGAATGGCCCTGTACTTGAACTGGTTCAGGCTTCCATTCATAACAACCAGGTCAGTTTTGCCCCCTGCATGAAAAGCAGCCCAAACGGTCACCCCACCACCTCCAGCTTGGACTCTTGGCACTATCCAATCTTTGTTGTAGGCTTCATGCACTTGTCTGCGCACTCGGACGCGGCCATCTTGACGATAGACCAGAAATCTAGACTCGTCACTGAAGATCACGTGATTCCAGTGTCCTGGCTGCCATTGATGGTGCTCTTTGGCCCACTGCAATCGGCGCTGGCGGTGTTGTCTGGTCAGGCGTGGCTTTCTCAGGGGATGCCTGGCATGATAGCCTGCTTGAACCAGTCGTTTGTTGACTAGCCTTCTGGATACAGGCACATTTGTCAGTTGCTGCCACTCAGCCCTAAGCCGATTAGCTGACTTGGTACGGCCATTGCGGACTAACCGGTGCAGCTGGCGATCATCCCTCCTTGTGGTTCTGCGGGGACGTCCTGGCCTCGGTATTGGGGTAGGGACACCCCTCTGAGCATTTCGTTTCAGGATCTTTGACACCTGACCTTGAGTGATGCCATACTGCCGAGCAATAGCACGCTGTTTCATGCCGTAATTTCGTAAAGCCACCTCTCCAAGACAAACAGCATTGTCGAGTTGACGGACCATCTCCAGAGGAAGCGGCAATAACTTTTGGAGATGTGCAGCAGTTGTTTTCCACTAATACAGAACGCAACAACCCTTGTATACCCGACTGTGAAACCAATCATTAAATGCACCTGTCCGTACATTTTGCCACGCCACCTGTGATATAATCCTGTTGTTGACTTCTTGCTGAGACAGACAATCAGTGACATGGTTCTTTTAACAAATAAATCACCAAAGTGTTAAAGAAACTCACCAGATTGATATACTGAGTTAAGAAAGTAAACCCAAGTCAAGAAAAAAAATAAAAATTCCATATTAAATGCCAAGTCTGTATAACGTTTTAAATCCCCACCCCACCCCACCCCACCCCACCCCCCCAAAAAACAACAACAACAACAACAAAAAAACATTTATTTTTCCTTTCTCCACGTGTGCCGTTGTCTCATCCTGTACTTTCTGTCCAGGTGTATCGCGGTGCTTTTCGCCCCGCCCCCATTATCTCCTTGCCATCATTATCTCCTTGCACCTTTTGCCCTGTTCACGTGACTCGTGGTGGTCCCTCTCGGCCCTCCCCCCGTTGGTATTTTGTGCATATAAGATTGTTCACGGTTCTGTTTAAATATTATTTTAAATATGTTTAACCTTTCCCCTTCAGTGGTTTATTCAGTGGTATATTACAACACGCTGTTTTTCTTCCTATTTAAAAGGCTTTTCTCAATTTCCTCTCCAACTCATTCCACGTCAAAAAAAAGAAATTCAATATCTTATACGTCTCCCTCACTACATGGTCTAAATTCACATTCATTCCATCCCTCCTCCATCGTTCTGAATCGGATTGCTAACTTGAAAATCACAACAAACCCAATTTGTTATCAATGTTCGTCTTTCATTAATCATCCACTTTCTAAACTCCCCTCTTGCCCCTCCCCTCCAAATCCCCCCCCTTGCACCTACACTCCTAAACTCCCCCCTTTCCCCTCCACTCTTAAACTCCCCCCTTGCCCCTCCACTCCTGAACTCCCCCCCTGCCCTTCCCCTCCTAAAGTCCCCCCTTGCCCCTCCCCCTCCAAATCCCCCCCCCTTGCCCCTCCACTCCTGAACTCCCTCCTTGCCCTTCCCCTCATAAACTCCTCCCTTGCCCCTCCCCTCCAAATCCCCCCCTTGCCCCTACACTCCTAAACTCCCCCCTTGCCCCTCCACTACTAGACTACCCCCTTGCCCCTCCCCATCTAAACTCCCGCCTCACTCCTCCCCTTCAAAACTCCCCCCCAACTCCTCCCATTCAAATCTCCCCCCATACCATTCCTCTCAAATTCTCCCTCCTCCCCCCTCCTCAAAGTTGCCTCCTCCCCACCTCGTCTCCCTTCTATCTCATGCCTCCACCCCCCCCAACCTTCTATTGTCCCATGCCCCCCCTCAAACAACCCCTCACTCTGCCTCATCCCTTCACCACCAAACCTTTCATCCTCCTCATCCTTCCCTTTCTTGGAACTCTTCTGTAATCTCTGACACACTATCAACTGCTCTCCCTACCTCCCCCTCTCATCCTTCATCTTACCCTACTCCTCCCCTCCCCTGTCCTGTACCCGATGCTCCCCCTCTCTCTTCTTTAACGGTATGGACCTCAAACATCGAGGGCCTTCGCTCAAACCTGACTGATCTCTCCATACAGGTTGCTTCTGACAATCCAGACTTGATCTGCTTAACAGAGACTTTCCTCCTTCAAGATGTCTCTGATTCCTCAATATCTCTTCCTGGTTACTCCCTCTTCCGGTATGATAGACCTGAGCCTCGTCCTGGTGGTGGGGTGGCTATCTTTATCAAAAACTCTCTTCCTCACTCTCCTTGCACTGCCCTCTCTCCTCCTCACCCCCAGGAGTACCTCTGGCTACGGCTTCCTCTCCGCTCCCACCTTTTGTTCATATGTGTTCTGTACCGTCCCCCAAACAGTGATGACTCAATTTACATTTCACTCTCTGACAACATGGACCAACTTCTATCCACTCATCCCAACTCTCTCTTCCTCATATGTGGTGACTTCAACTGTCATCATGCCACCTGGTTGGGTGTGGGTTCCTCTCTCACCAGTCATGGCACCTCAGCAAAGGACTTCTGTGACTCACTGGGATTGACACAATCTGTCAATTTCCTGACCCGGATCTCAGCCAATGGAGTTTCTTCTCTTCTCGACTTGGTTATGACAAACTTCCCTGCTAATGTCTGCTGCTCTTCTTCTGCTCCATTCGGTTCTTCTGATCATGTGCTTGTCAAAGTGGACATCTCTCTGGCCATTCTCAGAGAGCCTCCTCAGCGTCGAAGAGTCTGGCATTTCACTCAGGCCGACTGGGACGGGCTTCAAGCAGCCATCAATCGTCTGGATTGGTCTCCCATCTCCACTGCCTCTGACATCAATTCTTCCTGGGAATTCTTCCAAAGCAAACTGATCTCACTCATGCACAGATTTATCCCATCTCGTCTTCAGTTGTCTTACCCTTCCTCCCGTCCATGGTACACCGAATCTTGTGGTGAGGCAGTTGCCCTGAAACAACTTGCCTTTGCCTCTTGGAAGGCTAATCCAACTGAAGGCAATCTCAGTTCCTTCCACCAAGCTCGGAACAAGTGTGTGTCTACCCTCAGGAGTGCCAGGAAGCACTATCTCTCCTCACTCAAGAACGAACTCTCAAACCTGTCTCCTTCCTCAAAATCCTGGTGGCGTCTGGTCAAATCCGTTTCTGGTGTTTGTTCCCCCTCCATCCCCTCCCTTACCTCAAATGGCCACACAGTTGACATCGCACGTGACAAAGCCGAATGCCTCAACTCTGTGTTTGCCTCAAAATCTTTAGTCCCAAACCCATCTCTCTCTGTTCCCACCTTTCCCAGTCGAACCCAACTGCTCCTGGACTCTGTGTCCTCTCCTGACAAGGTGGAGGAGTTTTTGTCTAACCTCGACTCTGATTCTGCAACTGGACCAGACGGCATCAGCCCACAGGTCCTAAAATCCTGCTCCTGCCGCTCTATCTCACCCTCTCTCTGTTCTTTTCACCCGATCTTTTGCTCAAGGTCATCTGCCAGCATCCTGGAAATCAGCAAACATTACCGCTTTACACAAAAAAGGTGCAAAAACAGATCCTTTTAACTACAGACCAATCAGCCTGCTCCCAATTATCAGCAAAGTCATGGAATCCATCATTGCTTCAGATATGAAATCTTTCCTCTTCTCCAATGGCTTGATCTCTGATCATCAATTTGGATTCAGACCAAGTCACTCTACTCTGGACATGCTGCTTCTCCTGTCTCAACAATGGATCGAGGTCCTCAATGCCAAACAGGAAATCAGAGCTGTCTCCCTTGACGTATCACGTGCCTTCGATACGGTCTGGCACCCAGCTCTGCTCACCAAACTCTACTCCTATGGTATCCATGGAAATCTCCATGCATGGCTTGCGGACTTCCTCTCTGGTCGTAGTCAACGTGTGGCCCTGAATGGATTTCTCTCATCTCCCCTTCCTGTTCAGGCTGGAGTTCCCCAAGGCAGTGTGCTGGGCCCTGTGCTTTTTCTGGTCTTTATCAATGATCTCTCCGACTCTCTGGAAAATCCTCTCTATCTCTTTGCTGATGACTCCACTCTCTGCCGCTCCATTCCTCTTCCCTCAGATCGGCAGTCTGCAGCCTCCTCACTCTCTGAAGACCTGGACAAAATCACAGACTGGTCAAACAAGTGGAACATGTCTTTCAATCCTGACAAATCTCACACTCTTACTATGTCTGCGAAAAGATCGACTGGACAACCCTCCCATATACTTTCTCAACAATCCTCTCCAAGAAGTTATGTCGCTCAAGCTTTTGGGTCTCACTATCTGCCATGATCTTTCTTGGGAAAACCACATTTCCAAGCTGGCCTGCAAAGCCAGTCGCCGACTGGGCATCCTCCGTCGTGCGAAGTCCTTCCTAGGCACACCTGAGCTCCTCACCACATACAAGGCTTTCATCCGCAGCTCAATGGAATACTGTTCTCCCCTATGGGCTGGTGCTCCTGCCTCACACCTATCTCGGCTTCACGCTGTTGAAACCAAAGCTTTCAGAATCATTGGAATCTCCCGCGATGAAGCTATCTCTGAGGGCCTTTCACTCACTCACCGCAGGCAGGTAGGTGGTCTTTCTGTCTTCTACCGACTCCTCTCCGGCCTTGCTCCCCCAGCTCTCTCTGTGCTCTGTCCCCAAAATATTCCTACAGGTCGCACAAGATCTGCCAGCAAGCCTCTGATGGTTAAACTGCCGAAATCTCGGCTCTCTGCTCACCTTCACTCCTTCATTCCTCTTTTCTCCCGCCTCTGGAACAAACTCCCACACTCCCTTCAATCCCACTCCTCCCTCCAGGTCTTTAAAACAGCTGTTCACCACCATCTCTTATCTTCCCCCATCCAAAACCTTGATCTTTTCTACCCCCACTAATTCCCCCCCGATCCACCTTGTTTGTAATTCCAACTTCTTTCCTGGTAGTCCTGGCAGTGTCCATATGTTTTATGCCTCTCCCACCCCCTTTCCCATGCCTCCCCCCCAAAGCCCTCTCCCTCCCACAGATCTCTCGATGTCTCCATGTCTCTCGGTTCCTGCTCTCAAATGTTGTGTTTGTGTCCTTTCCCCTTTCTCCCCATCTTGTCTACCGCTCCCGATGTTATTTGTTTTATGTGTCGGTTTGTCGGTTATGTGTCGGTTTGTCGGTTTGTCTTTCTGTGTGATAAATGTTCGCTCTTTCATGAGCCTCGATCTTGTATACAAAAAAAAAAAAAAAAAAGTCAAATAACTCACTGCTCCCAACGAGTGAAAAGGACACTCCTCAATGTCTCTGACTTTTCCCAAGGCGAATGGGATTCGCTCCAGCGGTCGATGGAACGAAATCCGGGCGAAGCCCGAATCTCACTCTCCAGTCGATATCCGAAGCGGGTACAGTGGGCAAGGGTGCTCTTCCCGTCAAACTGTACAACGGCGCCCTCCAGAAGCGCACCTTCACCGCTCACTCAGCAAACCGCAACGTAATTGGAGACGAAGCGGTCACACCCACTCATCCCTGACAGACGGTAGGATGTTGGGCGTGAAGATGACACGAAGCAAACCTTCACAGGTGTCTGAAGCACGGGGTTCAAGATGGCCGACGGCTCGAGCTTGAGCCGATGCGACGAGACGAGTATTCATCAGAATCTCAGCGCCCCAAATCTGTCTACGCAGATTTCTCCACTCCAGTGAATATTCTTATCACCGGATGTCCCTTCCAGGAACTCAAAATCCCCTCGCGGCTGCCGGTAAACCTTGCTCGTTACGGAGCGCTGACGTCACGCGTCCTCCCCGACTTTACCTGCGCTGCTTCTTCCTCTTCACCTCAGTCTTCTCGTTCGGTTTCCTGTGTCATTTTAAGTTAACCTTTTTAACTTTTAATAGCTGTTCATAAACAATAAACCTTGGGAAGACAATAATAGTACATAGAATCCGAAATCTTTAAAGTGGAGGAAAACCACAATAACGGAAGTTACGAATCCGTAACACTTCCCCCCCTCAAGAAAGAAAGTTTGAACACAGCAAAATCTTTCTTTGCATACAAACTCTTTAAACAAGCAAGTAAATTCCCAACCCAAATCATCAATTTGCGTGGGCAACAATATTCAACATTCCCCAAAAAATAAAGCAACAAAATTTCACACAACCCACAGAGATTTCCAAAGTTAATTCACTCTGGACAAAGCATCAGGAACGACATTGTCCCTGCCCTTTACATGTTCAATTTCCAAGTTGAACTCCTGCAAAGCCAAACACCATCTCATCAACCTTTGATTTTTCACTTTTCGTTTCTTTTGCATGAAGGTTAAGGGGTGGTGATCAAAAATCCAAAGTCAAGCAAATCGCTGGCACTTTTTCTGGGAGGCCGAGCTGAGGGCCAGGTTCCATGGTGGTTGGGTGGTGAGGTCTGGACCTATTCACTACATGGACGGCTTTAGGAACGTGGAGTTCACGGTTAGTCCGTGTAGGAAAGTTCACCACATGGACGCCTTTAGGAACGCGGCGTTCACGGTTGATCCATGTAGGAATCCTGGCTCGGCTGCTCCGCAGCATTCAGTGCTTCAACTCTTTCTAACTTTCCTAACAATCCCGGTTGGACCACTTATCACGGTAGTCACATGAATAGCGGTCTCCTTCCGCTATTCACTGCTCTGATTATCACTGCTCTGATAATCCTTCCTTCAGGAGCCTCCATAATAATATGGATTGCGGCCACCAGCACTACTACTCCGTGGTCCTCCTCTGTAGCCCCTTCGACACCTAGGAAATGCCTTCCCTACTGTTATGGTCCGACCTTTCAACTCCTTGCTATTCAGATCCTTTTCTGCCACTCTGGCGTCCTTTGAGTTTTCAAACGTGACAAAGCCAAACCCTCTTGACTTTTGTGTCTCCTTGTCTTTTATCAGCAGCACTTCCAAGAGTGGTCCATATTTGCTGAAGGCAGACTCCAGAACATCTTCCTTTGTTTTGAAGTTCAGTCCCCCTACAAATAACTTGCTAAATTTGTCGCCATCCCTAACTAATGTGGTGTTATTTTCCCTACTGGGCTTTTTAACAACCATCGGGTTACCATAAACTTGACCACCGGCCAAATCATTCCCGATAACAACAGATACTCCCTCTACAGGAAGAGTGGCTTGTAAACCTACGGTGACCGGTCCTGACACCACATCGGACTCCAAATGGATGGCATGATGTGGAGCTCTAACACAGCCACCAATCCCCTGTAAACGAACACTATCACCAGTTGCCGTCTCCTCTGACAATGGCAAGATGCCTTCATGCATTAAAGATTGATGTGCTCCGGTGTCCCTCAATACCCTAACGGGTCTCCGGCGAGTCGAGGCTCCATCCAGTGACACAAACCCCTCTGAAATAAATGGTTGGTAACCCTTTTGAGGGCGATCACTCACATTTGCCATTGCATTCGGAGTGGTACTAGTCGAACTCCGCTCCTGATTTTCCTTTCCCAGAGCATAACAGTGGGACATCAAGTGTCCAGGTTTATGGCAAAAACCGCAAGTAGGCCCGGAGGAGAACCTCGTGGTTTGCCTCGAGCCTCCCGGAGGATAAGTCTGCCTTGGAACTGTTGTCTTCTGATTTCTAGAAATCGTAGTATCAGAGTGGTCCTCATAGTCATCTCGAGGCCGCCCCCCTGAATCTTCGTTCTCCGCACCAGATGTATCATAACTCTCCGTGCGAACTCTAGGTGGGAAGTTAGGTTTATGGAACCTCATCCTGTGTGTTAAGGCATAGTCATCTGCCATGGTTGCTGCCTCATACAACTTTGGTACTTTCCTTTCCTCCAGATGTACTTTAATGTCCTCATGGACACACTGTTGGAATTCCTCCACCAGGATCAATTGTCGCAATAGTTCGAAGTCTTTCCCGACTTCTTTTGAATCACACCACTGATGAAACATCGTTTCTTTCATTCTGGTAAACTCCACATGGGTCTCATTCTCCCTCTTCCTGGCGTTCCGGAATTTTTGCCGGTAAGCTTCAGGGACCAATTCATAGGCCTTGAGAATGGTTTTCTTCACTATCTCATAATCTGCACATTGCTCAATCGGTAAAGCCGAATAAATATCTTGAGCTTTACCCACTAGAACACTTTGCACTAATATGGTCCAGGACTCCTCAGGCCATTTTAGCAGTTGAGCCACTTTCTCAAAGTGTAAAAAAAAAACTTCGCTACCTCCTTTTCATTGAAGGGTGGAACCAGCCTCACATGTCTGCCAACATCCCAGGTGTTTTGACTAGTTGTCGAACCAGTCGGCATGGGTGGTACCTCTCCCCGTTCTCTCATTAACTCCAGCTCCTTGACTTTAATTTCCTGCTGACGCGCCAATTCACGGTCCTTTAACTCCCTTTCGGCTTTTCTCTCCTCTGCTTCGAGTTCCCTTGCAGCTCACCTTTCCTCTGCTTTTTTGTCTTCTAACCTTTCCTGGCTCTGCAATTGCATCTCCATTTTTTGGAGCTCCACATTTTCTTGTTCTCCTCGTAACCAATCCAAGGCTCCCTCACTGCATGTTCCTAGTTCCACCATATATTCTATCACCACTGTCTGCATCTCTGTTTTCTTCATTTTAGCTCGGACCTCCAAGCTAAAATGTTTGCCCAATATCAAGAGTTCCGATTTTAGTAACGCTCGGAACTGTGCCTCACTAGGGGTCGCTGTAAACTTCTCTGCGTCAATCTCCATGGTGACTATCCGTTAACACCTGTTAACCTTCACACAAGAAATTTCCAAAAAAAGCCAAAAAAAATTTTTTGAAAAATTTGGGAATGTTGAAAAATTTCCAAAATTTGAAAATTTGGGAATGCTAGGGAATTCTATCCCGGACGATATTTAAGGAATTTTATATCCCGGACGAGCCCCCAATTTCTGTTACGGGGTCCCCTACAATCTCCTGGTCTCGGTGACCTCCGAACCCTGAGAGGAACCCCGGCAGAAAAATATGTTACCCTGTGGTGAAAATCAATAGTGAAACCACACCAATGATTATAAATGAACAAACTTGTATTATAAGTCACACACAGGTATAACGGTACAACAAATGGCCATTAAGAGTGCACTCTAAATATCTCTTATATAAAGTCAAATAACTCTGCTCCCACGAGTGAAAAGGACACTCCTCAATGTCTCTATGACTTTTCCCAAGGCAAATGGGATTCGCTCCAGCGGTCGATGGAACGAAATCCGGGCGAAGCCCGAATCTCGCTCTCCAGTCGATATCCGAAGCGGGTACAGTGGGCAAGGGTGCTCTTCCCGCCAAACTGTACAACGGCGCCCTCCAGAAGCGCACCTTCACCGCTCACTCAGCAAACCGCAACGTAATTGGACATGAAGCGGTCGCACCCACTCATCCCCGACAGACGGTAGGATGTTGGGGGTGAAGATGACACGAAGTAAACCTTCACAGGTGTCCGAAGCACGGGGTTCAAGATGGCCGACGGCTCTAGCTTGAGCCGATGCGACGAGACGAGGATTCATCGGAATCTCAGCGCCCCAAATCTGTCTACGCAGATTTCTCCACTCCAGCGAATATTCTTATCGCCGGATGTCCCTTCCAGGAACTCAAAATCCCCTCGCGGCTTCCGGTAAACCTTGCTCGTTACGGAGTGCTGACGTCACACGTCCTCCCCGACTTTACTTGCACTGCTTCTTCCTCTTCACCTCATTGTCTTCTTGTTCGGTTTCCTGTTATTAACTTTTAATAACTGTTCATAAACAATAAACCTTGGGAAGACAATAATGGTACATAGAATCCGAAATCTTTCAAGTGGAGGAAAACCACAATAACGGAAGTTACGAATCCGTAACAGGTACCAACACCCAGCCAAGTTGTATGGTGACATTTGAAATTGCCACATATGATGAAGAGAGTTGGGATGTATTGTTAAAGTTTGTCCATGGAGAGAGAGAAGAGAAGAGAAGAGAAGAGAAGAAGGAGGAGAAAGAGAAAGAGAAAGAGGACAGAAAAAAAAGACAGATAGAGATAGAGTCATCACTGTTAGGGGGATGGTACAACACACAGATTATGGGTAATGTGAGGTAATTAAAGGGTTAATTGGGGTAATAAAGATTGTGGGTATTGATATGGAGAATGATCTGAGATGGTGGTGCACCGTCTGCTTTAAACCCTGGAGTAGAGAGTGGGATAGCACAGCCTTTGGAATATGGTTCCACAGACTCGAGAAGCGAGGAACAAAAGACTTGATGTGATGTATGGTCAGCCTGCATTTTGGGAATTTAACTTTGAGGGGGTGACTGGAAGAGTTCATACATCATGGAGTTACTGTGCTGGGAGAGCTAGACCTAAGGTTATGCGGTTTAAAAAAAAATGGAGAGGTCACCACCATGCCTGCGATGTGAAAGCAACAGACCTTGTGCTTCGGCCTCATGGCGGGAAATTCCAATAATGTCGAGAGGTTTAGATGCCATAAGAGTCCAGCGGAGGACGTTTGATTCTGGGCCGTCACCTCACTCAATTGAACTATACACAAAGGCATTGTAGATTGAGTAGTTCTTATTTTTCTAGGAATCACTTTGAACAAAGGAGATTCCCAGTCTGTGGTTACCTCTGGAAGCCAGTTTTGCTTGCATGCAAAAAATCCAAACTCGTTATGTTATCATTATTTGATGTGATTAAAATATAGGTGCCACAACAACAAATGGTATTTGATAAACAGCAACTTGAAAGCACTCTTTTATAAACCATAGCGAAAGTTCGATGCATAGTGGCCAGACGGTGGGGAAACTCTGAAGCAGGTTAGAGCTTCTGAAACGCTCGTTTTTTGGCAGGAAAGTTGGAACTTGCCTGTTGTCCAAAGACTGGGTAGATTCCGCAAGTCGCAATTGCCGACTGTCGTATAATGAGTTACAATGTGTTAAGGTCATGGATGAAAACATGACTGAATAATAACGATGCTGTACAGTGCACAGGCTCTAAATATTCTTTGGACTCGTGCCTGAAAGACTTTGAACCCTTTGTACTTTCGACTTTATTGCCACCTCCACTTGCTTAAGGCCCAACAAAAGCCAACAGAAGGTTGATGTGGTACTGTGAATTGATGAACCACAGGTGCTTTCGCCTTTACCAACATAACGTCTGTAGTTGTTGTTCTTCACAATTAATTTGAATAATTTAGACAGTGTTACAAGACTGTGGTCATTATCTTCTTCCCTCCCATCTACCATTTTTGCCCACACACAGCCGAGCCACAGTGACAAGGCCGCAGATCCAGACGTTCTCAAGTGGATGAATGAGTTATCGCGTGTGCGCAAACAGCTCAGAGGTGAGGTCCTCTCCTGCCTCAATGGTGGAGTTTGCAATTTTATCGTTACCTTTCGTGTCCCATCCATTACCGCATCATGTTCACGCAGATATACGGCTGCGACAACAGGGGACAGATATGGGCTTCTTGGGGGAGGAGCCAAAGCGAAGGCACACACTTCCTCGGAGCTTCGGATCGTCCGCGTCGGAAAGCGAGGCAAGCGCAGATCTCGACGAGCCAGGCAATAGTGGGCCTTCGGTCGAGCAGACTGTTGATGGGCTGTGGCGCAGGCTTGGAGAATTACGAAAGGAGGCAGGCCGGCCAAATAACCCTGAGGTATTTTTATTGTTTTAAGTGATGTTCATTTCCAGCTCTGTATTATCAGGCTATTGTCTCCTCCAGCTCTGTATTATCAGGCTATTGTCTCCTCCCTGTCTGCCCGCCCTCTTCCATTCATAATTCTGTTTTGACCCTTTACTTGTGGTAGTCGTGCCAAGTCCATGTTCTGTGAGCCATTTGGGCATGACGGCCACATTATTCATTGTGACTTCTTGTCTTGGAAGTGCCTCACTCACCGAGGCCGATTCACGGAGGTGAGTCGGAAACGATACTCAGGATTTAATACAGCCACGTAAAGAGACCATGACCATGTTATAAACTCACTCCCCAATCAAAATAATTTACCTCCAGTGGCTTGCCCATGTCAGGAATGAAAGAGGGACAATTTACTTGTGGTGCATGTAAATTTGCACTTTATCTCTCCAAAATGGTGCATATTGACTGGACCACAGCTCTAGCAGTGATCTACCTTCGTTCTGTCCTTTGCAGCACCAAAGATGCATCCATCGGTTCTCTGGAGCAGGAACTCTACTTTCGGGTGGAAACAGTTTCCAAAAATGTTTGGTCATTTCTAACCCACGGTTGCTGTAATGGACGTTCCTGGTTCATTGGTCAAATTTTTGCCTGCCTGCCAATGTTGCAGCAAGTGACCGTGTTAGAAACTACCAAACATTTCTTTTAGATCTTATAAGATCTTACAATTGTACTAATTAAAAGATTTCCACTTTTCCTCAAAATTGGTCTCGTGTAACATAGATGGTTCTTTAATTATTTTGATAAAACATTGATGCGCGTTCCACATGTTGCTGTATATTGGAGATAGGCGATTGTGTCCTGATGCTGAAGTGGGTGCGGCGGGAGTCGGTGCAGTGGTTGAATCTTTTTTCTTTCTTTGCAGGAAATGACACGAGACCAGCTGTTGGGAGAGAAGTTGGTGCTGCAGAAAAGCCTTCTACACTACGAGAGCGAGCATGGGCGTCCGGTGAGTTTAACACAATTTGATAGCTGTCTGTTCGAAATTCGAGCTTTTCTCTGAACCAGAACAGTAGTTTTTAGTGAAACCAATGTCATTTTGGGTTGCTGCGTCTTAGAGCATGCTCTGCTTCGAATGGGGACGTGAAGCTGGCTGTCCTGTTTGCATTTGTCTTGTGGATGGTGAAGATCCAGCTATCTTTCAAAATGAGTAGGCCCTTGTGCATCAGTACCTTTAACGTAATTCTCTGCTTATTTGCTTAATGTCTGAAATGTACTACCTTGTCTTAAGTACAGGAATCATTTTTGTAGACGCCATTTTAACAAAGTTCTCTGGGTTATTCATCTTGTAAGGGATTGCTTGTCGAGTGCTAACAATCATTCATTCCAATGCATTGCATACTGTGATGTATTCCCGAAATGGTTATGGTTCTTGTCAGCTTCGAATAATAATACTACGAGTTCCCTTACAAATTAACTCGATGCAGGAGGAAGCCATTGGGCCCATACAAGCTTGCACTGTGATTGACAACCTAGGGTTGTTTATCTGTGCTCTCTCCTTTTAAAATGCTGATCGTCAAGGAAGGAAGTAACACATACCACTTTTGAAGTCTTTGGTATCACTTGGCTGGGGTTGAAACCTCTAGGCAGACGATCGAACCATTACGTTACAGAATCTGGTTGAATTGCTCGAAAGGTCGACTGTATTTGTAATAGCTGATCCATCACATTATTTCATCACAGACACTATGGGAAGTGTGAATTGCTGATTACTTGTTGTGTTTTTTGATTTGCTGATTGCTGATTTTTTTTATAGATCACCAGACAAGATAAACACTTCGTGAAGCCCATGTACGATCGTTACCGCTTGGTGAAGCATATCCTCGCCCGAGCCAGGGACATTCCCATCATAGTGAGCTGATCACCCCCCAACAGTTGAGCAACTTGCTCTCATCGTGATAGGCCAATCTGCCTGGCAATCTTTCATCTGGCTGTTCTATTTTTGACATTTTAGAATGCAAATCTGTATTGATATCCTTCCCTAAGGGTTTAGGGTTTGTTTCTGCAAGAAGAATGGCATCTTTCCGCTAGTGAGATACCCGTGCTACGCACGGGTGGGAGGCCAGAAGCAAACAGGCAAATGCTAAACCATGAAACCAAGAAATTCCACATTCCTGTAGCACCTTCAGTTGCACATCAGACATGGACAGCAAGTTTGTGAAGGACTTCCATGAAAAACGTACCCGTTCGCAAACAAACGGGTACGTTCACGTATAGAAACATCGATCGTGGGTCCGTGGCGAATCTGCATATGGCGATCCGCGAAGTTCACGTTTAGAAGTTAGAAACCATCCCTGCATGTCGTCATTCACTTGAACTCGATATCTCATTTCATTCCAAACTACATAACTCCATTCACAAATTAATCACAAAATAAACTTTTAACAACATTGTTAATGTTTCCTTCATTGTAAACACGAGCAAGTCAACAGTTAAAAGGATTTTGAGCCGATAGGTGTTACGGCCTCGGCAAGATCAATGGAGACAGCGATCTGTTAGCTTATACACCGCCAAATAGCTATGTGGAATTCTCTCATGTAGAGATTAAACCCACGTCGTTTGAACTCTGGCTGAGGTCATTATTTACTTTTAATGATGTTTATATACGAATCAAAAAGAAGATAATTGGTTTTGGGTCGTCCTTTCCATATATCTCGTGGGATTGTGAGTTGTTGAGACGACCGTGATGGCGGGGAGGGGGTTGGCATTCTCTCAAGCAGGGATTCAACCCATGTCCTTATAAAAGGTCTTTGTCCGAGGTCACCGAGTCCGATCGGTGCAGCCGTTTGTGCGGCACCCGGGAAAATAACGTGATGCGGGAGTCCAAACCTGAAAATTCTGGAGGCCAAAGCTGAAATTGGAAAAACAATATAGCCTCTTTTACTCCAGGAGATCCCAGGATTACCCACCCAAAATATCGTTGCGATCGGTTCAGCCGTTTTTGCTGTACCTTCGAACGAACGGACGGACGGACGGACATTTGGTGAATTATAGTAAGATAGAAGACCCGTCGTTTCACCGACGGAAATACCAATCTTTGCTGCAATGGCTAATCTATGGGGGAAGACCAAAAAAAGGATTCCTGGGAGATCCTGCTCTCCGTGCAGGGATAACCAACGGTCACATGTTGGCATTTGCAGTTTTCACACGTGTATCCATGTACCCATAAAAAGAATTTGAAGCCAAAAAAAAAATTTTTTGGGGGGGGATCACAAACTCCCGGGAGTTACCCGAATCCACCTTAGTTGGATTTATTGTAATCTATTAATCCGTTCTCAATTTATAACACGACAAACAGACAGACACGGCTCCAATATAGATACTGGTGGGTGGGGAGTGCAGGGAAGGTGGAGGAGGGAGGATTAGAACCTGTCCACCAAGTTGCTTCCAAATTCGCCCATGAAGTTTTGAGATATCTTGCTCACAGACAGACAAACAAACGTGGATTTTACTGAAAACATAACCTCAGTACACCTTCGGTGGTGGAGGTAATAAATAGATTGAAAACAAACCAAAATAGAAACCAAAAAAACTGAATTTGAATATTTTGGTGACATTTTTAACTCAACTGGACTATGTCCAGCTGAGTTTTTGTTGACACCCAGTGTCCGTCTGTCATCTGTCTGTCTGTCGTCTGTAAACAATTCGACGTCTACGCTCTAAAAGTCACAAATATTGAACAAATTTGATGAAACTTGTTATGCAGCATCTTTAAGACATAAACTAGTTTGGGATTGCATTTGGGCGTTGCACGCCCAAAAATGGGCACGGCAGGGCAGCCATATTGAAAAATCAGTTTTTGTCAATCTGGTACTTCCTAATGTAGCTAGAAGGCTGAAACTTGATGTGTAGACAGTATGTAACAAACCTCAACACATATATTACGGGGTTTGACGATGTCCGAAAATTGATCTCGTCGTGACCTACGACATGACTTGACCCATAAACATCAGTTTGGACGACGTCCAAGCTCTAAAGGTCACAAATACTGATCACGTTTGATGAAACTTGTGCCTTTTGCCACTTAAAGATATTTGAAAATTTGACCAAGTCTATCTAAATAAATTAAAGTCTGAAATCTGAGAAAAGTAATTGTAGTTTTACTTTTCATGCCTCACTTAAAACTCAATTTTTTTCTAGTTTCCTGTTTAAACATGAGATACCTTCAACGTTACTGTACCTCTTTAGCACATATAAACTATATACAGTCACGTGAAAAAGTAAGTACACCCCATGTAAAGTTTTGACTTTTTCAACATATTTCAACTTTCAGCTATTTGATCTTCATTTCAACAATATTGATAGATAAAGGTGATATAATGTAACAAATATCATGAAACATTTACATTTTGTAGTCCATTGTATAATTTAAATATACATAAATGCAAATTTCGTATGTGGAAAAAGTAAGTACACCCTTGGCTCTAATAGGTGGTCTTGCCCCCTTTGGCAGAAACAACCTCAAGTAGGCATTTCTTATAACTGTCTACCAGTCTCTGACATTGAGTGGGAGAAATTTTTTCCCACTCCTCCATGCAGAATTCTTTCAGCTGTGCGATGTTTGAGGGGTTTCTTGCATGCACAGCTCATTTCAAATCCCCCCACAACATCACGATGGGATTTAGATCCGGGCTTTGACTTGGCCATTCCAGAACCCTCCATTTCTTTCTTTTCAGCCATTCCTTGGTGGATTTACTGGTATGTTTAGGGTCATTGTCATGTTGCAAGGTCCACCTTCGGTTGAGCTTCAACATTCTCTGACAGATGGCCTCACATTATCCTCAAGCACCCTCTGGTACAATGAAGAATTCATAGTGGATTCTATGATGGTGAGCTGCCCAGGCCCTGATGCAGCAAAGCTGCCCCAAACCATAATATTTCCACCACCATGCTTTACAGTTGGTATCAGGTTCTTGTGGTCAAATGCTGTCTTTGGTTTTCGCCAAACATGTCTTCTGGTACTGTGGCCAAATAGCTCTACCTTTGACTCATCTGTCCAGAACACATTGTTCCAGAAGTGCTGGTCTTTGCCTCGGTGTTCATTGGCAAACTTTAGTCTTGCCCTGATGTTCTTTCTGGACAGCAAAGGTTTCCTCCTGGCACACCTCCCATGTAGATCAAATTTGTGCAGCGTCTTTCTCATGGTAGACTCGTGCACTTTGACATCAACAGTGGCAAGAGCTACCTGTAGGTCCCGTGATGACATTCTGGGGTTCTTAGAGACTTCTTTCAGCATCTTGCGGTCTGCTCTCGGGCTGAACTTGCTGGGGCGGCCTGGCCTGAACAAGTTGGCAGTTGTTTGGAATCTTCTCCACTTGTAGATGATCTTCCAGAGAGTCGAATGATTGATTTCAAATTGTTTGGAGATCTTTTTAAATCCCTTCCCAGACTCGTCGGCATCTATAACCTTCTTTCTGAAGGCCTCAGAGAGCTCTTTTGATCTAGGCATGGTGACGCCGCACACTTCAACAACAAAGAGCAAACCAAACTAAATGTCTGAGGTTTAAATAAGACAGGTTCCTCCAAGATCCTCTCTGACGATGTTCTAATCATTTGCACATGAGCTGGTGCAGCTGATTCTAATTTTAGGTATTTGAAGTAGTGATAAATGTAGGGGTGTACTTACTTTTTCCACATGTGAAATTTGCATTTATGTTTATTTAAATTATACAATGGACTACAAAATGTAAATGTTTCATGATATTTGTTATATTATATCACCTTTATCTATCAATATTCTTGAAATGAAGATCAAATAGCTGTATGTTGAAATATGTTGAAAAAGTCAAAACCTTACATGGGGTGTACTTACTACTTTTTCACGTGACTGAAGTTTGTGGTTCTATTATGCATATTCTAACCATATTGATATAGACCAGTTGAGTTCAGGTTCCCTGGAACCTCTAGTTTAGAAGGAGTTATTAGCCTCATGGAAAAGCTGGTACATGCAGACAGACATTAGACAACACTGGGCTTAACTTCAGGCAAACAGTCGCTGACCTCGAAAGAGTATAACAACTCTCTGGTGCACCCTGGGTACCGACCTATGACACTATCTCCACGGACAGTGAAGCAATTGTGATTTATCCACCCTGCGCCCTCCTCTTCCTCCTCATTACACCACACAGTCTATCTCTAATTCTCCGCACTCTATCCTTTAAATGCTGAGTGTCAGGTGAGAAAGCAGCGCATACTAGTTTCAATCGATTTATGCAACAACTTATTAACCAAATCAATATATTTGAACCATACTTCTACTTCACATGTATGAACTGGAATACAAAGATGAACGATTCAATTTTAGAATTAACAGGTCATGGTGCCCTTTGAAAATCATTTTCATCCATAACTGAAGTGTCTGATCACATCTGTATTCCATGATCATACATATGTATTTCCCTATCGCTCAATGGATCTTTAATTTTTCATGTGACCTTTAATCGAGATGAAACGTAAACGCCACTTTTATCAGCTCACGGTGAGGTCCTCTGTGCAGGAGGAGGAAGGCTCGGAAGAAGAAGGACAAGGGTCCATGGGGTTCAGGGCCTCGGCGGCCCCTCGGCCCCTGGTATTTCGGCCAAGGCTTCAGGCCTGTCAGTATGAAGAGCACGAGCAGGACGGCTTTGTCTCTCCCGTGGAAGAAGGCAGGACGAACAACCGTGCGATGGACAATAAGCTCGCCAATCTGCACGCAGCGTCCCGGTGCGTCCACAATGCCAACACTCGCACCTTTGAATCGACTTCAAGCGCCAGTTTAAAATGCATTGTGGTTGGTGTGAATTTATTTTTCTGATTTAAAAATCAAGTTTGGATGTATAAATGCGACATTTAAATATTTACAATAAATGAATTAACTCCGGTTCCACACTTGTTAACCAGGTTCCACTGGTTAAGCTACTGCCATAAATCTCCTCACCATTTGTCTTTAAATGTTTTTTTTATCCTTCTTGCATTAATTAACCTTTTGAGCAAAGAGAACTCCATTTGAATATTTCTTGTATATTTAGCCAGGAAAAGGTTGGACATGTATATCACCGTCCATGTTTTGTACACTTATAACATAAGTGCTCCCTCACAGCCTGATGCCCAATGTGTTGTGCCTCCACAACTGTAGTGTTTTTGTGTTGTCCGTCCATCAGTGTTTTTGTTTCCACAATAACTTGTGAACCACTGAAGGGATTTCAACTAAACTTGGCACAAGTATGGATTGGTGTACAAAGACTAACTTGTTCGATTTTGGATTCAAAGGGTCAATGGATAAGGTCATGTTCCCTTCAATTGAAGGTCTTAGTCACCGAGGTAACTTGGGAAACGAGATGTCAACCAAACCTGACACAAGTTGAGCTTCTGATTAATCTCGTTATTCTTTCCAATGCTCAGACACCTGTTTACTCCAATCTCATCTCCTATCCCTACCAATTATATTTTCTACCTCCGTTAACCCTCCCGAAGCCCACCTCTGTGTTTCTCAGTTGTCTTGTTTCCTCCCCCAACTCCCTCATCCTCCTCCTCCTCTTGTGTTTGTTTGTTCAATTTCTGCTTCATAAACCGTTTACCTTTCCACTTCTGTGATTGAGAGTTTGCACCTCTATCCTGCTTGTTCACCAACTGTCTTCCTGCTCCTGCTCTCGTTCTTCCATGTCCATTCTTCCTCCAGGTCTCTCATCTCTACCCTGCGTTCGTTCTGTGTTCACGCTTCTCCATGAGCATGGACTCCTTATCTATATACCAGAAGAGCCTACCCATCGTTTTGCCGATGTACAAATTAGTCAGCACGACCCCCTGCTGCTAGTATGGGGAGAGGGACGGAGAACCTTTCTATCCCACCATGTTTCATTCCAATGGGTTTCGTTAGTTCTAGGCTTCACCTATTTCATATTAAAAACGCCAAACTGAACCACTTCCTTTGGACACTGGTGCGATTATTTTTTTTGTACACTGCTCCTTTCCTATGCCATCTCCAGGCACTGCATAACGTCATTGCCAGGCACCGAAGGGGGCTCGGCAATGACGCACGCTGAAAGGGAGTACTCAGTTTTCACTCTGCTTGTTTTCTTGTTTGTTTGTCCGGGCGATATCTCAGCCATCCTTTGAGCTAGGAAGCTGAAATTTGGGCAAAATAGTGAGTAAGTAGTTTGTCAAAAACGTTTTTTTTTTTTTTGATGAATGAATGAATGAATTGATGAGTTATTTAATTATTATCGATTTATTAAGTACTTGTGCATTTCCTTTCTCATCTGGGCAATATTTCAGGCACCTTTTGTTAGGAAGCTGATATTTGGATATGCCAATGACAGTGATTTGGCTGTAAAGGCTATTTTTGATTTATTGATCAATTAATCGAGTAATTATTTAATTATTCGATTAATGACTAAATTTTTTTAATTTTTTTTAGTTACAGATTCGGATGAAATGGTGATTTATTAGTTATATTAGCCAATTGATTAATCATTTGATTTTTTTATGATTATTATTTATTTATTTTCATTATTATTTATTTATTCTATTTCTCCTCTGGGCAATCTCAGGCACCTTTTGAGCTTGGAAGCTGATATTTGGACATGACAATGACCAAGTGATTTGGCTGGAAAGGGTATTTTTTATTTATTGATTAATCAATTAATAGATTATTTATTTATTGATTAATAAATTAATTATTTAAGTTTTTAACTCAACTGGACGAGTTCATCACATACTGATTCCTCCGTCGTCTGTCGTCCGTTAACCTTTTGACGTTAACACTCCAGCGTCCACAAATATCAACGGATTCTGATCAAACTTGACATGCAGCATCCTTACCCCAAGGACCAGGTTGGTATTACATTTTAGCCCGATCCGTTGAAAAATGGCGGACCCAGGCGACCATTTTGTTTTTGGTCATGAAAACGACGTCAACACTTTCGTGTCCACGATTTTGATCAAACTTAGAATGTTTAACCCTTACCACACAAGTGAGGTTGCTATTGCATTCCAACCCGATCCGTCACAAAATGGCCGCCATATTGTTTTCAGCTCCGAAACGACGTTAAGACTAACGCCCACAAATATTTATGGATTTTGATCAAACTTTAAAGTTGTCCAGTCAGTTCAATTGAGTTCTGCTTCCCTCGAAGCTTGTTTATTAATGACTTATTTAATTAAATTTCTAAAAGTTGCATCTTCGGATGAAGCATTAGTGGTTTAGTTATGCTATTAGCCAATTGATTAATAAAATATTTTATGACAATCTTTTATTTGGTTTAATTATGCAATTAATCAATCAATTATTGTGCACATCTCCCTCCAAATACAGTCTCTATGAGCTGCGCGGCGGTATTGCTGCACTGGAGGATATTTAATTATTTGGCATGAGGGCGGTGTATCTGCACTTTGAATGTATCTGTACTTGGTTTTTGTTTTTTAAGCAATAGTTTGCAAAATGAGTTCTTGTCAAGGAGTAAAAAGTGAGCTATTGGTAAACTTTGGCATTTGTAGGTGTGGAGGGGAAGATGGAGCTCAGTTGCACCGATTGTGTTGTGTTGCATAACTCGGAGACACGATTTGTTTTGTCCATTTATTTTGTAATTATCCTCTCAATGCCTCTTATTAAACTCCATAGACCGTGCAAGGCATTTAGCGAGTATCGTGCCATCTCACAATGGAAACGTGCAGTGCTCTCCTCTTATTGGGTACTTTTTATGGTTTGAGCCAGGAAATTGAAAGTGTTTTACACACATCATGGCATGTCCTTCGAGAACTATGTAATAAAAAGGATTTTGAACTACATGTCAGAATTTAGTAATGTTCAGCCGGACTATCTGATACTTAATGATGAATGAACCACCTTTAGAGGCCATTCCCCCCCGCAGAGCAGGGGTTGGACTTTTTCAGGCACTTTGATCCCCTTTTTTGAAGCAATGTTTTATGGCCGGATGCCCTTCCTGCCGCCAACCATGTTAGTCGCCTCTTGCGACACACAGGGAATTACCAGTGAACTGGTACTCAATTTGCCGACCTCTGAACGATGACAGGCTGAGTCAACCCCCCTGGTGTTAATTCAGCGATCGACCAGGATTCTAAGCTGGCACCCTAACCGCTAAGCCAACAGCAGGCTGATACTTAATGATGGAATGAATCATTTGGCCAAGACGGTTGGCCGAAGCTACATTGTCAAATAGTACTTCCCTGGGTGAAACAAACCAGCCCCATCCTGCATTACCTTTACATGGTTCTTGTCTCCACCTCTCCCCTTGCAGTACGGAGCTGCAAGAGCAGCTGAAGGTGGTCAAAGCTGAAAAACGTCAACTTCGGCGGCGTCTGAGAGATTTTGAGGACAAATTCTACCTGCAATACGGACGGCAAGTTTCTCACACCCACAGTGTAGTAAAGCTGGTGTCTTCCTGTCCTATACATAAGCTTTTATCAGTTTGAACAAAAAAACAGCACAACTAGGTTTTCTTTCATGACCATTATGGGTCACCTCAAAGTTCAGCACCTGTGCAGGAACATTTATTACCCAGCACACGTGAAGCGAAAAATGGGGTTAAGCAATTGGATCACGTCCGTCCTATCAATTTATGGTCGTATCAATTTATGATTGAGGAACAACTTATTGAAATAAAATGTTATATTTTGAACACTAATCGGAACACGAATGGGAAGACAAGTCTGCTGTTTCACTGTATCTTGGTTCTGAATTCGTCCCGATCACACAGCGAGGACTGAGTTAGTCAGACACCGCCATTCTTATTCGTGGGTTCCGCATATTCGCTGGGTTTTTGTTTTTTTTGTATACTGAATCGAGGCTCGTGAAAGAGCTAACATTTATTTCACAAACAAATCAACCAGACAAACAAAATATACAAAAAGAGGGAGCGGAAGACAAGATGGGGAGAGAAGGGGAAGCACACAACCACAACATTTGAGAGCAGGGAGAAGTGTGGGAGGGAGAGGGCTTGGGGGCAGGAGGTGTGGGAAGGGGGGGGTGGGGGGGTGGGAGAAGTATAAAACACAAGGGGACCGAAATTAGCGGGGTAGAATAGATCAAGGTTTTGGATGGGGGAGGATAAGAGATGGTGGTGAACAGCTGTTTTAAAGACCTGGAGGGTGGAGTGGGATTGAAGAGAGTGAGGGAGTTTGTTCCAGAGGCAGGAGAAAAGAGGAGTGAAGGTGAGCAGAAAGTCTTGATTTTGGCAGTTTAACCATAAGAGGGTTGCAGGCAGATCTTGTGCGACCTGTAGGAATATTTGGGGGACAGAGCCCAGAGAAGGCTGGGGGGGCAAGGCCAGAGAGGAGTCGGTAGAAGACGGAAAGACCACCAACCTGCCTGCGGTGAGTGAGTGAAAGGCCCTTGGAGTTAGCTTCATCGCAGGAGATTCCAATGATTCTGAACGCTTTGGTTTCAACAGCGTGAAGACGGGCTAGGTGTGAGGCAGGAGCACCAGACCAGTATTCCATAGAGCTGCGGATGAAAGCCTTGTATGTGGTGAGGAGCTCAGGTGTGCCAAGGAAGGACTTCGCACGACGGAGGATGCCCAGTCGGCGACTGGCTTTGGAGGCCAGATTTGAAATGTGGTTTTCCCAGGAAAGATCATGGCAAATAGTGAGACCCAAAAGCTAGAGTGACAGAACTTCTTGGAGAGGATTATTCAGAAAGTGGATGGGAGGGTTTTCCAGTCGGTCTTTTCGGAGAGACATCGTAAGAGTGTGAGATTTATCAGGATTGAAAGACATGTTCCATTTGTTTGCCCAGTCTGTGATTTTGTCCAGGTCTGCAGAGAGTGAGGAGGCTGCAGACTGCCGATCTGAGGGATGAGGAATGGAGCGACAGAGAGTAGAGTCGTCAGCAAAGAGATAGAGAGGATTTTCAAGAGAGTCAGAGAGATCATTGATGAAGACCAGAAAAAGCACAGGGCCCAGAACACTACCTTGGGGAACTCCAGCCTGAACAGGTAGAGGAGATGAGAGAAACTCATTCAGGGCCACACGTTGACTACGACCAGAGAGGAAGTCTGCCAGCCATGCGTGGAGATTTCCATGGATACCAAAGGAGGAGAGTTTGGTGAGCAGAGCAGGGTGCCAGACCGTATCGAAGGCACGTGAAATGTCAAGGGAGACGGCTCTAATTTCCTGTTTGGCGTTGAGGACCTCCATCCATTGTTGATAAAGCAGAAGCAGCATGTCCAGAGTAGAGTGACCAGGTCTAAAACCAAATTGATCAGAGATCAAGCCATTGGAGAAAAGGAAAGATTTCATATCTGAAGCAATGATGGATTCCATGACTTTGCTGATAATTGGGAGAAGGCTGATTGGTCTGTAGTTGCTGGGATCTGTTTTTGCACCTTTTTTGTGCAAAGCGGTGATGTTGGCTGATTTCCAAGCATATGGCAGATGACAGATGACCTTGAGCAAAAGAGAGGGTGAAGAGAACAGAAAGAGGGAGTGAAAGAGCGGAAGCACATGATTTTAGGACCCGTGGGCTGATGCCGTCAGGACCAGTTGCAGAATCAGAGTCGAGGGTTGACAGAAACTTTTCCACCTTGTCAGGAGGAAAGGACACAGAGTCCAGGAGCAGCTGGGTACGACTGGGTACGGTGGGTACAGAGAGGGATGGGTTTGGGACACAAGATTTAGAGGCAAACACAGAGTTGAGGCATTCAGCTTTTTCACGTGCGGAGTCAGCCGTTAAGCCGTTTGAGGTGAGGGAGGGGATGGAGGGGGAACAAACACCAGAAACAGATTTGACCAGACGCCACCAGGATTTGGAAGAGGGAGACAGATAAGAGAGTTCGGTCTTGAGAACGGTGAGATATTGTTTCCTGGCTCTCCTGAGGCTGGACACACACTTGTTTCGGGCTTTGTGAAAGGAAATGAGATTTCCTTCCGTTGGATTTGCTTTCCAGGAGACGAAAGCAAGTTGTTTCAGGGCAACAGCCTCACCACAAGATTCCGTGTACCATGGACGGGAGGAAGGGTATGACAACTGAAGACGAGATGGGATAAATCTGTGCATGAGAGAGAGCAATTTACTTTGAAAGAATTCCCAGGATGAGTTGATGTCAGAGGCAGTAGAGATGGGAGACCAGTCCAGATGATTGATGGCTGCTTGAAGACCGTGCCAGTTGGCCTGAGTGAAATGCCAGATTCGTCGACGCTGAGGAGGCTCTCTGAGAATGGTCAGAGAGATGTCCACTTTGACAAGCACATGATCAGATGAGCCGATTGGAGCAGAAGAAGAGCAGCAGACATTTTCAGGGAAGTTTGTCATAACCAAATCCAGAAGAGAAGATGCTCCGTTGACTGAGATCCGGGTCGGGAAATTGACAGATTGTGTCAGTCCCAGTGAGTCGCAGAAGTCCTTTGCTGAAGAGCCATGACTGGTGAGAGAGGTACCCACACCCAGCCAACTGGCATGGTGACAATTGAAATCACCACATATGAGGAAGAGAGAGTTGGGATGGGTAGATAGAAGTTGGTCCATATTATCAGACAGCGAGATGTAGATGGAGTCATCGCTGTTTGGTGGACGGTACAACACACATATGAACAAAAGGTGGGAGCGAAGGGGAAGCCGTAGCCAAAGGTATACCTGGGGGTGAGGTGGAGAGAGGGCAGTGGAGGGCGAGTGAGGAAGAGAGTTTTTTATAAAGATAGCAACCCCACCTCCAGGACGAGGCTCAGGTCTATCATACCGGAGGAGGGAGTAACCTGGGAGAGATACCAAGGCATCAGAGACATCATGAAGGAGGAAAGTTTCTGTTAAGCAGATCACATCTGGTTTGTCAGAAGCAACCTGTATGGAGAGATCAGTCAAGTTTGAGCGAAGGCCCCGGATGTTTGAGGTCCATACCGTTAATGAAGAGGAAGGGGGAGCATCGGGTCCAGAACAGGGGTGGGGGGAGGGGTAGGGTAAGATGTGGAAGAGGAGGAAGAGGAAGGGAGAGCTGTTGAAGGTGTGTCAGAGATTTCAGAATAGCTTGGAGAAAGGGAAGAATGGGGTGGACAAAAGGTTTGATGGAGATTGGGTGAGGCACAGTGAGGTGTTATTTGAGGAGGGGGAAGAGCAAGGGAGAAGGTTGGGGGAGATGAAGGTGAAAGTTGGAAGGGGGAAGAAGCAGGGAGGATGCTTTGAGGAGGAGGGGTGAGAGGGGAGTCTAGGAGGGGAGGAGCGAGGGAGAGTCTCGGAGGGGAGGGGTGTGGGGGGGAGTTTAGGAGGGAGGGGAGGGAAGGGGCAAGGGGGGAGATTTGAAAGGGATGGGTGATGGGGAGGATTTGGAGGGGAGGGGTGAGATTGGATTTTGAAAAGTGTACGATTCATGGGAAACGAACATTTTTTGCAAAATGAGTTTGAGACCTTCGAGTCAAAAATATGTTTGACGACACTGAAGGAGGGGTGGAGTTCTGGATAGTTTAGGGAATGTAGAAAGGAGGAACTAAGAGATGGTATTATATATATTTTTTGGAATGAATAGATTTGGTGAGCAAGACGAAAGCATCCTTTTGTAGGAAAAGAAGAAAAGGGTGTTATAATATATGAGAGAAAATAGTTGTTCAGGGGAGAGATTATACATTTCTAACCACGTGATCGCGAACGAAGAACGAACGAACAAAAAAGAACAACAAATAAACGAATAAGACCTGGGAAGGAAATTTTTTTTTGGGGTTTTTTTTTTTTTTGAGTAGAGATATTAAACAAGGAGGTATGGGGTGAATGACTGGGACGAAACAGAGAACGAAAATAAATGCAGCGCATTCGACGAATCGCTGAGAGAAAAACAAAACCACAAGGTCGGAGACGGTACGGTAGCCAAGCCTACGAGTACTAGGCCTCAGAATACTCGATACGCATTCACCGACGATTGTGTATACATGTACGAAAAATTAGCACCGAAAATTTTCCAAAAGATACGCTATAGGTACATACACCGAAAGATCGATACAGTCTCGACAAAAACACAATTGAGAAGGATCACTTAGCTTCGAAAGCGTGAGCGCATGGAACAGCTTCGAAAAGACGTGACCTCGCCGTGATCTCGCGAGATCTTCCTCCAGTTGACAAGTTGTGACCTGCTTTTCTATTCGCGGCTCTATATCCCATGCATTTGCGGTTTTTCGTGGGCGCAAATTTTTTTTTTTTCACGAGCCGTGAGCATGACAGTTATTAAACCCATCTTTCACCAGCCACGCAAAAAACAGCAGAACATTAGCAAAAAAAAAAAACATCTACAAGCTGCGAGCATGACCTGCTTCTACATTCGTGACATTGTGCTTCGCGTTTCACGTCTTTTGCAGCCAAGCCCCACCATTCACACTGCGAATAGCTTCACGTGGTATCCTGCCCGTTCACACGGTAAACATTGCTTCACGTGGTAGCCCGCTGTTAACTAACATCCCTTACTGTTTTTAAGGACGTCGAAAAGGACCCAAACAGAATGAAGAACGAATGTAACGTGTTTGATAGATAGGTTGGTGTAATAAACACTGGGTAAAACCCAGAATGAATTTATTTATATGCCTTTAGGCCTTTATTTGAATTGAATTATATGTTTGAACACTGTACAACACAAATCGCCTTCATAATACTTTCAAGAACCTCCAGTTTTGCAGTACTTGGACATATTCTATAGGAAGTGTATGTAATAGCCGTCAAGCGCAGCCCCTGGGAAGTGGGCGTGGCATGTGAGAGGGTGCAGTATCGGGGTGAAGAAGAGGCTGCCGTATGGCTATGTACGATGCCAATTTACCCTGCGTTCCATGGTGATCAACAACGCCTTCATCTCCTGAACTGCAACTCTACGTCGTCTTATTACAGTGTACTGTATAAGGGTGTTGTACGAGACAGCTTCAGTAGCGATAAACTTCTAGATTTTTAAGTAATCTTTAAAATCATTTTTATTTAAATTGAAATATACACTGCACTTGTACACTGTGCAGGTTATCATGTTCTATGAACTCTAGTTTTCCAAGCAATTGTCAAAATGAATCACTTTTGGGAGGGTCATGTCAGGGTACTGTACGTCTCTCTACAGGAATGTTCAACGCGAGGATCGGGAGCCTTGGGCCGAACAATACGCCCAGTACAAAGACGTCAAGGCCAAGTTGCGTCTTGTGGCTGCACTCGTCACCAAGAACGAAGCCAGGAGCACCACCTAATTGTTCTCGCACCAATTATTGGAAACTCGAAACAAACCAGCGACACGCAACTTGCTCGGACTGAACTTCAAAAAGCCAAGTTCAACAGGAGCCAGCAGAGCGGGTTTCATGTTTATTTACGTCAGGCATGTTTGTTCCAACCAGTTGACCAGCACGCATTCGTACTTTAACCCCACAGCGGGGATTTAAACAGCCGAAGTTTCACTCTGACGCCTGTCAGTTACAAGATTTACCGAAGATGCCAATAACTTTTGAGCTGCTGAGATTAGCCTTTTACGCAGGCTTTGGTCTAAAAGACCCATCTTGTGGAAATGTACACAAAAGATAAGTTTTGTTCCATCGGACAGACATATGTGGCGGTGCCAATTTTTCTTCTGGGGTTGAATCCATCAATCACCATCACTCCCCAGCATCTCTCTTGCATGATGACAGTGGCGGCCATCATTATCCGGTATACTGTCCATTCATGTCTGTGCTGTGATTGTGCGTGACGTGCGTCTGAAGAATTCGCTCCAATGGAGCTGCTGGAGGAAGATATGAACTGAAACACTCTAACCTAATCCCCTCCAGCAGCAGTCTCATCACACTGTGGATGGTCTTTTTGTAACCACCACACCCCAAGAGTCTTCACATTTGACTTACTTTCATCTTGTGATGGCTCTGTAAATGTTGGTTTTTTTTTTTATTTACAATAAATACCATATTTTTGCTGTGAAATCTTTCGAAGCGATTTGCAACTTCATTTATGTAAGACATCGCACTACATGTACACAAACGTGCAATATAATCGGGCCTGAAAAAAAAATTACATCATCGTAGTTTCTTCTTCCTTTGCTTCGTCCCCTTCTGTGCCCCTTTTCTTGCTGCATGCACAAGTCCTTTGAACTGTCCTTGCATTTTGGCCTTTTTCCTGTGGGAGAAGAAAAACCAATGAACCCGAGTCAGAATTTGCACATGCATGCTTACGGATGTGTGGACATTTTGACAGATGCAAAAGGAAGCACCAACCTGCGGTTAAGCCGGGCTTTGTTGAATGGAATATATGCATAGGGGTCAGGCTTTCCCTTCTTCTTCACATCGCCAAATGCCTTCTGCACTCGCCCCAGACACATCGGCAATAGAAATGGTCAGACGGCATTCACAGTACGCTGCTTTCAAATATTTGGATTGGTATAATTTGCCAATAAAGAGGAAACCACTGTTCTCTTCGCCGAACCAACTTGTCCACCAAGTTTAGTCATAACTCGTATAACATGATATTTTAAAAAGTTATGGATAATACTTTTTGCCCGATCTCTCAATGGTGAAGAATCACTTAAAAATTAAATAATTCTCATATCCGATTCCAGATTCAGATCTCAGATCAGACCCTTTTCAAAAAGCAGATTTTCTTTTACTTCCTCAAAAACTCTGACTATTCTCTCTTTCTTCACTTTTCTATCAATGCAGCGCTTTTATTTTAAGGCCTGGCCTCTGAGGACTATATAGTGACCGTGACTGGAGCCTTCAACATAAAAAAGGGAAAATACCACTTTACATGCACAACTCATTTGTTCACTTTTTTTCCCACCCATGGAATCAATTTCCACATCCTCTTCAATCTTATCCCTCCCTCCAGGTCTCGTCCTTAAATTATCCGACATGGTGATGAACGGCCGTTCATCACGTCAGATTATACCCCATCAAAAACAATGATCTTTTCTGTCCCCATTAAACCCCCACTGCCCTCCCAAATTTCCAAGATTTCCTTCCCCAGAGCTAGCCTGTATCCATCTTGTCTACCCCCTGCATTTCCCCCTCACCCTCATTTGTCCGTCTTCTATTTTGTCCTTATGCCCGACTGTTAGTGTTTCCCCCTTCGCTTCCTGCTGTCCCTTTTCTGATCCGTTTTCTGTGTTCTAGCTCTTCCACGAGCCTCGATTATAAACTCCAAAAATGAACTCCAGCTCAGGACTCAGCGTTTAGTTAACTAAAAATCCGTTTTGCCGATTTTTGGAGAGATATTGTACACCGCACCTTTCCTATGCCATCTCCAGGCGCTGCATAACGTCATTGCCGGGCACCGAAGGGGGCTCGGCAATGACGCACGCTGAAAGTGAGTACTCAGTTTTCACTCTGGTTGTTTGTTTTCTTGCTTTCTTGTTTGTCCGGGCGATCTCAGCCATCCTTTGAGCTAGGAAGCTGAAATTTGGGCACAAGTGAGGAAGTTTTTTTTTTAAGTTACAGATTCTCATGAAATGGTGGTGGTTTATGTGTTCTATTAGCAAATTGATTAATTATTTAATTTTTTAATGATTATTATTTATTTACTTTCATTATTAATCATTCATTTTGATGAGGAAGCTGATATTTGGACATGAAAATGACCAAGTGATTTGGCTCTGAAGGATATTTTTGATTTGATTAATCATTTATTGATTAATCAATTAATTATTTAATTTTTTCAATTAATGACTTTTTAATTAATTTTCTAAAAGTTACAGCTTCGTGTGAAGCACTGATGGTTTCGGTATGCTATTGGCCAATTGATTAAGAAAATATTTTTTGATCATTATTTATTGATTTTGATTATGCAATTAATCAATCAATTATTGTACACCTCTCCCTCCCAATACAGTCTCTATGCGCTGGAGAATGAATGATCGTTTTAAGGCCATTTTTCCCCGCTAGAGTGGGGGTTGGCCTTGCGGGCCCCATGACATCATGGTTCCCTTTTTGAGGCGATGTTTTTATGGCCGGATGCCCTTCCTGACGCCAACCCTTAGTCGCCTCTTACGATGCGCAGGGATACGGTGTACCTATTCTAAATCGGGGTACACACCGTGATCATTCATCCCAGCAAGCTGGTACTCAATTTGCCGACCTCGGAAGGATGACAGGCTGAGTCAACCCCCCTGGCGTTAATTCAGCGATCGACCGGGATTCGAACCCAGGATCCTAGGATCCTAAACCGGCACCCTAACCGCTAAGCCAACACCAGGCTTGTTGGCTTGAGGATGTTATTTATTAACGCTGGAGGATGTTATAACGCTGGAGGATGTTATTTATTTATTTGGCATGGGGGCGGTGTACTATGAATGTATCTGTACTTGTTTTAGATTATATTTAATTCAGCATAACGGATGACTTCTAATTTGTGTGTAACACTGATGAATGGTGTGGCATGTTGAATGTACCCAACAACTCTGGGTAGTATGTGGCATCCATCACATTAGCACAGGAAGAGCTCAATACTATCAATTCTTTAACGAGTCATTAGCTTCTGTAATTGACAAGTAGTCTTGTGCGACAATGCACATGATAATCCCCAAGCTTATTTTGCTGATATGGTATTTAAAACAGTTTTGTATATTTTTAAAAGTTTACATGAAAGGTTTTAAAAAGCAAACCAATGTATTATAACCGAACAATTTAAATCTTTCTGTCGAAATTTAGTTTGAGATGGACGGTTAACCCAATCGTAGTTTGCAAATGGTGAGGCTGACCTCACACCAGCAGTTTTTGACTAAGTACAGCGATAGGAAGTGGAAAAGGAGCATGGCCAATCATCTCAAACTCCATGTTCCTCACACAGACATGTCTGCTCCAAACCCTGGTAATCATGTCCCCTGTGGTACCCTGCACTCCACTTTCCCCGCCAGAAGTGCTTTTGCCTTTACATCCAACTCTCCCTCCTTAACTGACTCACCCCTTAACACTTTTGTCCTAACGAGATTCCGGGGGGGGGTTTACACCGTAAACGACAAAAGTCGGCCCATGGAGATTCATGTACTTGAAGGCCATGGCATGTCACATCTTTATTATAATATAGAGCAAACGTATATGGTTACTGGTTAGTTATGTCGTTATGTATGCTTGTGTATATGTGACGAAAAAGTCGTCTTCAAATAAAATTTACATTCTTAATTAATTAAAATGTAGACCCTCTTAATGACGTTTAGATTGCTGAGATCACTCAGACCTTTGACGACCCTTTAATTCCCCCAAGACCCCTGAAGACCCAAAATACCCTTTAAGACCCAAAAGACTCCGAAGACCCAAAGCACTCTGAAGACCACAAATACCCTTAAGACCCAAAACACCCTGAAGACCCTAAAGACCCTGAATACCCTTCGACCCAATAATACCCGGAAGAACCAAAATACCCCAAAGACTCAAAGATTCAGAGGAAACAAAAGACCCAAAAGCCACTGAAGACCCAAAACACCCTGAATACCCTAAAAGACCCTTAAATCCCCCAAAGATTCTTCAAAACTCAGAGGAAACAAAAGACCCAAAAACACCCTGAATACCCTTAAGACCCAAAAGACCCTTAAATACCCGGAAGAACCAAAATACCCCAAAGACTCAGAGGAAACAAGCGTTACGCCTAAGTCCCCCGTCGGTGGTGATGAGTTGACAAAGTGGAAGACGCAAGGCGGCCATCTTGGATTTTGACGTGGCGACCCAATTTTCAACTTGGTTGTCTGCGACATAAGGGTGAAAGGTGCGACGAGAGCTCGGCGGGTGAAGTACCAACCGAGAATGAAGGTGTGGAGGTTGAAAGAGGTGACAGTAAGGGAGGCATTAAAAGAGAGGCTGAGTAGGGTAGAGGATGATGTGGTTGAGCTTGAAAGTGGTTGGATGTCAATGAAAGCTAGTCTGTTGGGAGCCGTTGGTGAGGTATGTGGATGGACAAAAGGACCACCGAGGCACTCGGAAACATGGTGGTGGGATGTTGAGGTTGGAAAGAGGATTGACGAGAAGAGGAAGAAGTTCAAAGAGTGGCAGAAGGCAAAGGGTACGGGAGCAGAAACAGCAGAGCATGAAAGTTATAAGGCAGCCAGGAAGGCTGCAAAGAAAGAGGTAGCAAAGGCGCAGGAGGCATGTAGGAAAATGTTCGGAGAACGCTTGGATTCGGAAGAGGGTCAGAAAGCAGTATTCAGGATTGCAAAGCAGATAGCGAAAGAGAGGTGTGATGTGATGGGGGTGAGTTGCTTGAAGGATGAAGTGGGACAAATCGTTGTCGACCCAGATGGAATTAAAGGAAGATGGAAAAGATATATGGAAATGCTGTTGAATACAGAGAATGAATGGGATGGCAACAAAGAGAGTAACCCAGTTTTAGGACCGGCAGAGAAGATAACTGAGAAGGAAGTTGAGGAAGCGATAAAGCAATAAAGAGTGGAAAAGCAGGAGGGCCGACGGGAGTTGTGGGAGATATGTTGAAGGCAGCAGGAAGTTGGGGTGTGAAGAGAATGACAGAGATCTGTAATCTGGTGGTGAAAGAAGGCCGCATTCCAGTGGATTGGGAACTGAGTACCCTCATCCCTCTATACAAGGGGAAAGGTGACCCTCTGGAGTGTGGCTCGTACCGAGCGATAAAGTTATTGGAGCATGGAATGAAGGTATTGGAAAGGGTGTTGGAGAGGAGGATAAGGAAGAAAGTGAAGATCGACGAAATGCAGTTTGGATTTATGCCAGGAAGAGGAACGACAGACGCGCTTTTCATTGTGAGGCAGTTGCAGGAGAAGTACATGGATAAGAGGAAGAAGTTGTTTTTTGGGTTTGTTGATCTGGAGAAAGCATTCGATAGGGTTACACGCAAAGTATTGACATGGGCATTGAGGAAGTTAGGAGTGGAGGAATGGTTGATCAGAGTAGTGATGGCAATGTACAAAAGAGCACGCACAGCTGTAAGGACGAAGGACGGGAACAGTGGTGAGTTTGAGGTGAAGGTGGGAGTGCATCAGGGGTCGGTACTAAGTCCACTACTATTTGTAGCTGTGATGGAGGTGCTGGCTCAGACCGTAAAGGAGGGTTTACCGTGGGAGTTGTTGTATGCAGATGATCTGGTGTTGATTGCGGAAAGTATGGATGGACTGAAGGAAAAGATGAACAAGTGGAAGGAATGTATGGAGACAAAAGGTCTGAAGGTGAATATCGGAAAGACAAAGGTGATGGCAAGTGGTAAAGCATGTGGTGAGGTGGAAAGAACTGGGAAGTGGCCGTGTGCTGTGTGCAGGAAGGGTGTCGGAGTGAACTCCATTCAATGTACAATGTGTGCTGAGTGGGTTCATCAAAAATGTAGTGGTCTGAGAGGGTCATTAACCAGATTGGCAGCTACATTCAAATGTAAGGTGTGCACAGAGGGAGCTGCAGATGGAGGAAATGTTGAGTTGGATCTTGGAGACGGCGTGAAGCTGGAAGGTGTGAAAACATTTTGCTACCTCGGAGACATGCTGAATGGAGAAGGTGGATCAGACTCGGCAACGGTTGCTCGAGTGAGATGTGCATGGAAGAAGTTTCGGGAACTGAGTGGCGTGCTGATGAGGAGGAGAGTGTCGCTGAAGCTGAAGGGAAAGGTGTATGCTGCATGTGTGAGAAGTGTTATGATTTATGGGAGCGAGACATGGGTAATGAACGTAGAGCAGCAACGAAGGCTGGAAAGGGTGGAAATGCGAATGGTTCGATGGATGTGCGGAGTATCGTTGAGAGAGAGGAAGACAAATGATGAATTGCGAAAGATGATGGGAATATTGCCTGTGATTGATGCTGTGAAGAGGAACAGGTTGAGATGGTTTGGTCATGTATTGAGGAAGGATGAAAGTGACTGGTTGAGAAGAGTGATGGAAGTTAATGTAGAAGGAAGTAGAGGACGGGGAAGACCGAGAAAGACTTGGTTAAAGATGGTGGAAGAAGAAATGCGGGCAAGGGGGTTAACAAGGAGAGATGCAGAAAATAGGGCAAAATGGAGAAGATTGTCATGGGGACCGCAAGGCTAACCCCCGCTCTAGCAGGGAACATGGCCTTAAAATGCACGTTGTTGTTGTTGTTGTTGACCCAATTTTCAATAGCGTTCTCCCTTATGCGTAGATACACCCACACACCAGATTAGAAGTTGGTACTTCACTTATTTTTCAAGATATTCCGCTCACAAGGTTCAGACATCCATGGCGGTGGCCATCTTGGATTTTGACGTGGCAACCCAATTTTCAATAGCGTTCTTCCTTATGCCTAGATACACCCACACACCAGATATAAGTTGGTACTTTGCTTATTTTTCAAGATATTCCGCTCACAAGGTTCAGACATCCATGGCGTCAGACATACATGGTGGTGGCCATCTTGGATTTTGACGTGGGTTACACACACACCAAATTAGAATTCGGTCCTTCGCTTACGCACGCACGGACACCGACGGGAGGGACACACACACACACACACACACACACACACACACACACACACACACACACACACACACCAGAAAGGACATGACCCTTCCTGCTTGTTTTATTGCCGAGTGTCAAGCAAGGAAGCATCAAGTACTTTTTTTTTTTCTTTTTTCCCCAAGTCTTTATAAGCCGAGCAAAACTCGGCCAGGGTGCACACTGCCCACATCCCAGACTCAGAGCAGTCACTCTAATCATTATACCACCGAGTCTGCTATAGGCTCTGAGTTCCCTTTTACCAGTCTAAATTACCAAAAACCAAACCAAAAACCACCGTTTAGAGGCCATTTTTCCCCGCAAAGCGGGGGTTGGCCTTTTCGGGGACTGTGGTTCTTGTTTTTTGGTCCCCTTTTTGAAGCAATGTTTTACGGCCGGATGCCCTTCCTGCTGCCAACCCTGTTTGTCGCCTTTTTACGATAAACAGGGAATTACCAGTGTACTGGTACTCAATTTGCCGACCCCAGAAGGATGACAGGCTGAGTCAACCCCCCTGGCGTTAATTCAGCGATCGACCGGGATTCGAACCCAGGATCCTTGGATCCTAAGCTGGCACCCTAGCCGCTAGCCCAACACCATAGTCTAAATTGACCTGAGAAAAATGTTTGAATGCAAAAGGCATGATCACATGATTGCAATATTCACAAACAGACGAGAACGCCACTTTTTGATGTCATGACGTCGACCGATTTGCCTCCGCCCACATTATTCCATCATCACAAATACTTGCACCAAGTTTAATTTAAATCCCTTCAGCTGTTCTCAAATATCACATTTTTACCTGACATGACCTATGACAACGAAATCTAATCCGTTTATGCTTTCATCATAATATATACTTGTACCAAGTTTGGTCAAAATCCCATCATTGGTTCACAAGTGAGCACAGCAACAGAACCTTTACCGGAGGGGACCTCTGACCTTTGACCTCTCAATCCCATAATATAATCAATTTATCTTTACGTCATTATACATAGTTGTGGCCAAAAACATTGGCACCCTTGCATTTTTTTCAAATAATGCACCATGTCTTCCAAAGAATTATTGAAATAAAAAAAATCTTTTCGTATCCACATATGTATTTCTTTGGTTTGCAGTGGGACAATACAGAAAATCTGAAAAACTTATGAAATCATAGCTTATTCCACACAGAAATCCTAAAATGGCCCGGACAATATTATTGGCACCTTTTAGAAGTTAGAAATAATTCGATTTCAAGCAGGTGATTACCCTTTACTTTGGAATTGAACTCACCTGTGGTGAGCTGCAGGTGCCTGCAATATAAAAATCACACATGCAACCAGATTGAATAGATAAAAGGAGTCATTCTGCTGTTTTGTGTCACTGTGTGTACCGCAATGAGAATGGAGAAAAGAAAGAAAACCAGAGAATTGTCTGAGGTCAGACACAAGATTGTAGCCAATCATGGACAATCTCAAGGCTACAAAAGTCCATCTCCAGAGACTTTGAAGTTCCTGTGTCCACCGTACGCAATGTTTTTAGGAAGTTTAAGGCCCATGGCACTGAAGCCAACCTCCCTGGATGTGGCCGCAAGAGAAAACTTGATCGAAGATTGCAGCGAAGGATTGTTCGAATGGTGGAGGAAGCACCTTGATCAACTGCCAAACAGATTCAAGCTGACCTTCAGACACAAGGTACGACAGTTTCAACTCACACCATCCGTCACCAACTCAATGAAAGGGGGTTCTATGGTAGGAGACCTAGGAGGACCCCACTGCTGAGAGAGAGAGAGCCATAAGAAAGCTCGACTGGAGTTTTCCAAAACACACCTGAACACGCCAAAATCCTTCTGGGAGAATGTCTTGTGGACATAAGAGACTAAATTAAAGCTTTTTGGTAAACCACATCATCTCTATGTTTACAGAAAACAAAATGAAGCCTTCAAAGAAAACACACCTTCCCTACAGTCAAACATGGAGGAGGTTCAGTGATGTTTTGGGGTTGCTATGCTGCCTCTGGCACAGGGTGCCTTGAATGTGTTCATGGCATCATGAAATCAGGAGATTACCAAGGCATTTTGGAGCTCAATGTTCAACCCAGTGTCAGAAAGCTGGGTCTCTGTCGAAGGCCATGGGTCTTGCAGCAGCACAATGACCCCAAACACACTTCAAAAAGCACCAGGAATTGTTTAAGACAAAACACTTGACTGTTCTGAAGTGGCCAGCAATGAGTCCAGATCTAAATCCCATTGAACACCTGTGCGGAGATCTGAAAACAGCAGTTGGGAGAAGGCACCCTTCAAATATGGGAGACCTGGAACAGTTTGCACAAGAAGAGTGGGTCAAAGTGCCAGTAGAGAGGTGAGGAAGCTCATTCCTGGCTATAGGAAGTGCTTGACTGCAGTTATTTTGTCCAAAGGCTGTGCTACCAAATATTAAGTCCAGGGTGTCAATAATTTTGTCCACGCCATTTATTTTTATTTTATGATTTAAAAGGATATATTAAGTTCTGAATCAAAAACAAAGGTTCTGTAATATTAACAGTGAAATAAAGAATTGTGGAGACCAAATACTTTTGTCATTTTCAACTTATTTTTAGAGAAAATTGTGAGCTATTTGAAAAAAGTGCAAGGGTGACTATTTTTGGCCACAACTGTATGTGTACCAAGTTTGACTTGGTTCTCTTCAGCCGTTATTAATTTACTGGGGTAACAAAAACCTATTACAGAAACTGACCTTTGACGTCGATGCAGAAATCAAATCAGTTCATCTTTGCATCATAATATATACTTGTACCAAGTTTGGTGAAAATCCCATGACTGGTTCACATGTTAGCTCGGTAACGGAATTTTTACCGAACGGGACATCTGACAATTAACCTCAAAATCTAGTCAGTTCATCTTTACATCATTATACAATATACATACCTGTACCAGGTTTGACCAAGATCCCTTGAGCCATTCTAAAGTAATAAACCTTTTACAGATGTTGACCTTTGACCTTGACCCCAAACCAAATCAGTTCATCTTTGCGTCAGAATACATACTTGTACTAACTTTGGTCAAATCCAATTACCGGTTCACAATTTACCGCAGGTAACATGATTTTCACCTAATATGACCTCTGACGTTTGACCATGTGACCCCAAAATCTAATCAGTTCATCATGACCTCATTATACATAACTGCACCAAGTTTGACTTTTATCCCTTCAGGCGTTCTCAAATTATAATGAAAACCCATCACGGATGGACAGCCGGACGGACAACCCAAAAACAATGGCTCCGGCCACGACGTCGGCGGAGGCATAAAAACTCAGTTATCACTCTTGCACTGCACAAATAAAAAGTCCCCTTTATCTCCTAAAGTAGGTCTCCCAAAAACCCAATGCAAATGTGTTATGACAATTTGCACTACATATTTGCCAAAAATAATGAGAGATTTTGCAAAGATTCTGGTGGAATTGTGCACTTGCCTTAGCTCGGTACTCTAATCCTGGAAGTTCTTCTTTCTTTGGCTCAAGTGAGCGGTGAATTCCCGAACCACCAGCTGCAAAGGCAAAGCATTCACGAACCACCAGCTTGAGGCGCAAACATTTGTGAATGAGGCACTCGCTGGCAAGTTGACATTTCAGGTGGGAACATTACGATGAAAGGTTCAACCGCTCAATTTATGGGTCAAAAAAACCACTGTATTATCACCTGTTTGGGACCCTCAAAGCACTTTGTTTGGGATCAATGCTTGTGTTTTATACTTCAAACTTCCCACGACTCCCCCCCCCCCAATCCCTCCCAATGTCCCTGCTCTCAAATGTTGTGTTTGTGCTTCCCCTTCTCTCCCCATCTTGTCTACCACTTCTCTTGTTATATGTTCTGTGTGCGTTAGATTTTTTTTTTGTGATAAATGTTAGCTCTTTCACGAGCCCCGATTCTGTATACAAAAAAAAATAAAAATGCTTTGCCTGTGAATTCTGTGCAAACAGAGCAGCCAAAAAAAAATCTATTTTCTTCACTTCAGGCAGAAATTTTGATTCATTCCAGGCATGTCGGCTCTCATTGGACGGTATATTTCTGTGGCCGGTGGATCGAATTTCAAAACTGATGCCATGAATACAAGTCGATTAAAACCATTTATAAAAGCTTTTACTTCTCAAAGCAGATCGGGTTTACCATTCATCCACAATTTCATACAATCTATGTGAGTTCCAGACAGTACCTCTGTACTTGGGCACAATGTCTTCATCCTCCAATTCTATTTCTTCTTCTCCTCTGGTGAGTTTTCTCTTGCGTGTGTTCTAGGCCAAAGTATTTAGCAACAAACTTTTAACCTTAGTCAGGAAACGAACATGTTAGGCACAGCACCAGTAATGAGCAACAAACTCTTTACATACATACGGTGAGCATTTGGGGTTGGGGTATGGGGGAAAGGGGTGGCGAAACGCCCTGAAACTCAGACTTGTTCTGTAACTTATCATAATAAAGTTTCAGTTGAATATGTTAAAGGGTAAGGGTGGAAAGTCTGGAAAACCACAGGTGGGACGGACGAACAGACAGACGGAGAGCAAATTAATAGCCCCTCCGGGGCCTATTAGTAGGGGACTAATAAAACGGGAGGGTAGACGAGAGAAAAGGGTGTTGCATATGAGGAAAGAAAATAAGCAAAATCAAGGACGTCATGAAGAGACAGAAATGAGGAACAAGGAGGGAAAAGGCATTTAGGGAGCATCCAGGTTGGAAGGGGATGGGGCCTTTAGTAGTTCAACAATTCTGACATTTTTGCGTGCGAAATAGATAGGCTACCCCTACAGGGTTGTCGGAAATTAGCTGCATGGGATATAAACTTCTTGGGTACAAAACCAATTTGCTATTTGAATATCCTTTCACAAGAAAATATTGGATCTAACATTTAATGAAAATCTTCCCACCACATTACCAAAAGAAACGTCTTTAGTCTTTGTGCCGTGTCAAAGTGGATTATGGAACACTGTACTCTGACAGGACTAATCCCATGTCGCATGGAGGAATTACAAGTGGCCCTGGTTCGCTTGCAATGAAAAAACAGGAACTGGCAGCTCAATGACAATGTTTCACCTGCTCAACATTGTCATGCAGGTGTGCTTTCTTTATAAAACCTGGTTCAACTTCACCTTGTTCGACCATGGTTCAAATTTGATTGAGTAATCCAGTGCCAAACGTTCCTTACAATACCCTAAGGTTATGTGCAGAGGGTGGGCAGGATGGCTTAGGGGTACGCACACTCACCTCTAAGCTGTCTATCCTGGGTTAGAATCCCGACCCAGCTATAAACTGTCATCCCGGTGTTTCACAGGCAAAGCGATTCATCAACGTGTGCCCCTCGGATGGACGTTAAGCTGAGCGTCCTGTCTGCCAGAATTCGTTGGTGGATGTTAAAGATCCCACGGTGTTTTTTGCAAAGAGGTGTGCTATCAGCTGGAAGCCTGAACAATAATGACAAATTCCTGCCCCAACTACCACTGGGAAGGCAGTGGCAAACCACCAGGTGTAGTCCTTGCCACTAGGCTGCTTTGGCCGCACTGAACCTGTCTTCAGGTGGAGAACCAGAAAGAAAATAAATCATATACAGGTACAAGGACGTATCCAAATTAGTCATCAGTCTATCAACAAGGAAAGCCCTCCTTTAATGTGGAGGGCCTGTCATGATGGCTATCTAGACCGGAGCAAGTACAAGACCTTCAACCTCTTGAGAAGTCCAACACTTTTTTATCCACGGAAAATTAAGAGCAATCAACGAGTAAAAACACTACGTTCTGAGAATCATCGAAGTGCTGCACATATAGCCACATACATCATGGATTGGTGCAGCGCTGAACGTTAAACCATCATGCGTCACACTGCAAACATTAGGGGTCGGTTAGCACTAGTTTTGCGAATTCTGGAATCACCGATGAGCTTGTACATTTAGCAATTGGGAGACAGGCAGAGACCAGTCGAGTTACCTCCACCACCGAAGGAGGATGGTGGTTATGTTTTCAACCCTGCCTGTTTGTTTGTGAGGAGGATGTCCTAAAAAATTGTTTATTTTGGCAGATTCAGATGAAATTTGGCGGAGAGGTTGGGTGTGTGACAAGGACGAATCGATTCGATTTTGGTGAAGATCCGGATCCGGATATGAGGGTTTTTTAAAGGGATTCTTCACCATTGAGAGGTAAGGCCAAAAACGATATCTAGTATGATATTTCAAAAAGTTGTGGACGAGTTGTGATGAAACAAGGTTCAGGTCCAGATCCAGATCCAGATCCGGCCGATCAATGGGATACAAAACGTAAACTGTTTTGCCTGGCGGAGGGGTATGTTCTCTCCCGAGTGCCATTCTAGTTTGACATGAAATTCAAAGGGATTGGTAGGCAATGGACAAATCAACACAGTATCTGGTATTGGATAAATCTATTATTGTAAAAAGGCAATTTGTTTTGCTTTTACACCAGGCACTGTGTCCTAAACATGTGGTTATCAAATTGTTTACTTTACTTGACAAGGTAACATTAATAGGCAGATACAATAAAACTCACCTTTCCACCAACCTCTGCCATCAATTCTTCAAGGTCATTTTTCACTTTCCCAGAACCTTGACGGAAACAGTGACATGGAAAGGGTGAAGGAAACGACACCACAGATTTATCTTTCATCATCATTGCTTTTGATCCAAAGTTAATTTTTTTTTTTTTCATTATTCTTAGTTATCTTTCAAGACTGCTCGTTACGTTTAACCATAATACTCTTTACCTTTTACACTTTTGGACTTCTCCAACTTCTCCTCCTCTTCTTCATTGCAGATAATGAGCCGGCCGTCGGGTGTCATCTTGAAATCGTGCTGCAAAGCGGCAGACATCTTCACGGGTTTGGTGGCTGTCAGGAGATACCATAGCACGTAAATGATGCAAGCAGTCCAGAAAGCATCTCCTCCACTTGCATGTAAAAAGTTATAACCGTTCTCAAGTACTTAGTGTATTCCAAGACCCTCCACCACGATCATCAGGCTCACCGAGCACTCGTCGAGACACAACCGGGTCCAAAAAGTCCAGCGGATCATCTTGACCCCCTTCTTTTAGCCAGGCATCAAGGCGCATAGCTTTGCGTCCCTTCTTTGTAGACTCATCTTGCTCTTCTCCCTCCTCTTCCTCATCACTCTCCGCTAACACCTCCTCAATACTGCAATGAAGGTCAGAACCCACACCAACTCATATTTATCGTAGAAGTAACAATGAGAAACAACAAATAGTAAAATTTTTTTTAGCTCTTTCACGAGCCTCGACTCTGTATACAAAAAAACAAAAAAACAAACAAAAACGGACTGATCAGACACACCTGTTTCCCATATCTCGCTTGTCATTTCCAGGATGCTCAGCCTCAGCCTTTCGGTTTGCTCGCAGGCGGCGCCGACGTTCCTCAGATTTTCGGATGTTTTGTAAAACCTTGTGATATGGCTCAGACAGAAAGCCATGGATCATATCAAAACTGTAATACAGAGCATACAGAGCTCACCTATAGAGCCAATCAAGGAGCGATGCACTGCATTTCACAAACATCATGCACGGAGCATATGGTGAGTGACGTCTCTAACACCACCGTGCACTCACCCAAACTTGCGCACGAGGCGGATGAGCACATGACGAACCGCAGTGCGGAAATGACGACGAGTCTGTTCACTCCAGCTCACAAAACTGTCCACCTGGGATCATAGCAACCGTTGATCAAGGAATCAAAATACTTTCAGACAACAACTGGCGCATTTAACACATCAGGATAGTCCAATCAACGCTTGTATCTCCGCCCACCGAAGGTGGGCAGAGGTTGCGTTTTCACTCATGTCTGTTTGCTTGTTTGTCTTTGTGAGAAGGATATCTCAAAAAGTTGTGGATCGATTTGGACCAAATTTAGTGGACAGGTTGGGTGTGTGACAAAGATGAATTGATTAGATTTTGCTGAAGATCTGGATATGAGAAACTTTCTTTTTAAGTGATTCGTCAAAATTGAGAGATGGGGCCAAAAACTATATACTGTACTGTACATAATGTTGATATTTCAAAAGGTTGTGGATGAATTATGACAAAACTATGTGGATGAGTTGCTTAGGTGACAAGAACAAGCCAATTATATTTTGGTTCAGGTCTGAATCCAGATCCGGCCTATCTGTGCGATACAAAATATAAACTGTTCAGCCTGGCAGGGGTGTGCGCTCTCCCGAGTGCCGTTCTAGTTACCTCCACCCACCAAAGGTGGATGGAGGTTATGTTTTCACCCCTGTCTGTTTGTCTATGTGCAGGATATCTCAAAAAGTTGTGGCCGAATTTGGATGAAATTTGGTGGGAAGGTTGGCGACAAGGACATGGTGGTGACAAAATCATTTCATTCATTCATTCATAGCACGATATCTCAGAGTTGGGTCAGATTCGGATAAAACTTGGTGGACACGGGTGTGTGACAGGACAACATGATTAAATTTTGGTGAAGATCCGAATTCGGATCCAAATCTGATAATTACCTCCGCCACCGAAGGTGGATGCAGGTCATGTTTTCACTCCTATCTGTTTGATTGTTACCTGTGAAAATCGAAGATTTTTCAAGTATATTTGTTGGTCTTGTGCATTATTCTGTCTGTTTGTATGTCAATCACCTACAGGTCACAAGTTTAAACCGATCTTTACGAAACTTCACCAAATGATAGTTGGTCATAAGAAAGAAGCCTATTGAGTTTGAGGTCAAAAGGTCAATAGGTCAACATAGGCCAAAGGTCAACAACTTTGTCGAATTTCTAAAATCCTCAATTTTCATCCGATTGACTTGAAATTTGAAGAGGATTTGCATAGTACACCACTGAATTCAACCACAAATTATTTGAGGTCAACATAGGCCAAAAGTCAACACATTAGGGTGGGATTCCTAAAATCCTCAATTTTCCTCCGATTGACTTGAAATTTGAACAGTATTTGCATATCTGGTCACTTAATTCAACAACCAATTGTTTTTGAGGTATAGAGGTGAAAAGGTCAACATAGGCCAAATTTCTAAAATCGTAAATTTTCATCTGATTTGAAATTTGAAGAGGGCTACGATTGACTTGAAATGTTTGTTTGCCTGTTTCTGAAATGTCATCTGATTGACTTGAAATTTGACTTTGCTCTACGGGCTACGCCGTAAAAATTCTCCATAGCGAGGTTGAATGGATAACAATTTGGCGAGAGCGAGAGAGAGAGCGAGAGAGAGAGCGAGAGCGAGAGAGAGAAGAGGAAGCACTGACATTTTGTCATAAGTCGTCCACAAATTAATTTGTAAAGGTTTCTAAGGAAAAAACAAACAAAAAAAAAACCTGACATTCAATGGGGTATTATGTGTAGATCAGTGACAAAAAAATCTCAATTTAAAATCCATTTTAAATTCAGGCTGTAACACAACAAAATGTGAAAAAGTCAAGTGGTGTGAATACTTTCTGAATGCAATGTGTATTTGTTACGATTTTGAACCCGATTTTCTGCAGACATACCCTACATGATCAAAAGTATGCGGACACCCCTTATAATTAGTGGATTCGCCTGTTTCAGCCACACCCATTGCTGACACTGACAGGTATATATAATCAAGCACACAGCCATGCAATCTCCATAGACAGACATTGGCAGAAGAACTGGCCGTACTGAAGAATTCAGTGACTTTCAACGTGGCACCGTCATAGGATGACACCTTTTGCAACAAGTCGGTTCGTTAAATTTCTGCTCTGCTAGAGCTGCCCCGGTCAACTGCAAGTGCTGTTATTGTGAAGTGGAAACGTCTAGGAGCAACAACAGCTCGGCGGTGAAGTGGTAGGCCACACAAGCTCACAGAACGGGACCACTGAGTGCTGAAGCGTGTAGCGCGTAAAAATCGTCTGTCCTCGGTTGCAACACTCACTATCGAGTTCTAATATGCCTCTGGAAGCAACTTCAGCACAACAACCGTTCGTCGGGAGCTTCATGAAATGGGTTTCCAGGGCCGTGCAGCCACACACAAGCCTAATATCACCATGCGCAATGCCAAGTGTCGGCTGGAGTGGTGTAAAGCTCGCCGCCATTGGACTCTGGAGCAGTGGAAACGCGTTCACTGGAGTGATGAATCACGCTTCACCATCTGGCAGTCCGACCGACAAATCTGGGTTTGGCGGATACCAGGAGAATGCTACCTACCTGAATGCATAGTGCCAACTGTAAAGTTTGGTGGAGGAGGAATAATGGTCTGGGGCTGTTTTTCATGGTTCGGGCTAGGCCCCTTCGTTCCAGTGAAAGGAAATCTTAACGCTACAGCATACAATGACATTCTAGATCTAGACCACTGTGTGCTTCCAACTTTGTGGCAACAGTTTGGGGAAGGCCCTTTCCTGTTTCAGCATGACAATGGCCCCATGCACAAAGTGAGGTCCATACTGGGCATCCTCCGTCGTGCAAAGTCCTTCCTTGGCACACCTGAGCTCCTCACCACATACAAGGCTTTCATCCGCAGCTCAATGGAATACTGCTCTCCCCTCTGGGCTGGTGCTCCTGCTCGTCTTCACGCTGTTGAAACCAAAGCATTCAGAATCATTGGAATCTCCCGCGATGAAGCTAACTCCAAGGGCCTCTCACTCACTCACCGCAGGCAGGTTGGTGGTCTTTCCATCTTCTAGCGACTCCTCTCTGGCCTTGCCCCCCCAGCTCTCTCTGGGCTCTGTCCCGCAAATATTCCTACAGGTCGCACAAGATCTGCCTGCAACCCTCTTATGGTCAAACTGCCAAAATCAAGACTCTCTGCTCACCTTCACTCCTTCATTCCTCTCTTCTCCCACCTCTGGAACAAACTCCCTCACTCTCTTCAATCCCACTCCACCCTCCAGGTCTTTAAAACTGCTGTTCACCACCATCTATCATCTTCCCCCATCCAAAACCTTGATCTTTTCTACCCCCGCTAATTTCACCCCAATTCCACTTTTTTGAAATACCAACTTCTGTCCTGGAAGTCCTTGGTGTCCTTGTGTTTTATACTTCTCCCTCCACCCCCCCCCCCCCCCCACTCCTCCTTCCCACGTCTCCTCCCCCCAAGCCCTCTCCCTTCCACACATCTCCCTGCTCTCAAATGTTGTGTTTGTGTGCTTCCCCTTCTCTCCCCATCGTGTTTTCCGCTCCCTCTTTTTGTGTGTTTTGTTTGTCTGGTTGATTTGTTTGTGAAGTAAATGTTAGCTCTTTCACGAGCCTCGATTCAGTATACAAAAAAAATAAAAAATAAAAATAATAATACAGAAATGGTTTGTCGAGATCGGTGTGGAAGAACTTGACTGGCCTGCACAGAGCCCTGACCTCAACCCCATCGAACACCTTTGGGACTAATTGGAACGCCGACTGCAAGCCAGGCCTAATCGCCCAACATCAGTGCCCGACCGCACTAATGCTCTTGTGGCTGAATGGAAGCAAATCCCAGCAGCAATGTTCCGACATCTAGTGGAAAGCCTTCCCAGAAGAGTGGAGGCTGTTATGGCAGCAAAGGGGGGACCAACTCCATATTAATGCCCATGATTTTGGAATGAGATGTTCGATGTTCGGGTGTCCACATACTTTTGGTCATGTAGTGTATCTCCAAATACAATTTTTGCAACTCGACTCATTTTGTGATGGTGGCAGGCCCCAATTAAATGTATATAAGTTCCCATTGACGCCGCAAAACGAAATATTGACAGCTGTGCAAACTAGAAGTCAACGTCAGCACATGAAAAGAAAGCAAAAATAAATAAGGTTTCAGAAATAATCGAAAATAAGACAAATAATTGACCACTGTTTAAATCACTCACAATGAAGTGCAAGTGTCGAGCAAGCGTGGCCAAATCCAGAATAACGATGGCAACCTTCACAAAGCTCAGAGCCGACTGAACCACCTCGCGGGTGTGAGACTTCAGCAAGAGACACACCATCTTTATCAACAGCTCCAGGGATTCCCCCTTGATTCTGTCTGCATGAAAACAGCAATATTAAAAATGCAAATACCACTTGCGGTCCACCAAGAATGGTTTACAACGTATTTTTGCTATGAATATCTGAATGTTGCAATCTAAACTTTAGGTGGACGGGATGCATGGTCTAACCTTTGAACTCGAAGAAGAGACTCGTAAGGGCGAGGATGGAACAGCTGATCATGGATACTGAACTCGCGAGACCAGCATAGACTAGTGGGAGGAATCGAGAAAGCCCATCTGGAGGAAAACGCAATGTCACGCAATGTTACAAAAAAAACAACCAATCGACAGAAAGTCATTTTTTCTTTGGTAACATTAATGGGATAAGATCTGCATCAACCTCCATCACAGTCAAACCGAAGGTAGGCCCGTGCCATCTCAAGCAGCAGGCCAGAAGCACTCAGGCGAGCAGCAACGCCCACCTCCTTCATTGATAGAATCACCTGCCAAACAAAAAACATATGGCCTCGAGTGAAAATAATTTGATGGATGGAATATCCACTATTATCTTCTTCCCAGTTTCCCCCCTTCCCCCCCCTCAAGTAAGCAACCAAGCATACGAGTATTGTTCGTTTGTTCATCTTTACACATTAACAAAATTTTATTTGAATCAACAACTCCGACTCCTCACGTAAGCCATACCTCTGGAATAATGGTGACAATAAATTGCTCTTCATGTTTGGAAAGATGCTTCACAATGTACGTCAAACAGTTCAGTCTTGGCTAAAAAAACAAAAAACAAACAAACAAAAAAAAAAACAAGAGGTTGCCAATTCAAGCAAGAGGAAAACATTTCTCTGCATTTTGTATAATTTATGAAATCCCATGCAAACTGTTGCAAATGCGACATGTTCTACTCTTTGCTGAGCAATTAGATCGTGCTGGTGACAAATGTAAGTCGTACACGTTTGGCAGGCGAGGTCGCTGCCGACAGTGAAGACAACAGCACAGTTTGCAGGTCAGAGAAGTGAGTGGCCAGAAACCCGTGGCACTGAGGCCGGTCTCCACTGCACATCACTTCTAATGCCCGGTAAGCCTTCTTCTGCACAGAGTGGTCCTGGCTCTAGGTATAAGAAACGCAAAGGGAGTGGTCACAACTTTTCAGCACAACAACAAAGTGCAAACATGCAAGATTAATGGAAGAAAACAGAATTGAAGCGTGGATGTAGAAGGAAGATGGATCCCTCTCTGGATCCTTTCTTAAGTAACTGTTACATTTGGCACTTGGCCAACTCCAACGTGCTGTTAAAGATATCAGTTAACACCTATCTTATCCGCTATTTCACCATCCTCAGTGCTCTTCAACAACAACATGCATTTTAAAGGCCATTTTCCCTGCTAGAGCGGGGGTTAGCCTTGCGGTCCCCATGACAATCTTCTCCATTTTGCCCTATTTTCTGCATCTCTCCTTGTTAACCCCCTTGCCCGCATTTCTTCTTCCACCATCTTTAGCCAAGTCTTTCTCGGTCTTCCCCGTCCTCTGCTTCCTTCTACATTCATTTCCACCACTCTTCTCAACCAGTCACTTTCATCCTTCCTCAACACATGACCAAACCATCTCAACCTGTTCCTCTTCACAGCATCAATCACAGGCTCTATTCCCATCATCTTTCGCAATTCATCATTTGTCTTCCTCTCTCTCAACGATACTCTGCACATCCGTCGAACCATTCGCATTTCCACCCTTTCCAACCTTCGTTGCTGCTCTACGTTCATTACCCATGTCTCGCTCCCATAAATCATAACACTTCTCACACATGCAGCATACACCTTTCCCTTCAGCTTCAACGACACTCCCCTCATCATCAGCACGCCACTCAGTTCCCGAAACTTCTTCCATGCACATCTCACTCGAGCAACCGTTGCCGAGTCTGATCCACCTTCTCCATTCAGCATGTCTCCGAGGTAGCAAAATGTTTTCACACCTTCCAGCTTCACGCCGTCTCCAAGATCCAACTCAACATTTCCTCCATCTGCAGCTCCCTCTGTGCACACCTTACATTTGAATGTAGCTGCCACACTGGTTAATGACCCTCTCAGACCACTACATTTTTGATGAACCCACTCAGCGCACATTGTACATTGAATGGAGTTCACTCCGACACCCTTCCTACACACAGCACAGGGCCACTTCCCAGTTCTTTCCACCTCACCACATGCTTTACCACTTACCATCACCTTCGTCTTTCCGATATTCACCTTCAGACCTTTTGTCCCCATACATTCCTTCCACGTGTTCATCTTTTCCTTCAGTCCATCCATACTTTCCGCAATCAACACCAGATCATCTGCATACAACAACTCCCACGGCAAACCCTCCTTTACGTTCTGAGCCAGCACCTCCATCACAGCTACAAATAGTAGTGGACTTAGTACCGACCCCTGATGCACTCCCACCTTCACCTCAAACTCACCACTGTTCCCGTCCTTCGTCCTTACAGCTGTGCGCGCTCTTTTGTACATTGCCATCACTACTCTGATCAACCATTCCTCCACTCCTAGCTTCCTCAATGCCCATGTCAATACTTTGCGTGGTACCCTATCGAATGCTTTCTCCAGATCAACAAACCCAAGAAACAACTTCTTCCTCTTCTCCATGTACTTCTCCTGCAACTGCCTCACAATGAAAAGCGCGTCTGTCGTTCCTCTTCCTGGCATGAATCCAAACTGCATTTCGTCGATCTTCACTTTCTTCCTTATCCTCCTCTCCAACACCCTTTCCAATACCTTCATTCCATGCTCCAATAACTTTATCGCTCGGTACGAGCCACACTCCAGAGGGTCACCTTTCCCCTTGTATAGAGGGACGAGGGTACTCAGTTCCCAATCCACTGGAATGCGGCCTTCTTTCACCACCAGATTACAGATCTCTGTCATTCTCTTCACACCCCAACTTCCTGCTGCCTTCAACATATCTCCCACAACTCCCGTCGGCCCTCCCGCTTTTCTACCCTTCATTGCTTTTATCGCTTCCTCAACTTCCTTGTCAGTTATCTTCTCTGCCGGTCCTAAAACTGGGTTACTCTCTATGTTGCCATCCCATTCATTCTCTGTATTCAACAGCATTTCCATATATATTTTCCATCTTCCTTTAATTCCATCTGGGTCGACAACGATTTGTCCCACTTCATCCTTCAAGCAACTCACCCCCATCACATCACACCTCTCTTTCGCTATCTGCTTTGCAATCCTGAATGCTGCTTTCTGACCCTCTTCCGAATCCAAGCATTCTCCGAACATTTTCCTACATGCCTCCTGCGCCTTTGCTACCTCTTTCTTTGCAGCCTTCCTGGCTGCCTTATAACTTTCATGCTCTGCTGTTTCTGCTCCCGTACCCTTCGCCTTCTGCCACTCTTTGAACTTCTTCCTCTTCTCGTCAATCCTCTTTCCAACTTCATCATCCCACCACCATGTTTCCGAGTGCCTCGGTGGTCCTTTTGTCCATCCACATACCTCACCAACGGCTCCCAACAGACTAGCTTTCATCGACATCCCACCACTTTCAAGCTCAACCACATCATCCTCGACCCTACTCAGCCTCTCTTTTAATGCCTCCCTTACTGTCACCTCTTTCAACCTCCACACCTTCATTCTCGGTTGGTACTTCACCCGCCGAGCTCTCCTCGCACCTTTCACCCTTACGTCACAGACAACCAAGTGGTGCTGTGAAACAGCCTCCTCCCCCGGGATCACCTTTGTGTCCCGGAGGTGCCCCCTATCTCGCCTACGCACCATCAGGTAGTCAACGGTTGTCGTCGACCCACCTGACGTGTATGTAACAAGCTTATTATCCTCTTTCTGGAACTGAGTATTACAAATCAACAAATCAGCTCCATCAGCAAACTCCAAAATCCTTTCACCTTCTCCATTTCTCACACCATATCCGTAACCCCCATGAACTCCGTCATAACCATCCATACTCCTTCCCACATGTCCATTTAGGTCTCCTCCTACCACAACAACTTCCTCATCTTCTCTATCGCACACCAGAACTTGTCCTTTTCTTCATCACTTCGACCAACCTGCGGAGCATATCCCAAGATGACGTTCACCAAGAGCTTTCCAATCATCATTTTCACCATCATCAACCTATCACTCACTCTCGTCACACTCACCACACTGTCTACAAACTCCTCAGAAAACAGGACACCAACACCATTCACGCCCTCCAGGCACCCTTGCCACACAAACTTGTATTTCTGTCCCTGCCTACCCTTCACCATTCTCACACCACTTCCCTTCCATCTCGTCTCTTGCACACAACATATGTCCACTCTTCTTCTGACCAATACTTCCACCACTTCTCCTGATCTCCCTGTCATTGTCCCTACATTCCATGTCCCAAACCTCAGAAACCGATCTCCACTTCGGGCTGTACCCTGCCCATATGTAGTTGTAATTGTCATGGTTCCCTTTTTGAGGCAATGTTTATTATGGCCGGATGCCCTTCCTGACGCCAACCCTCTTAGTCGTCTTTTACGACACGCAGGGATACGGTGTACCTATTCTTATCCAGGGTACACACCGGGAAACGTTTAAAACATGGAAATTCTGGGGGGTGGGGGGGGGGGCGTCAAGGGAAAGATAAAATGAAAATAAACCCCTTCAGCCGGCACTTAGCTTGGCGTCCCAAAGAGTACTTTCAGGAGCTTGGCGGCTGTTGAAACTGGGGTAGCCACTCATGCGGGAAGTGGTCCAAAATGGCGGTGTAGAACACCGCGCGTCGAAGACACAACAAGCGTGAGGCGAGCAGATTAGACCGCCTCCTTTCGATTCTCTACCGTCAAGTCCAATGCGGCCTTCAGCTTCCAAGAGCCCAGCAGTTGTCCAAAACCTCGTGTGGGGAAATGTGGTATCTGTCCGTCGTCTTGTCCACCGTCCACACGCGGCTCCAAGCTCCGGCGCGAGGAAGCCCTCCGTCCGCCCGCACGCTTCGCCAGGCCCCGATGCCCAGTGCTCTTCGATGCATATTATCTGGCCCAGGCCTGACCACCCCATCGTTACCTCCGTCACCGAAGGTGGATGGTGGTTATGTTGTCACCATGTCTGTCTGTATGTTGTCACCCACGTCTGTCTCAAAAAGTTGTGGACGGATTCGGACGAAGTTTGGTGGAGAGGTTATTATGTGACAGACTAAATGATTAGATTTTGGTGAAGATCCGGATCCAGATCTGGATCTGAGAATTTTCAAGTGATTTTTCATCATTGAGATATAGGACAAAAAACAATATATAAACATAGCACAATATCTCAAAAAGTTATGGACAGATTCGGACGAAACATGGTGGACCGGTTAGGTATGTGACAAGGAAGAATTGTTCCCATTTTAGCGAAGATTCAAATCCAGATCCAGATCAGAGAATTTTTTTTAAGTGATTCTTCACCATTGAGTGATAAATACGGCAAAAAACGATATATAGCAGGATATTTCAAAAAGTTATGGACGGATTTAGACGAAACTTGATGGATGAATTGGGTAAGTAACAAGAACAAGGCGATTCGAGTTTGGTTCAGGTCCGGATCCAGATCTGACCTATCAGTTGGATAGAAAATGTAAACTGTTCAGCCTGGCGGAGGTATGCTCGCCATCCAGTGCCGTTTTCGTTTTCCAACTGCTTCATTCCTTCTTCATTCAGAAGCCCTTGCGCACCTCCAAGATGGCTACTCTAGCTATTGGCAATTCCCCGTGACTGTTCTTGTGTAAATGGTGAAGCAAACTAACTATCGAATAAGCCCGCCATATTGATTTCATCACCAACCAATAATCTCCCTGTGTGATTCCTCAATGGAACCACACCTCTCTTAACCAGTTCTTTTTCCTTGATATATTTAAAGAATGCCTTACTGTTGATACAAGAGCACAATTTGAACATCATTGCAATAGTCCTTGATGATGTAATCCTTAACGATGCTTTGCAATGTGAAGACAAGAAAAGAAAAAGTATTAGTCTTTTGGGAGAGGGTAACGCACCTGCAGGCAAGGCACAACACGTTTGTACACCACTGCGAGATGAGTTTCATCTACATATGGCACCATGCACACGACCAGATCCATCAGAGCGAGCCTGCAAAAGCAAACGGGTTAACGTTCACATGCAATGAGCCTTGAGCACGCATGACAGAAAGCAGGAAATCAAGTGGTGCTCTCTTCAATTGTGGTGCTACATTCCTGCAAGCAAGTGGTTCCGCTCCAAATTTATTTTCCTCAAAGTAAAAATTCTCATCCCCAAAGTTTCTTGTTCTGCTCCAAATGATTCTTGTTCCGCTTGTTCCACTCCTTTTTTCTTGTTCCGCTCCAAATTTCTTTTCCTCAAAGTAAAAATTCTCATCACCAAAGTTTCTTTCTCCCCAAAAACAATATCCGTCTAATAACCTATGGTTAAATCTTGAATGTGAGTGAAGTCATTCACTGGTTGTCACAGTCATGCAAATGTGTTGGCTCATCACTGAGATTAACATATTGCATCAATCACGAGATTTCTGGAAACGGTTGAATAGACGATAAAGGTGGTAAGGTGATTAGCCATGGGAATATTTTTCAATCTTACTCACATTAAGTGGCTGCTCATTGTTTTTATTTTAGGCACATCAGGCTCACCGAAACACCACATCCAAAATTTTAATCATCCTGGGGATGATATGTTTCGGAATTGTCGAGAAAACTACGAATTTGTGCCAAGAATTCCTCAAGAGCAAACAGCTTGATTTCAGTTGACCACTTACATGAGGATGATTTCAGGTATTCCAGACCATACCCTGCGTGCTACTCCCATCAGCTCTCCACCATATCATGTTATTTGCATATTTCTTGTACACAGTGCCGAAAAACTGTAAACCTGAAAATATGTGGGCTTACGGGAGGTTAATGGGGGTAGAAAATATCTTGGTTATGGGTGGTGATGACCTGAGATAGAAGTGAACAGCTGTCCTGAACACCTGGAGGGAATAACGAGAGGAAATGGGTCCCACAGGTGGGAAAAAAAGAAGGACAAATGAGTGGAGGTGAGCAGCAGTCTGGAGTTTTGAAGTTCCACGAGAAGGAGCTTACTATACCGCATGCACCTTGGAGTTAAAGGGGGTGAGGAGAGAGAACAAAGGGCAGAGCAGGACTTGTTGGTGCAAGACCAGAAAGGATGCAGGAGAAGAGAGAGACCACCAACCTGTCTGCAATGTGAAGGTAATAGGTCCAGAGACTCAGCTTCATCATGGGAGATTCCAATAGTTTTGAAGGCCTTGGTTTCCAAGACGTTATGCTGAGCAAGGTGTGAGGTGAGGGGGGGGGAGGGCACTAGTCTGGAGAGGAGAGCAGCACTCCAAGCTGAATATGAAGGCCTTGTAGGTAGATAAAAGTTCAGGTGTGAAAAGACTGCACAACAGAGGATGCCCAGTTGGCACTGACTTTGGAGGCCAACTTATATGTGCAGTTTGCCAAAGAAAGCTCATGGCTGATAGTGGGGCCTAAAGGTTTGAGTACGTGCACACACAATTTATTGTTTCTGAAGGTTTGTTAAATACAGGAAACAAAGGAGCAAGTTCAGACTACTACATTTAACTTTAATAACACCTTTTTGGGCTTCAAAGTTCACGAAAGCCTCAATTATTTAAAAAATGCTGCAGTTGATATGACACTACAGCCGTAAGCCACTGAAAGCTGAAGTTTCATTGGTAAATGCATTTCACTGTATCGCCGATTGTCGGTGACTGCCGCACACTACACCATAACGCACGATTTTCATGGATAACTGGTCGTAAAGGTTGAAGATGTTCAACTTTTACGATTGGCACCAATGCACCTGGAAAACTTGCTGACATGGCTCATCAACCATCGCACATTAGATGATTTTCAAAAAGTGTCCCTGACTAAGCTGTCGCCAATAATGTTATTTTGCATCGCGTCGGCTAGCAGGTTGCGGCCCTTAGGTGAATGGTACAATAAAGGAAAATGAGAGGTGGGAGTGGAGGGGAAGTCACAGCCAAAGGTGTTCCAAGGGGTTGGAGAAGTAAGAGCAGTACAAGGACAGTGAGAAATGGAGTTCTGAATTGTAAAGTGCAACTCCGCTGCTAGGATGTGGTTGTGGGATGTAGTAACTAACAAACCAGGAGAGACAATAGTCAGGACGACACACCAAGGAGTTAGGATGTCAAATTGTGTTACGCAGATGTAAAATTTCTCAGCAACGGTCTGGTTTGAATTACCCATCATTCTCTCCTTCTTGCCCATCTGCCTGTCCCCAATAACACCCTCTCCCCCAGCCCCCCATGCAAAAAAATCCAATACATCACAACATGAGATAAGCATCTATCGAAGTTCACAAGATCAATTCATACATCAGTACAAGAGAGATTAATCTGTTCAATCCAATGGGACATGCCATTCAAGTCGTGATTTACCGTATGACACGGCTGGATTCTTCTTCTTGCATCTTCTCCAAAGCTTTGTCCATGAATTTTCCCACCAGCTGCATAAAAGGGAAATGAGCAGCTCACAATTTCTTCTTGCACTAATGTTGTACTCGTAGTATTACTCCATTGTGCCATGCAACAAAAGGCCCGTCAGTAGCCGACGATTATTGATGAAAGCCATTTTACAGTTGGCCTTCTCCCAATGCCCGACAAATTTCCAACACTGGTTCCACAATCACAATCGATATTCCTGACACGTCGGGTTTCCTTCCAACACCCTCCTACCTGTTCATCAGTGATGGTAAGATACATTTTGATGGTATCCAAGACATAATCCTTTCCATCCTTGTGGTGACCTTTCAAATCAGTATCGGCTTTCCCATCCTCAGTCCAAAGGTTGAATAAAATGGGAATAAAGTTCTTGGAAAACCGCGCAAGTGCAAGGCGATTTGATTCTACGAGTCAAAAACAAAACACGAAAGCTCACAACACAACATTACATTTCATTCATATTCAAGGAAATCCTAATCATCACTCTGGCCTAACAACTATACTTTACGTTTCTTCCCAATTCACACTGATGCCGTTTTATTATACCTCAAATTTGGATTGTTGGGCAGTCCCATCAGTTATCATAGCATAGAGCTAATGATGCAATGACCCTCGATGCAAATCCCAAAATACAAGTTTGTAAAGTCCTTAAAGTATGTGAAAGTAATTTAATTCATGAGATATGTGGACATGCACCATGTCCACATATCACATGAACCAGACAACACTGTCAGATCATAATCGTGATTAACGCCACTACCACCTTCATGGCAGCACCGTGAAATTGCCGTACGGAGACCGTGGCAAATTATAGACTGCAAGTCTTGACGCTCTACCAGTGCCTGGCCCAGAGTCCGTGCCAAAGCTCCAAATGCAGTTTCTAGGTCATGTGGTGCTGAAAGGAACCCAGGCAGCATGGACCAGATCTGAAAACAGGAGAAGAAAAATTGTTAGTACGTGACCTTTCTCAGTGGCTGTAGCAGTGTTAGGCTTGAGCTCTTAGGGTCCCGAGTTCTAGCTCCTGTTGCGCCATTGAATTAACACCAGGTGGGTCGACACAGCCTGTCATCCTTCCGAGGTCGGCGAAATGAGTACAAGCCGACTGGTAATGAGGGGCATTGCATCAGCGGCACAACCGCAACTCCAGGGAAAAAAAATGATGCAGCCAAGCAGTGCAGGCTGCATACTGCAGCCACCAGTCTATTGAAATGAACAGATTCTTTTAAAATAAATAAACCATCGTTTAAATCCCACTATACGCAACTTTGAAGTGTCTGTTGTGGGTTTGTTTAACCTCTATGTATTTGGAAATGTTAGATAACTAGAGTGCAAAGAAAACTAGAAAGAGCAGAGATTGCAGACCCTCGCCAGGACGTGTTTTCAGTAGTTTTTAAGGCTTTTGTGTTAAAACAAATATGGCGGCCGAACCACGTGACCGATGACGTCATCATTAATTTTTTTCTCTGCCAATCTATCCCGAGATGATGCTCAATAGATTTCATCTTGATCGGATGAAGTTTTGTACTTGTCGAATTATGAAGTCATAATGGAGGCACCTATGACATAATTAACATATCTTATTCCACATGGAGAGTTCTTTACAATGAGCCATGTCTCAATTTTTTCTATTCAGCGCTTTCGGAGATATAGAGGTGCAAAGTTTTTCGGTTTTTCCAAAATGGCGGCCATACCATGTGACATATGACGTCATAATTAAAAATTCGACATGTGGAGTTGCACCTATGGTGAAAATTTCCTGTCAATCAGACCAACGGTTGAAGAGAAAATCTTATTGATTCTGTGCGGACAAACAAAGAGACAGACAGACAGACAAACAGACATGAAAAATCACTCAGAGCGACACTTGGCAAAACAGAACAAAGTAGAATGACACTCAGCAGAGCATCCTTTTGACCTCAAAAATAATTAGTGGTTGAATTCAGTGACCTGATATGCAAATCCTATTCAGATTTCAAGTCAATCGGATGAAAATTAATGATTTTAGAAATTTGAAAGAAGTGGTTGACCTTTGGCCTAAGTTGATCTCAAAAATAGTTGGTGGTTGAATTCAGTGACCTGATATGCAAATCGGCTTCAAAGTTTAAGTTAATCTGATGAAAATTGACAATTTTAGAAATTTGGCCTAAGTTGACCTTTTGGCCGATGTTGACCTCAAAAATAGTTGGTGGTTGAATTCAGTGACCTGATATGCAAATCCTATTCAGATTTCAAGTCAATCGGATGAAAATTGAGGATGTTAGAAATTTGAAAAAAAGTGGTTGATCTTTGGCCTATGATGACCTTTTGACCTCAAAAATATATAGGATTTTGTCGGACCACAAACTCTACCATTTGGTGAAGTTTCGTGAAGATCAGTTTAAAATTGTGACCTGTCGGCAAATATCTGTGAGCGGACAGACAAACACGCAAACACAAACACACACTTGTTAAAGTGATCAACATCAACATCTTTGTCATACAACATACAACATGGGAGTGATCAACATACTTGTCAAAAAGGTTTTTTTGGGGGTTTTTTTTTGGCAAGTAACAAACGGACTCAAATACAATAGCCTCTCCTTAGGCAAGGGTAACAAAAACTGCCAATAAAAGTGCAACGTAAAGCAAAAGTACAGACTTGCAAATGTAACGTGTTGAAGATCTTTGCTTCCAAAGTCTTTTCTGCAGTTTCTGCCCCAACAGCTAGGAAACGAAGTATAAAAAAAAAAAAAGAAAAAAAAAAAAAAAGAAGAGTTATTAGTTACATAATGTCTAATAAATGCTCAATACAATTATTGCCAGTATAATTAAGCGTTCCACACACTGTATGCACGGAAAGGGAAGGGAAGGGAACGACACATGTGGCCTTCACGAAAGCTTGAGGTAGGCCTGGTTTTGCATCACAATCTGAACCCTCGGCTCATGACGCTGGATTGGAAGGTTAAAATCCCATATTGACATGTTCATTATTACTATGACCTTGTGATCGATTTAAAAGTGCACCAATCTCTACTAACGTATTTGTTTCTCATGTGATTTATGTGCAAGCTCCACCATGAGTGTTTAATCAATCAACGTGAAAACTGAACCGTCCAAAAGCCGCTAAAATTACCAAGATGAAGTAGGTGAGCTTTGTGCTGAAGATCGATGGAGTCGATTTCAGTACAGCAACATGAAAAAGGAATTCATGAAACATTACATCTGGCAATTCGCTCACCATCACTTCAAGGGGCCTGGACAACTTTGCAGTTATTTCCAAACAAATGAGCAAACGCAGGAGCGTATATTCCTCAAATGATAGGAAAAGCTTACAACTCCCCAACAAGGACCGTGTAGTCCACCAAAACAATCGCAGTTTTCTTCATTTTTGAACAAAAGGTATACTCTAATGTGACTGCAAACTTTAAAACGATGCAAAAACAGGACCATTTCATCAGTGGTTTTCATTTCATAAACGCTTACAGCCAAGATTGCGTGAGCGTCAATTGCATTTATAGAACTTTTATATATTTATATAAGGCAAAATATCAGAAATTGAAGGCTTTTTTATTTTAAACGATTTATATAAACATCCGTTAAATCATATCACACGCAAATCATCAAAATCTAAACAGTACATGGCGTCCATTTTTTAAAAAGATTGAATTCTGCAAAACGTAAGTGGCCGCTACACATCTTTCTCAGTCGCACGTTTATGTGTGAAGAGTGCGCGCCGAATATGTAACACGGAAGCGGCCGCTACACCTGTTTCTCAGTCGCTTTGCACACGCTGCCGTGTTACTTCGGAGCCGCAACATTTATATTGGAAGAGTTCGTCAGGAGTCGATCTACTTTCTCCTGGTACGTAGAATTTCAACAAAAGCCATATCACTGTTCATGTAGGTAAATATTTTTGGAAAAACTGGAAAATTGGAAAACTTGGAAAAACAATATAGCCAATTTTACTCCAGGAGATCCCAGGATTACTCAGCCAAAATATCGTTGCGATCGGTTCAGCCGTTTTTGCAGTACCTTCGAACGGACAGACAGACGGATGGACGGACATTTGGTGAATTATAGTAAGATAAATATACACAGTTCTTCGAAAGACAATTTGGAACGGTTGTGGTTTCATGGTGAAGACATTGGACTGGCATAGAGGATGAGGATTCAAAGAGGCAGCTTCTTCTTCGTCGTTCATATGCAGCACAAGGGGAAGTGCGGGGTCGCATAATTGGCTGAGGGTGTGGCTGTGCCGCTTGAAGCATTTCCATCTGCTGGTTAGGACAGCAATTTAGAAGTAGGCCATGGTGCCGGCAATAGCTCGCCAACACTTCACGAAGGACACCTTGGGATCTATATCGTCCACAAACGAATGCTGACAGACGGAACGCACGTTTAACATCCATCCGAGGGACGGCACACAAATTGATGGATCACCCTGGCTGGAAAACACTGGGATGACAGTTTATAGGTGGGTCCAAACAGCTCATAGGTGAATGTGCTTACCTCTAGACTCTAGGCCATCCTGTAAGCCCCAAATGCAGCTGAAGGATTTTGATTCTAAGGCTCTGGAACAAGTTAATTTCAAGAGAATTACCATGTCACTATTGGATTGTGGGTAAAATCCTGTTGGCTGATTAATGGCCCCCAAGTAAGGAAATAATCCACTTGCCCTTCCAGGTGTGGTCTAATGCGATGCCAGTCTATACTGCAGTAAGTGCAGTTGAATAAATGCCCTTTTTGTAAGCTGAGATTAACAGCAAAGTGAGACTTATGAAAAGGCAGCAGCACCCAAAATCACCCTAAGCAAATTAAATATATGCTTCAAGAAGGATAATGTTTTTGGAATAATAAACATGATGCATAACGTTTTGTATTACAAGTCTGATTAAAACAATCCCTCCCCCTCATCCTCCCCCCCCCCCCCCCCCAATCCCCTTACACTCACCACTCCCAACAAACCCCTAAGGCCTAAGTGTTCATAAATATGAAAGCAAATGCAAATTTGAGAATGTTTGGCCAACGAATAAAAGGCCCCGCATACCTCTTGCTTGTAATGCGGCAGCAAGTGGCAAAAAATACGAGGAGAAGAATTGCAGCTTTGCATTCTTCACGTGGTCTCGAATGACGGGCAAAAGCCAGCTCCGAGGAAAGTCCAGGGTTTCCCTGTGGGATTCAGCAAAACAGAGCTTGGCCCTAAATTACCAGGAACAGTGCACATCAGAATTTGAAATGAAAAGCAAAAATAATAATGCTGCAAGTAAATACTGCAAGAATATTTCAAATGTAAGCTGATTAAAGACCAATGTCTCACTCGTTTCCAGAGATGCCCAGGGGTAGAGCTTCCAGAACGAGGTCAGGACCCATGGCCTGCACAGCCACTCCAACAACCTGCTCCAGGTCTCGGATGTATGCAAAGTTACCACTTTCATGAAGGTCTGCCAAGCTTTGCAAACACTGAGCACACAGCAGGAGTATAGGTTAGGGGAAGACGAAGAAGAAGAAGCCTTTTAGAAAACAAAAACATTAAAAACAAACAAAAACAGCTAATACATAAACCGGACGTACAAGACTGGAGTTTTACATTAATTACAAGGACATTCGAAGATATTGGACAAATACACGCGGTAGATGGGAATTTAACCTGAGTTTCCAGCATCACGAGACCGCACTATTCCACCATTATTTAATTTTAGAAAAAAATCAAATGAAATGTTTGTTTGCAGTGAAATTCAAGCCGATATCCTGGCCAAGTTTGGAAAAAAATATGAGGACTGATCAACTATAAAGACATTAATGCACCCCACTAGACCTGACAAACCTTGTGAGCAAGTGGCGCCCCAGATCTGCCAAGGCCTTGGAACAATATCTTCATCAGGCTGAGGACCTGGCCCCAACTGCCATGGAAACGATAGCGAAGGCCATCCTCCAAAACCCTACCAGCAGCAACAACAAAAACAATTAACAACCAACAATTGATGAAGGTTAAAATGCCGTCACACCCTCAAGGAAGGAATGTACAGTACAGATCATACAAAAACTTGTCCCTCAGTCTTGAGGTCCAAAAGGCATGCACTCTGACCTGCACAGCTTGTGCACTGGGGTGATGTTGCCAGGCCGGCTTTGTCCTACTATCCCTTGAACAATGTCCTTATGTGCGAGGAAGCATTCTTGCAACACCACCTGGCATGTAGGAAAGAGTGGAGAGTTTGCTACAAGATGGTTCACATTTCAATTTATTATCTCCTTTTAATCAAGGACAGGGAACATTTATGGTGCAAGAACGAACACACCTGTAAGCTTTTAGCTATACCATTCACAAGCTTGACTCTATCCGTGGCCAGGCCTTGCATGGATGTGGTGAAGAGCCGTGGCAGATGGGCCATGCCGAGTGCAGCATCCAACCTGGCAAAAGGATGGACATAGCAAGATTTCAACCAAAACAACACCAATGGAATTCCAGCAAACTGGGATTCCTGCAACTTGCTTGCAAGAATGTAGCACCGCAGGGGATGACAATTCCAGAAATTGGTACAATTCAAGCAAAAATAACTAGGAAATAGAATTTAACATGAAAGCATCAATGGATACGCCTCGGCCCACGTTATTATGTTCGATCGGCCCACATTGTTATGTTTGATCTCAATTAAAGATCACATGAGAGAGAGAGAGAGAGAAAGAGAGAGAGAGAGAGAGCGCGAGAGCGAGAGAGCGTGAGAGAGAGAGAGAGAGAGCGAGAGAGAGAGAGAGCGAGAGAGAGAGAGAGCGAGAGAGAGCGAGAGAGAGAGAGAGAGAGAGAGAGAGAGAGAGAGAGAGCAAGAGAGAGAGCGCGAGAGAGCGAGAGAGAGAGCGAGCGAGCGAGAGAGAGAGAGAGCGAGCGAGAGAGAGAGAGAGCGAGCGAGAGAGAGAGCGAGCGAGCGAGAGAGAGAGAGAGCGAGCGAGAGAGAGAGAGAGAGCGAGCGAGCGAGAGAGAGAGAGAGCGAGAGAGCGAGAGAGAGAGAGAGAGAGAGAGCGCGAGAGAGAGAGAGCGAGAGAGCGAGCGAGCGAGCGAGAGAGAGAGCGAGAGAGAGAGAGAGAGAGCGTGAGAGAGAGAGAGAGAGAGAGAGAGAGAGCGCGAGAGAGAGAGAGAGCGCGAGAGAGAGAGAGAGCGAGAGAGAGAGCGCGAGAGAGAGAGAGAGAGAGAGAGAGAGAGAGAGAGAGCGCGAGAGAGAGAGAGAGAGAGAGAGAGAGAGCGCGAGAGAGAGAGCGAGAGAGCGAGAGAGAGAGCGAGAGAGAGCGAGAGAGCGCGAGAGAGAGAGAGAGAGAGAGAGAGAGAGAGCGAGAGTGAGAGAATACAAGAGAATATAAAAAAACCCGATAACGAACGAACGTATGGTAAACCTGAAATCATAATGCCTCTGGCCTTCAACTGCAGAGGCAAAAAAATGCAAGAATTACATTACAAGTCAAATAGAAAAATGGCACCAGTGATAAAGCACGGCTGGAATGGTGAGCTCACCTGCTGAGGTTAGTGTGGGCACGTTCCATAACAGCAAACCAGGCAAGCGTAGCCTGCGTGTCACTCTCCGCCGGCAAGAAGTCGTACAAAGCCTGGGGCAAGGCAAGGTCACAACATGACGTGGCAAGTGAAACATCTCCAAGAACCACAAGCAAATTCGCTTTTTGCTATTTTTTAACCGAGGTAGAAAAGTTTTATAATCAAGAATAAAATGAAGGCAAAGCATTTTTACAATTGTGAAGGAATTATGAAAGCATGGACATTCAAATATGAATTGCAGGACAGTTAAACATGTCATTATCTTGGGTGTCTCGGTTATGAAGTTATCATCATCACATTAAGTGTGAAACATGTCATTGTGCGTTATGAAGCCACAAACGAATAAGATCATTGTCTTTGCACAAAGACGTTGTTGAGAAAAGTTTCCTCAACACCGAGAAACCCCAAAAAGACAATCTTGCATGATTGCGGTTTACTTTTCCCCAAATAATGCGTTTGCATCCACAAGGTCCATTGTGCAGTCACATCCACCATCTCTCATCTGTTGTTACATTCCTTCCCTTTCAGCTGTTTTGACCCTGCCCTTCTCTGACACGTGATCAGCCAGTGATCTCCTCCTTGTGTAATAAACTTCCAAAAACAAGGCTTCATACTCACCCCTCCACTCCTTTGTTCCCATTTCCTCCTACTTTTGGACCAACTTGTACATAATTTGAATCTCAATTTTCTCTCCAGTACTACAAGGCAGTACTACTGTAGTCTCATATTGGTTCACGAATTATCAAATAGAGTGACCACTATATTCGTCATGGGTATGTGAATGTCTGTCTGTCTGTCCGCAGCATAACTACCCGATGATATCATCCGATCTTGATGAAACTTGGGTGGGAGGTTGATATCATGATCCAGTTGTGTCCTGCCCAGAGTGGGCGTATTGGCCCATTGTGGGTGGTGCCACGCCCAAAAAAGATGTCTTTTTAGGGGGTAATCGAGTTCAAGCTACATCTTCTCCAAGGGGTTTGATGGAATCTGACAAGGGTTTCGGTATTTGGTTAGGCCAATGTCATGTGTCTAGCCCCACGGAGATCGATTTTTCATTTTCGCCCCAAGGTCACGAAATTTATAAAAGTCGATTTTTGATGGTTTTATTACATTGTTCGCTTCCTGATAGGGTGAAATGTCGTACATGATCTTATATTATCACATACATAATGAAATACAGTGGTACCTCGGCTTACGAGTTTAATCCGTTCCGTGACGGAGCTCGTAAGCCAAATCGCTCGTAAGTCAAAGCAAATTTTCCCATTCAAATGCATTGAAATGCTATTAATCCGTTCCAGCCTCAAAAAAAAAACACCAATTTTTTTTGTTAGGTGCTTTTAAATAACAAAAATGTACTTTATAAATAACAAATAATGTATAAACAAGCACGACCTCGTATATACTGTACATAATACAAGAGAATGTAAAGAAATAAACTGGTTTTATTAAGCAGAGGAGAAGAGCATGCCAGGTGAGGTGTGCGTGTTGTCGACTTGGCGAGGCAGTACGATCGTACTCCTTCTACGATATGTACGATTTTGAAGCAGAAGGAGTCCATAAAGGCTATAACGCCAGCCAAGGGCGTTACGATTATTTCAAAGCTCCGGACCTCTATCCATGAAGATATGGAGAAGTTGTTGTTTGTGTGGTTGAAGGAGAAGCAGCTCGCAGGAGATACCGTGACCGAGAGCATCATGTGTTTGAAAAGATTGAAACTCGGATATCGAGCACGGACCACGAGGTGTTTTTTCTTTTTTCTTAATCTCGGTTTCAGTGAACTTTTGCTCTGTGCTCACGTGTACTGTACCTGTACCTGTAATGGTACGTCAGAGGATGGCACCTGTTGTCATCATATTAAGTGCAAGATGTTCTGCATCGTAAGTTGGTACACCGTGGTCTTTCGGCGGTGTTTAAGCCGGCCGTCTTGGCTTCTGTCACCATTGGCATTGAGTCTTTCGATGTAGGTAGGTCGTTGTGTGCCGGTGCCTTGGCCGAATTCCTTCATTGCTGCATTGTTAGCTCACCTGGTTTTTTATACCACATCTTTGGTTATCGGACCAGCGAATGACGTCATCTCCAAAGTATGGCTTATTCTCACTTGTCTTGGACGATCTTCTACTTCTAGCCTTCCACCGTGCATTTGGTGTCCACTGTACTTACTGTACAGTGCCTGGTAAAATTGATGTAATGGGTTTTTGACCGTCAACGCCATGAACCGTCATGAACCGTCATGAACCGTCAACGCCATGAACCGCTAACACTCAAAAGCCCATTTATCGCGCCTTATAAAGCAAAACGCAAACCGAAAGCCATGCCTCTCAAGCGAGGCGTGCTTCCGTGGTCACGTGATCCACAGGTGTAGCTCATTATACCCGCACGCGCGACACGCTTTGGCGGTCACGTGACCAGCCACTCTGGAGGCGGGGATCCCCGCCGATGACGTCACCGGCTGGAGCAAGGAGATTCCTCGCTCATGTATTTCGACGATTGCGTGTTTTATATCCAAGCAGAGATGCTTTCACGGCAAGATAACCACGTGACCGGAACCGGAAGCCACAACCGGAAAATTCAAAAAAATAAATTTTTTGAGCTCGTACATCGGATCTCGGCTCGTATCCCAAAGCAACAAACCGCCCGAGCGACGGCTCGTATCCCGAAAAACTCGTACGTTGGGGCACTCGTAAGCCGAGGTACCACTGTACAAGTTTTCCAACAAATTTCAGAATCTTCGACCTTTGACCTTTGAAGGTCACAAAGGTCAAATTTTCAAAGTTGTCAGAATCGAAACCGAATTTTCGGTATTGTGTAGCTATCTAACCTCAAAACTGATTATACATTATTTTCGATCTCATTTCAAGGTCAGTAACCTTCGTTTTTTGTTTTTTTTGTATACTGAATCGAGGCTCATGAAGGAGCTAACATTTATTTCACAAACAAATCAACCAGACAAACAAAATATATAAAAAGAGGGAGCGGAAGACAAGATTGGGAGAGAAGGGGAAGCACACAAACACAACATTTGAGAGCAGGGAGATGTGTGGGAGGGAGAGGGCTTGGGGGGAGGAGGTGTGGGAATGGGGGGGGGGGGGGGGGGGAGAAGTATAAAACACAAGGACACCAAGGGCTTCCAGGACAGAAGTTTGTATTTCAAAAAAGTGGAATTGGGGTGAAATTAGCAGGGGTAGAAAAGATCAAGGTTTTGGATGGGGGAAGATAAAAGATGGTGGTGAACAGCTGTTTTAAAGACCTGGAGGGTGGAGTGGGATTGAAGAGAGTGAGGGAGTTTGTTCCAGAGGCAGGAGAAAAGAGGAATGAAGGAGTGAAGGTGAGCAGAGAGTCTTGATTTTGGCAGTTTAACCATAAGAGGGTTGCAGGCAGATCTTGTGCGACCTGTAGGAATATTTGGGGGACAGAGCCCAGAGAGAGCTGGGGGGGCAAGGCCAGAGAGGAGTCGGTAGAAGACGGAAAGACCACCAACCTGCCTGCGGTGAGTGAGTGAAAGGCCCTTGGAGTTAGCTTCATCGCGGGAGATTCCAATGATTCTGAACGCTTTGGTTTCAACAGCGTGAAGACGAGCTAGGTGTGAGGCAGGAGCACCAGCCCAGAGGGGAGAGCAGTATTCCATTGAGCTGTGGATGAAAGCCTTGTATGTGGTGAGGAGCTCAGGTGTGCCAAGGAAGGACTTCGCACGACGGAGGATGCCCAGTCGGCGACTGGCTTTAGAAGCCAGATTTGAAATGTGGTTTTCCCAGGAAAGATAATGGCAGATAGTGAGACCCAAAAGCTTGAGTGACAGAACTTCTTGAAGAGGATTATTCCGAAAGTGGATGGGAGGGTTGTCCAGTCGGTCTTTTCGGAGAGACATCGTAAGAGTGTGAGATTTGTCAGGATTGAAAGACATGTTCCGCTTGTTTGCCCAGTCTGTGATTTTGTCCAGGTCTGCAGAGAGTGAGGAGGCTGCAGACTGCCGATCTGAGGGATGAGGAATGGAGCGACAGAGAGTAGAGCCATCAGCAAAGAGATAGAGAGGATTTTCAAGAGAGTCAGAGAGATCATTGATGAAGACCAGAAAAAGCACAAGGCCCAGAACACTGCCTTGGGGAACTCCAGCCTAAACAGGAAGAGGAGATGAGAGAAATCCATTCAGGGCCACACGTTGACTACGACTAGAGAGGAAGTCCGCTAGCCATGCGTGGAGATTTCCATGGATACCAAAGGAGGAGAGTTTGGTGAGCAGAGCGGGGTGCCAGACCGTATCGAAGGCACGTGATATGTCAAGGGAGACGGCTCAAATTTCCTGTTTGGCATTGAGGACCTCCATCCATTGTTGAGAAAGCAGAAGCAGCATGTCCAGAGTAGAGTGACCAGGTCTGAAACCAAATTGATGATCAGAGATCAAGCCATTGGAGAAGAGGAAAGATTTCATATCTGAAGCAATGATTGATTCCATGACTTTGCTGATAATTGGGAGAAGGCTGATTGGTCTGTAGTTGCTAGGATCTGTTTTTGCACCTTTTTTGTGCAAAGCGGTGATGTTGGCTGATTTCCAAGCAGATGGCAGATGACCTTGAGCAAAAGAGTGGGTGAAGAGAACAGAGAGAGGGAGTGAAAGAGCGGAAGAACAGGATTTTAGGACCCGTGGGTCATTTCCATTTCCAGGCCAGCACCACACACAATTACGTACAGCTGGCTCTTTAAGGCCTGCGCACGCAGCGCATTGGGGCCCTTTGTAAATAGGCATGTACACCGCATGTCGGGGGCCGACACCTGCCACGTGGGCCCCCGACCCCCCAGTCCGGGCCTGTTTCGGTTATAGTCCGTCCTTTGTCATTGAATACCGCTTGCTCGTGAACCATCGTCGTCTCCTGACTTGTCCTCATTATCATCAGTTTATATCCTCATCAACTCATCAATAATTGGGTGCTGGTGTCTGTATGTGGTGCAAAGCATGACTACTCAGGCTTGTTTACATTATGCAGTCTGGTGTGGTGCGGTTCTCTCACCCCAATAATCTGTGCATTGCGTTGGGGAGAGAGACGACAGGATGGGGGTCGGGCACCAAACAGGCTGTGAAGTACTTGCATTGCACAAGAGGTCACCAGCTGGGAGACGACCACAAAAGTATCACTTTGTCACTTAGGCAGGAATTTCACAAATACCCACAGCTCAAGTAACTTGAGGTACAGGCTGGTCCGGCGAGCGCCAATCAATCGAATAACGGCAGTACTCACCACATCGGCAACTGCCATAAGGCGCAGCAACGACTCGCAGCAAGCTTTAAGGCCAGCAGGCGGGAAGCTTGAGATGATCGCACGGAGAAGTCCCAGGGCATGAAGCAAGTCCCGTATTTCACCAGGCCCTGTGCAAGTGATGCATACGTATAAAACACACAAATATAAACACAGCCACACACACAAAACCTTTAATTTCTCCAAGTTAAGTTAATACAATTCTCATCATCATCAGAAGTCATCCATAGATAGAAAGGATGAAACATCATCCTTGCCATACCTCATTAGGTGAGGTCTCTGCTCATTTTTTAAGAATTGCACAATAGTATATATTACCTACACCCACCAGAGATTGACAGACGTTATGTTTTCACCCCTGTCTGCTTGTCTGTCTGTTTGCCTGGTTGTTTGTGTGCAGGATATCTCAAAAAGTCGTGGACGGATTCGGATGAGATTTGGTGGACAGGAATATGCATCATTTGGGGTTAGCGAGCGTTTTCCCCATCTTTTTAAAATTCTACCTTCTTTACTTTTTATCTTGGCAGAGAGCCTCAAAGCCAAAGTGCAGACATGCAAGCACAAGCACCCTCATTTGCATATGGCACCAAAACCTCATTCAAATCTGCGTGCCATTATCCAACTGTCACCACCTCAAACACTCTACCTTAACCACAATTTACCTACCACCAGACTACAACAACCTCCATGCTACAATACCAAAACTACCAATAACAAAACACACCAGCTGGTGCGTACTCAACAGTACCACTCGACTGATCCCGATGAAGTATCCGAGTATGCATCGTGAGCGCGAACCCCGATTCGACAAGCCACGTCGCCCCCAGGTAAACGGTATCAGACGGAGGACCTTGAAAGATCTGGTCGACGAATTGGCATTCGTGGTTGATTAGTTATCTGAGACCGGCGGCCTCAGGACTAGTAGTTGGGAGAAGCCCGAGAAGGCCCCTCGTGGTAAACCCCAAACCCAACGTCCGTAACAATATATTCATCAATTTAAAAGAAGGTCTATTCCCAGATATTTGCTCAATAAAAGCTGTTGATTCCTGAAGTCGTGGCTCATCAGTCGTTACCACTATAGGTGAGAGAATCCTTCATTTGCTGGATCTGCCTTTACTTGTGAGGGCTCTTACCGAATGCGATCAAGTGCAGCAGCTCAGAAGAGGGGCGAGTAGCAAGCAGGGTTCACAAGACCTGAAGTATCACTATTGCTACTCTGATACAAAATAATTACAAGAGTGGGTCTGGTGGAAAACAACTACACTTGGCATTCTTGGATAAAGTTAGTTTATTACAAGCTTGCATTGAACGACATGTATTATGTGAAAAGGTTGTGTCTGTTTGACTGACTGACTGACACACACACACACACACACACACACACACACACACACACACACACACACACACACACACACACACACACACACACACACACACACACACACACACACACACACACACACACACACACACACACACACACACACACACACACACACACACACTACTTACCACGGTTCTGCTCCAACTGCTTTGTACAGAATGAGGCAGTGTTGGGGGCAGCAGGATGATGTGGCGGAGCGTCATCTCCTAACATGAACTCGCTGCCTCTGAGTACAGAACCCACTGCCTGCTGTGCCGATTTCCGCACCTACACATGGTGTGCGGCGGGTGCATTCACATTACAAAATATATTCTTGGCTCGTCTTGTCTTTACACAAAATCAAACAACAAGCACAATGTGAAAGAACAAATCATTTTACCTTAGGCCTGGCATCAAGGCTGAAAGACAGCAATCCATGGAAAGCGTGCAGAGTCGAAAGTTCGGTCCACACATTTAGCTCCTGTCTCTTCAGCAGAATTCCAAGGCAGGATATAATCTGAAGATGCAGTTACAGTTTTACAACTGCCAATCTTTGTAGATGAAAACTCTACCAACAGCAATATTAAAGATAAAAAAACAAGACCGAAAGTCTAACAGCGGCATCGCCGTACTCGCTGCAACGCACAGCTGTCCGTGTGTAAAAACACATGACAGGTTGAACCGCTTCGACGACAGGTTCGGCCTGTACTATTTTACTGCTACTTTAAAATATAGAAGATGATATATTTTAACCTCCAGTAACTTTGCAGTCACTACGAAGTGATTAGAGTTATGATTAGAGTTACCAAAACACTAACGTTACGTTATCATTATTACGAAAATGGTATTAATACCGAGGCTAATTTCTTACTTTTGCGTCATTTGTAACGTACACCACTTATCATTGATTCATGAACCATACACCACTTCAATCTAGAAACTTTGCAATAACGACAAATGGATTACAGTATTACGATTATATTTACTACATTATTAGTATGTGTGCGTTCGCATGATAATGTAAAGCGCCATGAGGGTCGTTTACTCTGCTTGATGGGGCTATATAAGACTCCTTTATTATTATTATTAGTATTAATGCTATTATTATTATTACGAAAACAACACTACTGTATGAAGAAACCTGGGCTAATTTGTTCGAAGTGGCCTGAGAGTGAGGCATGAAGGCATGAAGCCTAAGGCCTATATGTACTGTGTCATTGGAAGACCCGTGACATCAATGCTTTTGATATTTGATGATGATTTTAACAATCGGTTTGTTTGTTTTTCACACTGAATGAAAAACGTAAACGTAGAGCATGGCGATTGCAATACACGACGGGTTCGACGATATGTTCGGCCTGAACGGCACAGGAATCAAAATGGCAGATTGTGGAGTCAGCCGTTGTACGCCGTAATGACATCACGCATAATGACATCATCCTGTCATGTGACCAGATCCTCAGCTCTGATTGGTATACGTTTGAGGGGACATACGGACAGACAAACACTGTTCTAGACGGCTTTGCCCCATGGGCTATGCCGTAGAAAAGCCAATCCAACTCACCAATAAAATATTTTAAAATTTCGAGCAAAGCTCATCCCATTGAACACTATTCTTTAACTTCCGACAAGCCTGGGGTGTTTAATCAAAGCGAGACTGAAGGAAGCAACAACACTGCATTTTTTTTTTAACCTTTAAAATGCTCAGAGGCAGGGGGAGGAAACGGTGCAAATTGCTGAGACTCATGGAAGCATGATCTAGAGAGGCTGGATGATGTGCAGTTTGCATTTAGCTACGAGAGCACAAATGGCAGTAACAGTGACGAGTCAAATCTGTCTGCAGTGATAAAGCAACAAGCCCTGTGCTTCAGTTTACTGTTGCAAGATGCCAACAAATCTCAGGCCTTGGGACACTAATGAGTAATGAGTCAGGAAGTATCAGTTATGACACATGGTCTCTTTCCCAGAATAGCAGCTCGATTCCATGGCAGTTTACACTGAAGATTTTATTTTCATTTAGCTTATTTCACACCCATCCTGCTAGTGCTGGCTTGCTTTGTAAAGTCTGCAAAGTAGTCGACATCATACAAACAATCATATAACAATTACTCAATGCAATCTCCAGCACAAATATTCAAGAGCTTTGATCGAATGTGTGTGTTCAACCACTGAGTGAATTTTGAAATTATCCGCACGTAGCCGGAACTTCAACATTTGGTCGCGCGGTTCAAAACCGCAAAATGTGACCGAATGGCATTAAAGTAACGCATGTTCTCTTGTACCAATTTCAGTTTGTCAGGACAACGAGCACAAGGTGGAACTAAGCTGTCTCACACCAGTCTCAGTGTTGGGTGCAACAGTCAGCCACCATTGGTGTATTGTAGGCGGCTGGCTTTGTAAGCCAAATTGGTGATATGATTTGCCAAAGGCAGGTGAGGCCCAGGAGCTCCAAAGACAATACCTCTCCCAGAGATTGACCACAGAAATAAATTGGGGGTTTGCTAGGCGGTCCTTATGGAGGGACAAAGTGAGAATACGAGTATTTCCTATATAAAAATATACACTTCAGGTAAACGCCCAGTTGCATATTTTCTCAACTTCGGCAGAATGGAATGTTGCCACAGAATAACTGGGGGAAGGAGGTAGGAGAGCAGCAACTAACCTGCAAATAATGGAATAAGGAAAGGGATATACAGTAAGTTCTCCTCCAATGTTGCTTCACTACAACATCGCTAACCAATCAGGGAACACTTCTCTAACAACTTCAGCACGTTTCCATATGTCGTCGGTTTCCGTCAGTGCGCCACATTTTTCGACTTTCCTCCCTCCCGTACAGAATTAGGAACGACAGTACTTGCATCAGCAGAACAGCACTCAAGGTGGTTGGTACAGCATAGAGTACATACTGTACATGCAAGGATGTAAAGCAGCAAGAGGTGGAAGAACCACATTCCCTACCGACGCCATCTTGGTCTTCGTTCAGCTTCCACCCAGTGACCTTGCGCCCTTTTTTGTGAAGTGAATTTCTGTTATTGAAGTGAACATCACGACATCGAGGCATTAGGGCAGGTGGATTCTGCTCCATCATCCTCTTCCTCACAATATCGCACACCCCACCATTTTCCCCTCACACTCCACCTCCGCAAGCTCCACCCACGGCCATCGTCGGTGAGTACAGTACTGCAGTCGACTTTACGTTTACTTTTTCGTTGTTTGTATAATGCTTTTATTTATTTATTTTGTTTCTTTGGGATATTATTTTATGATTATGACGAGCAGAAGTACCCGGCATTGCCGGGCGGGGGAGGGGAGGGGAACGGGGGGAGAGCGAGCCCCTTGGTAAAGCGAGCGATTTTTTTTTTCATAGCGTCATAGCGTTCATAGCGTTTCATAGCGTCATAGCGATTTTTAAAAAATAGCGTCATAGCGTCATATCGTTCATAGCGTTTCATAGCGTCATAGCGATTTTTTTTTTCATAGCGTCATAGCGATTTTTTTTTTCATAGCGTCATAGCGTTCATAGCGTCATAGCGATTTTTTTTTTCATAGCGTCATATCGTTCATAGCGTTTCATAGCGTCATAGCGATTTTTAAAAAATAGCGTCATAGCGTCATATCGTTCATAGCGTTTCATAGCGTCATAGCGATTTTTTTTTTCATAGCGTCATAGCGATTTTTTTTTTCATAGCGTCATAGCGTTCATAGCGTCATAGCGATTTTTTTTTTCATAGCGTCATAGCGTCATATCGTTCATAGCGTTTCATAGCGTCATAGCGTTCATAGCGTCATAGCGATTTTTTTTTTCATAGCGTCATAGCGTTCATAGCGTTCATAGCGTCATAGCGATTTTTTTTTTCATAGCGTCATAGCGTCATATCGTTCATAGCGTTTCATAGCGTCATAGCGTTCATAGCGTCATAGCGATTTTTTTTTTCATAGCGTCATCGTGTTAAATATAAATGTATAAAATATGCTTTTTGGACTAATTAAAGGTGTTTTTTCGTGCAAAATCATTTCAAATCAGGACACATTAAATGTTATATACATTAATTTAAATGGGAAATTTACTGACTTAAAATCGCCAGTGAAAACAAAATGTCGGTCAACACACGTGCACAAATGTGCAACTTTTGAGAAAGGTTTTTATGTTGAAAAATCATCAAATTAAAAATACAGATGAGATTGCCAAAAAGAACCACATTTTCTCAACTGCCATTTATTATTTTATTTTATTTTTGTTGGAGTTCTCCTTATGGCAGAATACACTGCCCAAGGGAACTGGGGAGGATCGTATGTGCAGAGAATTGAGAAAATTGAATTTTATTTAGACTTTTCGAATCAAGCCTGTGAAGAATCGCACGCACACAAAATCAGGCGATTTAGTGAATATTTTTTTGTAATTTGACCTCATCTTGACATTTTCGTTAATTTATGATATTCTGGATGTTTTTCATTGTCAGATTCAGTTTTCAGTTCCAAGTCACCAATTCCGTGAAACCCATACCTTTCCCACAATCGTGGAAATTCACTATCTCCATTGACGTACATCAAGAACAGGACTACTCTCAAAATGCAACCATGCAGGACACCAACCTCTAGAGTCTAGATGTAGAGCATTGGAAAGAACTCCACCCAAAGGTGCTAGCAAGCACAGAGGAAATCTGATAAGTCAATCTAGGAAGGAACGCTGGATGCCGTTAGCTGAGAGTTTAAAAATCAAGGTAGGTTACCAGAAGGAGTCAAATGCACCAGAAAAGTCCAGCAAAATAACTGTTGATATCCAGAAATGAAGAGTTACTGGACCAGTTGGTGACTGGTTAAATATACCTAGTGACTGGTCAATCTGACTGGTTAAACTACAAGTAACAAAAATCAGCAGTTATGAAATATACCACTAACCCAACGGAGGGAAGAGCTGCTTCCACTGTTTCCTGTTGCCGTTGCCATGATGTCCAGAAAGACTTGGACAACATCTGCCATCTTCTTCTTCAAAACAGGCACTGGAACTCTACATCATGAAACACAAGTTAGCATCACGTTTTCACCGATTAATACGCACGTCGCGAGAACAGTCCAAGTCCAAGAAATGCCGCTTACCTCTTGATAACTAGATTAAGTAGGAATGCAACTGCTGCACGAGAATCCTCCTTCTCTATAGTCTCCAATGCAGTCATCTGCAGAACGTCAAAATCCAGTAAAAATAATTCTGGCACATGCATATTACAAGAACCGAACTATGTTGGAACAGTTTTGCCTTTTATCATCACAAACACTGATGCAAGACTTGTATTCTCAACATTATGGTTTTGGATCCAAAATATAAATTCTGTTTGACTATTTAAAGGAAAAAGAACAAGAGGAACGAATGAGGATAATGGAAAGTATGAGGAGAATGAGGAGAAGGAGGAGGAAGAGGGGGGGGGGTGGAGAGATGGAGGAGGAGGAGAAGGGGGTTAGGAGAGGAAGTGAAGGGTGAGGAGGAAGAGGAGAGTGAGGAAGAAGGGGAGGAAGGTGGGGGGAGGAGAGAGAAAGAGACAGAGGAGGAGGATAAGGAAAACAACAAAGAGAAGAAGAAGAGCCAGGAGAAGAAGAAAAGGAAAAAGAAAAAGAAGGAGAATGAGGAGGAGACTAGCAAATGAATATGAACTGAATAAAAACAAGCATTCTGAGTATTGCGCTGCAATACATGTCCCCTACCGGCAGTCTGTCGTCCGGAAAACTGTTGGGGAAATTACCAAAGTTCAAAGTGCCATAACTTTGTCAAAAATGATCGAAACGTCGTGAAGTTCGAACTTGATCTGTAACTTATCATAAGGAAACCATGTGCCAAGTTTGAAATCATGAGCATTAAGAGTTTAGAAAAAAAAAAGTCCGGAAAACTGTTCTTTGCATGACGGACTGACAGACGGACAGACTGAGGGACGGAGTGCAAACCTATAGTCCCCTCCGGTGTACACCGGTAGGGGACTAATAATGAAGAAACATTTCATCAGCATTTCACAACAATTTTCACTCACAAGAGCAGCAAAGTATTCGGTCTCGGTTTCCTGTCCATGACGTGATCTGATCACCTCTGTGATCGCCGCCAACACAGCACAGATCTAGAATATGAATACAAACAATTGTTTTTAACAAATTCTTGACAACATCAAGCCAAATCCCCACAACAAGACGGGCAAGCCTTCAACGAATAATTGAATAATAAATCTTTATTGTCCCATATTCAGGGAAATTATTCTTTGGTGACACCATAAGTTGACCATCATTAAAACATAAAACACAAAGGGAATAAGAAAACAATATAAAAAGATATAAAATATAAAATATGGAAGATTGACTAAACAGCAAAATGTCAAGGAATTTGAATTTAGCATTTGAATTGCACATGCAATTTGAAATAAGGGATGCACTTACATGTCGTTTCAAGCAAAGTAATTCACATGAAAGTTAACTTGTGTTTGAGTTAAATACCTTGTAAATTACGTTTTTCTCCAAACAAAGTTTGTATTTGAACAGCAACACGAAAATTAGTTTTTACAATGCAATGATCAGGTTTTTCATTCATTACCTTCGGCAAATATGTTTTCACCACTGTCTGTTTGCTTGTGTACAGGATATCTCGAAAATTTGTGGATGGATTCGGACGCAATTTGGTTGAGAGGTTGGGTGTGTGCCAAGGACGAAATTACGAGATTTTGGTGAATATCCAGATCCGGATACTGAAGTATTTTGAGAGACACCATTGCGAGATATGGCCCAAAACTACATATAATTATATATAACACGATATCTTAAAAGGTTGTGGACAGATTCGGACCAAACTTATTGGACAGGTTGGGTTTGTGACAAAGACCAATTGATTTGATTTTGGTGAAGATTGGAATCCGGATCCGGATAAAAGATTTTTTTGAATTATCAAAGCGATTCTTCACCATCGAGTGATAGGACCAAAAACTACATGGAGTACAGCATATTTCAAAAGGTTGGGGACAGATTATGACAAAACTAGGTGGATCGAGTTGATTAGGCGACAAGAACAAGCCGATTTGATTTTGGTTCAGGTCTGGATCCAGATCCGGCCTATCAGTGGGATACAAAACATAAACTGTTCAGTCTGGCGGAGGTATGCGCTCTACCGAGTGCCGTTCTAGTTTTTAAGATATGGAAACGTTTTGCACTCAGTGCGTATTTGGCAATTGTAAAGCCAGGGACCCTTTGTCCAAGAGTGGAGGGATGGGTTAAATAGGGTAGGACACTGGTTCAAACACAAGTCTTTCCCTAAAAAAACATAATCAATTAGTTTCTCAGCATCACATGCTGGTCTAGAACGCAAGACAGACTCCAGCAGGTACGCAACTGAACGACATCTACTTTCTCATCAGCCTTTCAGTTTAGTAATGATTCAGGCTGTAAAACATCTGCGTCATTGGTTAATGATGCCAAACACACAACTTAGCAAATAAAGAAGAGAAAAGGGGGAAGTTTCTTGTGAGGGTAGAACCCACAAGATCAATAAGGAAATTAATTTGCAGAAGATAAGTCACATACCCAGATCTGGGGGTTTGGTTGTATTTTAAATTTAATGTCCCTGACCAGCAAGTAGTGTTAAGAGACCTAAGTCTGACAATTTCATCAGGTGTCACTAGCCTAAAGCTAGTGGTCTGGAAGTTTGCGCTATCTTGGTAAAACATACCATCAACTAACCCTATCATGGAATTCTTTGAATAGTACAAAAACAAAACCATTTGTAACACAGCAGCTGCAATCAAATTTACTGACATTGGTACACTATGCACATCAGTCAATAATGTACATAAACATATCCATTAAAAGCATGAGCCCAGCAGACTCGCTACTTTCAAAGTTAAAGTGGCCCGGCAAAAGAGAGAGCATCGGGTGATACAATTTTGCATACTGGAACGGGAGGGCAAACTCAGAGAAACAGTTTTGCATCGCAAAGATGTTTTGAATCTTTCCCCATCCTGATGGGAGAATTTGTGGAAACATATTTGAAATATATATTTTCAATTTGATGAGACAAAGACACCATGGAAAGTGGTTTAATTTCATAACCTAGACTGGTTTTGAATGGTTCTTGTGGTAAACAGTCTTTATGGATAAATTGTTAGGTAAAGAGTACTCGAACACAAAAACACACCTCACAGTAGGATGCGTACCTCTTGTAAGAGCAATGTGAAATTGACAGTGGTGTAGTGGGCCAACAATTGTGCACAACCGCGAAGGTGATATACACATACTCCACACAAATGGCACGGAGGATGCAGAAAGAAGGCTCGACTGATGCAGAAAGAAGGCACGACGGACGCAGAAAGAAGGCACGACGGACGCAGAAAGAAGGCACAACGGACGCAGAAAGAAGGCATGACGGACGCAGAAAGAAGGCACGACGGACGCGGAAAGAAGGCACGACGGACGCGGAAAGAAGGCACGACGGACGCGGAAAGAAGGCACGACGGACGCGGAAAGAAGGCACGACGGACGTGGAAAGAAGGCACGACGGACGCGGAAAGAAGGCACGACGGACGCGGAAAGAAGGCACGACGGACGCGGAAAGAAGGCACGACGGACGCGGAAAGAAGGCACGACGGACGCGGAAAGAAGGCACGACGGACGCGGAAAGAAGGCACGACGGACGCGGAAAGAAGGCACGACGGACGCGGAAAGAAGGCACGACGGACGCGGAAAGAAGGCACGACGGACGCGGAAAGAAGGCACGACGGACGCGGAAAGAAGGCACGACGGACGCAGAAAGAAGGCACGACGGACGCAGAAAGAAGGCACGACGGACGCAGAAAGAAGGCACGACGGACGCAGAAAGAAGGCACGACGGACGCAGAAAGAAGGCACGACGGACGCAGAAAGAAGGCACGACGGACGCAGAAAGAAGGCACGACGGACGCAGAAAGAAGGCACGACGGACGCAGAAAGAAGGCATGACGGACGCAGAAAGAAGGCACGACGGACGCAGAAAGAAGGCACGACGGACGCAGAAAGAAGGCACGACGGACGCAGAAAGAAGGCACGACGGACGCAGAAAGAAGGCACGACGGACGCAGAAAGAAGGCACGACGGACGCAGAAAGAAGGCACGACGGACGCGGCAAGAAGGCACGACGGACGCGGCAAGAAGGCACGACGGACGTGGAAAGAAGGCACGACGGACGCTGAAAGAAGGCACGCCGGGCACGGAAAGAAGGCACGCCGGGCACGGAAAGGAGCCACGACGGGCGTGGAAATGAGCCACGACGGGCACGGAAATGAGCCACGATGGGCGTGGAAATGAGCCACAACTGGCATGGAAATGAGCCACGACAGACGCACGGAAGAAGCCACGGTGGACGCACGGAAGAAGCCAGGACGGACGTATGGAAGGAAGTCACAATGGAGGTACGGAAAAAATACTTTAGAATCGAGAGTCCGGCCAGCTTTTATGTAAAAGGCAAACTTTTATGGCTAATAATATATTTATGGCAGATAAATTAATTTTGTCACATCGGAAAATATCATTGTTGCACAACTGTTGGGTTTAAGATTCACATATATGATGAAGCGAGACGAGAGTATACTGTACTAGCAATGAAAGTATAACGGTTCTTTTAAAAGCTTTAACCAACACCTCCTTATGTGCAGCAGAGTTGCTTTGCCAGTAACGTTGCACACAGCCGAATGTGTCAAGTGTGCAGTCAGTTAGTCCACTCAAAAAGGTTCCCTTGGAAGTCACGCTTTCCACTCGACTGGCCACAGACTTGGCTGCAGCCTCAGTTTCCATGCATGTAGAGGGTTTTCCCTCCAAATCATCGTGAAGTTTGAGTGAAGCCTCAGTCAGGTTGCTTTGTCCTGCAGAAAAATAAAAAGGATCATCATGTGAACCCATCTCTCTATGGCAGTCCTGCAATGCATGCTCAAAAGGGGTAGCCCTTCCCAAAGACACTGAAATATTACAAAAAACCTATGCATTGAGATGCTAACAAAGCACACACTGCGTGGTTGCAAACATGAAAAATATGAATAATGAACAGTTATTCAATTTGAAAAAGGGGACGGGGAGGAGTTGCATTTATTGCTTTTCCCAGTTTAAAAAGGAAGCAATTTTGCAAATTGTGTATTTTTCAAAAACAGATGCAACACCGACAAAGTTTTTGAGTTGCTCAATCGAGTGGAGTTCAGGTAGGAGTATGATTGCATGCATGTTGCATAGGCAAATGCGCACGCACGCACACACACTAACAAAAATAAACTCTGTGGTTTAAGGTGGTTTAAAATGGTGGTGTGGTTTTAAATAACCCACGGGCTATACATTAAATTCAAAACTTCCAACTGCGGGCTATACTCCTGTGAGGATTATACGGTATTTCACCATACGGCACGCGACATAACAGGGGGCCCAAGGTAAATTATCAAGGAGGTACAAAAACAGAGAATTTTTTTTTTTTGCAAGTTTAATTGTAGGATCTTTAATTACAGTTTGTTCGCATATTTTATCTCCTCATATATAAATCCAATTCCAAATCTATTTAAGATATCGGTAAAAAGTCTTTGGTAATGCCCACAAAGTCCTCTTCCGTGTCGCTGTGAAACAGCTGAAGCAGCGCCGTGTCGGCAAGTGTGGGTCTGTCACAATCCATATCGCCATCACTATCACCGGCGTCCTTTTCTCCAGATATCAGCCCACTTTTTCATCAACATTCAGTTTGAATTTGGTCATGAAACTTTGATGTTTTCTCTTATTCGAACTGACAGCAAAGAGGTGTTCAGTTACCAAGCAGCAAGCTAGTGCTTGCCAAGCCAGCCGTTCCTTATCAACGGTTTTGAATGGAGTGCTTGCTTGAATGCTTAAGCCACTTGGAGGGTGCTCTACAAGAAACCTGGAAACAGAACATACCTCTGACATTGTGCAGCAGATACTTGTAATGTTATGGACGATTTTGTGGAATGATATAAAATTCAACAGCCTGAAGGGCATTTATACATTTCTAATGGATGAGAAGCATGGTTTCTGGTCGCATTGGCACTCGAAAAATTACAACAACTCTTTCTTAAGATATTCATTTTAATGTCCATTGGTAATTTACGACAGTTGTATTTGAAAAGAGGCTTAGTTGGCCCTTGACAACAAAGCCGTGTCTGTTGCTGGAAATGTGGAGATCACGTATCTCCCGGTCATGTAGCGAGGAAAGTTGGCTTGTGGGGTATACCCTTGTACAGGCTATACATGCCTGAAAACTTCCTGTAGCATTTCTCCCTTGGTGTGGGGTATACCAGGGGACAGGTTATTTGCGTAAAAATAGGGTACTTGTAGTTTAATTTGCATGTTTAGAATAGGTGTATTGTAAACCTCAATTTACGTACAGTCAACATACAGTGCCTTTAGAAAGTATTCACACCCTTTCACTTTTTCACATTTTGATGTGTTACAGCCTGAAATTAAAATGGATTGAATTGAGTTTTGCTTTGTCACTGATCTACACATAATACCCCATAATGTGAAAGTGGATTTTTTTTTACAAATTAATGAAAAATTAAAAGCTGAAATGTCTTGAGTCAAATGAATGAAATGAAAATGAAATGTCTTGAAATGACAAGAATGTCCCCCTTGAATGAAATGTCTTGAGTATTCAACCCCTTTGCTACAGGATGCTAAATTGACCTCAAGAGCATCTAATTTCCTTTAATCATCCTTGAGATGTCTCTACAACTTGACTGGAGTCCACCTGTTGCCAATTCAATGAATTGGACATGATTTATAAAGAAACACACCTTTCTATATTAGGTCCCACAGTTGGCAGTGCATGTCAGAGCAGAAACTCAACCATAAAGTCCAAGGAACTGTCTGTAGAACTCCGAGAAATAATTGTGACGAAGCATAGATCTGGGGAAAGGTATAAAACCATTTCCAGAATGTTGAAAGTTCCCAAGATCACATTGAGCTCCATCATTTGGAAATGGAAAGAATATGCAAGGTGCTATGTCTGGCAATATGCAATGCAAGGTGCTATGTCTGGCTGAAACCCCATTTTGTGCGTCGGTGTGTGTGTATATGTCGGTGTGTGTGTGTGCAGGTCGGTGTGTGTGTGTGTGTGTGTGTATGTCGGTGTGTGTGTGTGCAGGTCGGTGTGTGTGTGTGTGTGTGTGTGTATGTCGGTGTGTGTGTGTGTGTGTATATATATATATATGTCAGTGTGTGTGTGTGTATGTGTATGTCGTTGTGTGTGTGTCGGTGTGTGTGTGTCGGTGTGTGTGTGTCGGTGTGTGTGTGTCGGTGTGTGTGTCGGTGTTTGTGTATCGGTGTGTGTGTGTGTATGTCGGTGTGTGTATGTCGGTGTGTGTGTGTCAGTGTGTGTGTTCGGTGTGTGTGTGTCAGTGTGTGTGTGTATGTCGGTGTGTGTATGTATGTCGGTGTGTGTGTATGTTGGTGTGTGTGTGTGTACGTGTGTCAGCGTGTGTGTCGGTGTGTGTGTGTGTCGGCGTGTGTGTGTGTCGGCGTGTGTCGGCGTGTGTGTGTGTCGGTGTGTGTGTGTGTCGGCGTGTGTGTCGGCGTGTGTGTGTCGGCGTGTGTGTGTGTCGGCGTGTGTGTGTGTCGGCGTGTGTGTGTGTCGGCGTGTGCGTCGGTATGCAGTACTACAATGTATAAAATTATCGTATTTATTTTGTTTTGATATTTTGTCTCAAGTATATAAAACTGACAGTATGTAGCGACAAGGACATGGGTTGAACATCACACCGACTGAACTCACTCCAGATTTCAAGGCACTTGTCCAGCAGCGAACTCGACACTTTTCCCCACTAATGGTGAGTAATAAATGTTACTACTGCACATCAGAATTTTCATTGTCGTTATATATTTTGTTTTGTCATTTAAAGTTAAAGCTGTCCAAGATGATTTATTTGGGGGTACATGGTTTTTAATTGCTTTTCATTTCACAGTTGCTGCATTTATGAGTTTTGTTTTAATGGTTTTGAACATACTACAGTTAAACTATTGGGGGGATTTTTGTCCGAGTAGTACTATACAAAACCCTTAAATGCATTACGGTATATAATAATAGGACCTTGTTCGCATGCCTATAGTCTCTATTTTCCTATGGCAAATCTTGCAACTGATATATATTGTTACGGTTTTTAGAACCTTCACTTTGTAAATTTAGTATTAAAATTTCCTGTGTACATTTCCCCTTTAATTGGCTGTTAATTGAAATGAGTGCACCGTAGCTAGTCCATGTACAAGCACGTAGGCCACCATAGAACCTCTCTATACTTATTTCTTATTCTATGTCAGTATAAGGCTCTGTTTCCCATTAATTGACACTGCATTGCACCGAATCGAATAAGATAGGATCCCTCCGACACCCCCCATGGCCTCCTAAAAAGCGCCAGTATGGCGGCGTTCGCCACTACTGCTTTGGCTTATTGTCAGCGCCTCAGACTCCATTGAACACGAGGTCATCTCGGAGCAGAAGGTGGGAGGAGTCAGCCAAGCGCCAGGAACAAGGCGTGGCTTTGCCAACGCCTCATCAAGGGGCGGGATCGGTGAGCCCTCGTGACCAATCAAGGCCGAGGCGAGCTCACCGATGGGCGTTTCCAAAAGGCCTGCGGCTTGATCACCACGCGCCTCGTAAAAAGGAGGTTGGGAGGGACTGCTTAGGCAGATGAATGAGGAGTCCACCGCAGCCGAGTCGAGTTTGAGGAAGAGTTGAGCTTTGACGGCAGTTTCGACCCGCTGCTACGAAGCAACGCCGCGTGCGAACCAGATTGAGGAGGGTCGGCAGCCGCTTACCTCGAGCCTTGCCGTTTTCACGAACCGGACCCGCATCCTTCCAGCCCTGTGATCCCACCTTCTCATCCGTCCAGCCATCCACCCCTGCCATTCCTGCTTCATTCCCATTTGTGTAAGTCTGACTGTTGTCGGTTTGTCTGTGTTGTCTGGGATTTTAAGTTAAGCTTGTACAAGTAGAATTGCACTGTGTCTTCCTCTTCTGTAAATTGCTTTCGTTTTCTTTCCTTCTCCCTTGGTTCCTTTGATTGTGCAAATAGTAATTAATAATAAATCCCTGTTCTTCCTACCTTTGCCTTCTCTTCTTCACATCCTTTCGTCCTTGTGATTTCCATCATTGAACAGCTGTGGCACGATTTGGCCAACGCATAGGATCGGGTTTAGTTTTTATTAATGGCTCGAGCCACGGGCTGCTAAAAACCGCTCGGCAAAATAACATCTTGTCCGTGGTCTCGAGCGAAGTTGCCCACCTGCCTCGTGGAGGGAGCGGGGTAGCTTCAGGAGCGGAGACGACCAGTGCAAATAGAAGGGGGATTAACCCCCCCCCCCCCCGGCTAAGGGAAGTGCCGTACTCCGTTTCCGTATATATATATTGTTGCAGACGCGGTTTTAGAGATGTTATTTTACCGAGCGGTTTGGTATTACCGCGTCCGAACAGTTACTCCCCGCTTAGAACCCGATTTCACCCAAACGTTGGCCGGATCGCACCGCAGCTAGTCAATAGGGAAAAGACAAAGGCGACACGGATGTGAAGAAGAAGAAGGAATAAAACGAGAAGACGTACAGACGAGTAATGGGATTTATTATTTACACAAGCAAAAAGGAGCAATCAAGGTTTATTTACAACACATAAGACGCAGGTGACACAGTGCAAATACTAGCTTATCTACAGACTTAACTTATTCCCAGGACAGAACAAACAGAACAAACTCACGTCCACAAGAAGGGTGGAAAGGCAGGAGGTGGATGGCTGGAGGGAGAGGGAGGTCCAAAGGGGTCCTGCAACTCAACCGGCGCGTTTAGCAGCCGGCCGCCGTTCCTTTACGGTCCTGCTCCAAACCGCCGTCCAGACCCCAAGTGGCTGTGGGGTGTTGTTGCTGCTGTGGCCTCCGCTGCTTTCCCAGGACTTGTCTGACGCGTCTGGTCCAAACCCTCAACTCTTTCTTGGTTCACTCACTCCTCACCACCGACTCCTCACCGCAACCAACGCAACCACTGACCGCCACCACCGACTCCTCACCGCAACCAACTGACCACCGACTCCACTGACTGACTCTTCACGACTCTCTCTCTTGGTGACCAACTCACTTGCTTCCTGCGTGCGCGCCTTTACAACGCCTCCGGCGATTAAGCCGCCGGCCTTTTGGACACGCCCATCGGGGTGCTCACCTCGGCCCTGGTTGGTCGCGCGACCCTCGGGCTCCGCCCTTGATGACGACGGGCGGGCACGCCCCTCTTCCCCTCTATGACGAGGTGGAGACACGCCTTTCTTCCCCGACTCGAGCACATGGTCAATGGTGGTTTTTGGAGGGGAGGTAATTCGGCAATCGAGGCCCGGCAATGACGGAAGGGGATGTAAAAGGAAATGGAGATTTTGGGGATGGGAAGGAAAGGGAGATTTTGGGGATGGGAAGGAAAGGGGATCTATTCTCTTTCACTGGTGCAATGGAGTACTTCAATTAATGGGAGACACAGCCTTACTCTAAAACACAGAATAAGAGATAACTATCAACAGGGGTATTCTATTATTTGGCTGATGTGTATGCTCGTGGACTAATTATGGGATGCCCTTTCACCTTTACACAGCTCCGAGGTAGGGGGGCGCAGAATAAACAATAATAATAATAGTACAGCACACAATCAAAAAATATACAGTCCTCATCTCCGCAACAATATATATACAGGGGGCTGCAAAAGTAGGTATACAGTAAGGATTATACCAGTATTATAATGGTGGTGCTAGGATTCATTTAATACTAGAATTCATTTAATTCATTAAAATCATTATTACCATTTTTAATATTTTTATTTTCGTAATTTTTTCTATAATACATCTATTATTTGCAGGTGAAGTGGAAATTTAACGATGGCTGGTAATTCAACAGACGAGGAGCGCAAATGGATTTTCAAACAGTACTGGAAGACAGAGAATAGTGAACGAATAGAGAATAGCGACTTCTTTTTCTGGGGATGTGTAAAAGACAGGGTTTTCGCACACAAGCCACGTTCTGTTGATGCCATGATTCAGTTCATACGGGAGGCTTGCGAGGAAATTGATGCTGATAAAGACCTTTGTGCCAGAGTGTGCATGGGTGTCCACACTCGACTAGTGGAGTGTGTGAATGCCGGGGGCAAACAGTTTGAACATTTGAGGGATTAATATGTTTATTATTGATATGCTTGTATAATCAATAAAATACGTTTTGTGCACACGTTTTGCTTTTCATTACTGTATACCTACTTTTGCAGGCCCCCTGTGTATGTATGTATGTATGTGTGTGTGTGTGTGTGTATGTAAATATATATATATATATATATATATATATATATATATATATATATATATATATATATATATATATATAGGAACTTTGCATCCTGTTAAGTAAAAAATTTGGACTTGGCCAAAAAATAATTGACTACCCCTGGTGTAAAGGGGGGGTTATTTGAGTGTATTATAATCGAGAAAACGAAAAGGGTGTGTGTGTGTGTGTGTGTGTGTGTGTGTGTGTGTGTATATATATGTATGTATGTATATACAGGGAAAGGCAAGGGTTTGTGGGGGAAGTCGTAACTCGTATGAGATAAGGGAAATGAAGTTTGGAGGATATGGCAGCAAAGCAAGGTGGGAAGAGCACAGGGGGGAGCTGGAATGTGGGGATGCCTGTCATTGCATACGTAATAGATAGATGACCGCTAATCTCGGGTTTAAGTTAATGTTAAAAAGTGAATCTTGTGAATGTTAAGAATAGTGTATGCTTTGTAAAGGGGTGTCCCGTTGAATCGTTATGTAGTCGTGATATTGGAATCGAAGGACTGTTTTCCTCCAACTCGCATCAAATACAAAGTCAAAAGGTAAACAGTGACATCCACTAAGAAGAACTCGTTGATGCTGTCCTGGGACCTCTGGGTGACGTGGAGCCCCATTTTCATTTTATTTTTAGTCTCCTCAGTCTCAGACGAATAGGCGACGCGCTATTCTTCAATGTTATACATTCGGATCACGCTATGTCTATAACTGTATATAAGCATAATCACAATGCCCGACAGACTCAAACCAAGTGCTGATGGATGGGACTCTGGCCCGATATTTCTTACCCGTCGGGGCAGAAAAGAAGCGGCTCCGAGCTTTAGTTCGGAACTTGTTTGACTCCGGATTACTACTCGAACTTTGGCCTTTTTTCCATCGCTTCAGTTTTATCTTCGTGCTGCTACGCAAACGCCCAGCGCGCACCATGATGGACTTGTATTGTATTGGTAAAACACGTGGCTCAGGCTCACCCACGATATCCTCACAGCTCACATGAACCACGTCACGTGAAATCCGTGATGACGTCGTCATCAACACAAGTTTAGGTAATTCGCGTTGTATTTTCTTTATTGTTAAACATTCCAACTTTTAGACAATATCAGCATGAAACAGCTTGGCCGAAGAAATTGGCCCTCTCCTATGAAACCGATATTGAAATCTGAAGCTCTTTACACCGCCATTGAGTTCACCCAACATTTACACCGCCATTGATTTTACCCAGCATTTACACCGCCATTGAGTTCACCCAGCATTTACACCGCCATTGAATTCGACCAGCATTTACACCGCCATTGATTTCACCTAGCATTTACACCGCCATTGATTTCACACAGCATTTAAACCGCCATTGAGTTCATGAAGCATTTACACCGCCTTTGAGATGAGCATGATCACACCATCATAAGGATAGCGCAAAACAAAACATAAACAAATACAGTTACATTCAAAGTACACCGCCACCATACCAAATAAAATAATATCCTCCAGCGCGGCATTGCCATACATAGTATACACAGGAAGAGGTGTATAATAATAGATTGATTAATTTCATAATTAAAATCAATAAATAGTAATCGTAAAAAAAATTCCTAATGACTTGGCTAATACTAAATAGCATACCTCAACCACCAGTGTTTCATCCGAAGCTGTATCTTTTTGGAAATAAATTAAATAAATCATTAATCGAAAAATTAAATAATTAATCGATTAACTGATGAATTAATTAAACAAAAATATGCTTTCTAGCCACATCACTTGGTCACTACCATGTTCAAATATCAGCTTCCTAGCTCAAAATGGGCCTGAGATATTGCCCAGGTGCAAAAGAAAATAAATGATTAATAATGAAAATAAATAAATAAATAATTTTCGTAAAATAATTAAATTATTAACCAATTGGTTAATAGAATACATAAACCACCACCGTTTCATCCTAATCTGTAACTTTAACAAAATTTATTAACCAAGTCACTCATCAAATAATTGATTAATCAAAAAACAAAAAATAGTTTTTACCAAAGTACACATGAAAGCCCGCTTGGAGTTTGCAAAAAAGCACCTAAAGGACTCTCAGACTGTGAGAAAGAAGATTCTGTGGGCTTTCATGTGTCTTTCACTGAGGAGAGGCTTCTGTCTGGCCACTCTGCCGTAAAGCCCAGATCGGTGGAGTGTTGCAGTGATGGTTGTCCTTCTGGAAGTTTCTCCCATCTCCACACAGGATCTCTGGAGCTCAGCCAGTGACCATCGGGTTCTTGGTCACCTCTATTACCAAGGCCCTTCTCCCCCGATTGCTCAGTTTGGCCGGGTGGCCAGCTCTAGGAAGAGTCCTGGTTGTTCCAAACTTCTTCCATTTAATAATGTTATGAATTAGGGGTAGAGCAATATGTAGATCCAGGTATATCTGTATAGGTAGGTGCTCGACTGTCGTGATAGGGAATCTACCTGTAATAAGTTCTGTGTCGCCCGAATGTCGGAATAAGTTGTATCTGTGTCCATGCCACGAGGGGGCGGGGCATGCCAATTAGTCCAGGGATTATGGGTAAAATTCCCTCGTTTGTCGTTCCCTCTGTGCGCAATCCAATGTCCCTTATGGCAACGCACTCCCATAGACACTTAGATAAATCCATTCGTGCGCACATTAAATAATTCCCCTCTGCCACACAATGACTTTGGACGAGCAACAGGCAGCAGCCACGTAGTACGCCATCATGGCAGACAAACATCGTGCCAGGCAAGCTGGAACCACGCCCAGGGAACATGTGATTGGTTGGGGTAAGAAGCGGCGCACTGATTGGCCACTGACCGTTGACACCTCAGCCAATCAGGGCAGAAGGCGCGAACACTCGGCCAATCAGGGCGGAAGGCGCAAAACCACTGCTTAGAAGCAGGTCGTTGATTTGAGGGGAAGGGCCGGTGACGTCAGAAGGCGGGAAAGACCACAAATAAGGAAGGGACTGATTGGTAACACGGGAGAATTGACGTCAGACCACGGGGGACAAAATGTCGGGCATTCTGGGTTCGGTCATCGGCTTCTCTGGTCGTCTTCCCTGCATTCCTCCCTGCGTTGCTCCCGGCGTTCTTCCCTGGTGGTTCAGTCGTCGGCTTCCCTGTTCTTCCCTGGTCGTTGGGTCTTCCCTGGGTTATTTGTGGTGCTCTTGGTCTTGGTGCTTGGTGCTTGGAGCGGTGCTTGGTGCTTGGAGCGAGGCGTGGTGCTACTAGCAGACGGGACCTTGTGTGCGACCGACTCCACAGCGTGGAGCGAGGCGTGCCGCTGCGCGGGTGGCTCGGGGCCTAGCAGGGCGTGAACGAGGCGGACGAAGGCCTGCTTCACGCGAACACCGGAGCCTGGACGGTTCCTGACGACTGCAGACTACAGACACAGATAAGCTCGCACCCACAAACGCACACAACACGACGCTTCTTTTATTTAATTCATTCCCTTCATTCCCCTGTGCTGTTATTGAAGTGAGGTGTGCGGGATCCCAATTTAGAATTAGGTTTTATCGTCGCATTCCATCGTTCTCGGGTTCCACATAATAAATCGGTTCTTTTTGTACATTTTACCCCCCCCCCCTCCCCCCCGGGTTTGTTTTTGAGTTAATCCCATACAGGATCGAGGGCTGCCGTTGGGGCGTCAGGTAAGAGCTTGCCGCTTCTTTCTCTTCCTTCTTCCTCCCGTGCTAGTATAGTCGAATCCGTCATTGATCGTCACCTCCATTAAGTCGTTTGGGCCATCCGCGAGCCCACGGTATTAACCGAGGGATTCGCGCGACAATAATTATGGAGGCCACTGTGCTCTTAGGAACCTTCAATGCAGCAGAATTTTTTTTGTAGGCTTCCCCGGATCTGTGCCTCGACACAATCCTGTCTCTGAGGTCTGCAGACAGTTCCTTCGACCTCATGGCTTGGTTTTTGCTCTGATATGCATTGTCAGCTGTGAGACCTTATATAGACAGGTGTGTGCCTTTCCAAATTAAGTCCAATCAATTGAATTTACCACAGGTGGACTCCAATCAAGGTGTAGAGACATCTCGAAGATGATCAAGAGAAATGGGAGGCACCTGAGCTAAATTTCAAGTGTCATCACAAAGGGTCTGAATACTTATGTAAATGTGATATTTCAGTTTTTTCTTTTTAATAAATTTGCAAAACTTTCTAAAATCCTGTTTTCTCTTTGTCATTATGGGGTATTAAGTGTAGATTGATGAGGGAAAAAATGAATTTAAACGATTTCAGCATAAGGCTGCAACATAACAAAATGTGAAAAAAGTTAAGGGGTCTGAATACTTTCTGAATGCACTGTACATCGCTATTGTAGGTGCTATAGTTTTCAAATGAGGAGCTTCAAGCGATTTTATGCATGAGGTTTCAGAGTGCAGTTTCAAGGTGCTTTCAGGAATTTTATGTTAGGGCATGGTCTTGACTAACTGCATGCAAAAAGACAATTTTTTTTACCAGAAGAGCATGATTGTTGCACTTCGCAACCCCACTATACCCTTTGTCATTAATTTTGTTATTTTGCACCTGATAAGTTTGCCAAACCCTCATTCTATGGCGCTGCCTTCCCCTCACCTCAGGCTGCCTTCCCCTCCCCTCACGTTGCCTTCCCCTCTCATACCATTTTGACCTCTTGATCCCAAAGTCAAATCAGTTAATCTTTGCATCATAATACATACCTGCACGAACTTTGTTCAAAATCCCATCGCTAGTTTACAAGTTATCATGGTAACAGGATTTTTACCTAACATGACCTCTGACCTTTAAACTCTTAACCTCAAAACCTAATCAGTTCATCTTTACATCATGGAACATACTTGTTCCAAGTTTGATTAAAATCCCTTCAGCCATTCTCAAGTTATCGCGGCGACGAAAAGGTATCACGGGGCGCATGGACGGACAACCCGAAAACGATTCCGTTGGCGGAGGCATAAAAATAATAGTGCATAATTAACATAAGATAAAATAACAACAAAAAGTCTCTCTAGTTTTACATTGGCAAGACACAACATGATGATCAGCAGAGGTTCAAAACTTTTAATCCTCTTCTATGTCTGCTCACACTTCAAAAGCCACAGGCAACACAATACATGCGTCACAAGAAGATATGAACCTCAGCAAGCACACTGCCATTTCATGTACACAAACTGGCACCAAGGTTTATCCATTCTCAACTCGAACTCGGCACCATAACAGCAAGAAACATCTTCACATTTCGTACATAATTCAGACTTCACCAATGAAAACAATAAAGGCAGATATACACTCTGTCATTCTCCAAAGTTACCTACCCCATGATTTTGCTTCTCCCACCCACAAACCCCACCCTCATTCTTACCTTTTAGCCAAGTGCAGAAAAGGTTTAAATGGACATTCAGCCTCGTTTTCTCACACAGGTCTTTATCTGTGATGTACACACGACCAGCCTAAAATCCACATCGATCAACATCTATACAAAGGTTTTTCATTCATGACACCAAGATATTGGGGGTAAACTACACCTTCTTAAAATTTAGGGATGTCAGAATCAAAATTAACAAGTATATAAATACAGTTCAAGGGTGAAGAATATTTTCCCCAACTTCTGTCTTACCATTTCCTTGATCTTGAGACAATTCAAAAATATTTGAAGTGATGTGCCCCACCCCACACCATTCCCACCTCATTCATCCTTATTTGCAAAATCAAGCCAAGACTGCCACAATTGCATGCCGGCATTCACACGGAGAGTGGGTGGCAGGGGGGAGGAGAGGGCAGGTTTGAGGGTGGAGTGGGGAAGGGGGAGCAGACAGTGGGAAGGGGGAGCAGACAGTGGGGAAGGGGGAGCAGACAGCATTTTGACTGCCCCCAACGAGATTTGCACAATCCTGATACAGAGGGAGGAAACGCAGAAGGGGGAATGATACATGACGTTAGTGCCACAGTCTCTTTGCTCAGCTACATCGGAAGAGGAAAAATGTGTATCACACCAGAGTGCAATCTCCAGGTAAAGAAAATTATTCTTCTTTTTCCACCGCTGCATAAAGCATTACGAGAAACTTCACTTTTCCAAAAGCAATGAAGAAAATGAGGTTGTGATACAGTCTTCATGCAAAGGGTATAAAAAGAAAAACTTGGCATACAACAGCAAAGGTTCACGCACTCAAGAAGCAGATCTGTGCAATCCAGCGAACTGCACACATGTTGCAAAATCAATTTTCCTTCCACACCAATCTAAAATCACACCAGTTTCAATAAAGGACTGCATCAAACTGCCGACCACAATGTGTTTTCTTGCAAAAGATGAAGGAAGCAAATTGCCAGTTCACGTGCTCAATACTCTTAACAGGCTGATCGCCCTGCTGACAGTCAAAGGGAAGTTGGGAAAGGGTCGAGGGGTGATGAGCTCCAGCTAATAAGATGCTCGCTAACCAACAGAGCCAGACTCTTTGCCAACCATCCTCCCAGCGAGATCTGGCTTCCACAACAAGGATAGGCATGCTGGTCGGTTGCCTTGCTAGATTTCACTGCTGAGTGTATGGTGATGGCAGCTGGCCCTGTCCGGCCATAAATGCGGCCGTGTTTGGTGAAGGAGGTGGCGTTGGCCGCTTGAAGTGATCAGGACTGCCACTGCGCTTTGGAGACGGGCGCTGGTGGGTGAGGGAACAAAGCACAGAACCAAAAGTTAGTAGAGTAGAAAACAAGCACATTCTTTTTGCAAAAAAAAGGAAGAAATTGCTGCTCGTTATACTTGTGCCAACAGTGGAAGAATGTTACAAAGCAGTCAAAATTACAAGAGGAGTGTCAGACCTGGCAACCTCATGGCCCTTGTGGAGAAGATAAATTATATTGCAGCGTGAATATGTGCAAGATCCGAGGACACAAGACCCACAGGGCTTTAACCAGGTCACGCTGGGATCAATGTCCCGCAAAATGCCCAAACAGATGAGGCCGGACTCACGATGGGATTCAGACGGCCAACTGTTGGAATCAGGTGTTCCAAAGTCGCTCCTCAACAATAATTTAGCAAGGTCTCGTTCACCTATCGGCAACACTGACCGGGTTAATAGCTTTCAACACCGAGCGTTCTCCACCCATGTAGCTAATCCATGTGAGTTTATGTGGAGCAGTATATAATTTCACATGTGGCGATTTTCAAACCTTGCGTTCCCCATTGCAATTTTGTTATGCCTGGGAGGAGCCCACAACTCAACATGGTTTCTCTTTTGTATAAATAATAATGAAATGGGAATTGTGGAGAAAAATCAATAATTCATAAAGAAAAGGGAATGATAAAATGCAAAACTCGAACGGCACTCGGTAGGGCACACACCTCCGCCAGGCTGAACAGTTTATGTTTTGTATCCCACTGATAGGCTGGATCTGGATTCGGACCTGAACCAAAATCTAATCAGCTTGTTCTTGTCAACAAACCAACTCGTCCACCAAGTATAGTCATAACCTGTCCATAACTTTTTGAGATATCCTGCTATGTATCGTTTTTGGCTCTATCTCCCAATGGTGAAGAATCACTTAAAAAAATTATAGTAACCGGATCCGAATCCAGATCTTCACCAAAATCTAATCATTTTGTCCTTGCCACATTTGCTACATGTCTGCCAAATTTCATTTGAATCCGACCACATCTTTTTGAGATATCTTGTTCAAAAACAAACAGGGGTGAAAACATAACTTCCATCCACCTTCTGTGGCGGAGGAAATAACTGGATGGTATGACGTCGTATTTCGACAACGCATAACTTTGAAATTTCTTGAGCGTGATGTACAGTACAATTATGTCGGAAAATGTAAATATATGACGTCATTGGGCACGTGGTCAGGCAGCTATTTTGGATTTTAAAAAAACCCCTGAAAAAAAAGGACTTCAGGGTCTCCGTCGAATCATACGCCAACATCCTGCCTTTGCCTCCCCCGGTTTACCGCGCACCGGACTATGCTCAGGACCACGGTCCGGTTCATGCTCCGGTCCACTCTCCATCCTACGTTCCGCGGCGACGCCCCGGCATACCCCTAGCGCCCTGCACCCCGTACCCCCGCTTGGTACACACGCACACAATTGGTACGGCGGCTTTAGGTGAATTTATCCCCTCAACCCTCCGTTTGTCCCAGAACCCTATCCTCGGTGACCACCGCCACCACACCCCCAAAGACCCAAAATACTCTTCAAGGCCCTGAGGCTCAAAAAGACCCTGAATACCCAAAGATCCTGAATACCCAAAGACCCTGAATACCCAAATACCCTGAATACCCCGAAGACCCAAAACACACCGAAGACCCAAAACACCCCGAAGACCCAAAACACCCCGAAGACCCAAAACACCCCGAAGACCCAAAACACCCCGAAGACCCAAAACACCCCGAAGACCCAAAACACCCCGAAGACCCAAAACACCCCGAAGACCCAAAACACCCCGAAGACCCAAAACACCCCGAAGACCCAAAAGACCCCAAAGACCCTGAAGACCAAAAATACCCAGAAGACCCAAAGACCCTTAAAGACCAAGATGAACCAAAAGAACCTTAAGACCTAAAAGCCCCTGAAGATCCCGAAGACCCAAAAGTCACAGAAGACCCTTAAGACCCAAAAGCCTCTGAAGACACCAAACACCCAAAAGACCCTGAAGACCCAAACCACCCCCAAAGACCCAAAATACCCTTAAAGGCCCAGAGGATCCAAAAGACCCTGAAGACCCAAATGGCCCTGAAGACCCAAAACACCATGAAACCCAAAAGACACCGAAATGGTCAAAGATGCCTACCCCTCTGAAACAATGTGTGGTGATGTGCGCGGAGCGCGCCGAGTCACGCTAGTATATACAATTTAGAAATAACTAGCTGACCAATCAACCTATTCTTATTCCCTATGGTAATTTTTGTAGAAATATTGTCGAACTGTCGCAGTCCTCATTCATGAAAGAAATCCATTGGAACATTAGAAGCTCATAATGAGACGATAAAAAATTGCCCATTACAAATGATAAAATCCCCATCAGCAACACATTCTTTGTACCATGGCAGTCTGTCCAGCTGGGCTGAGCTGCGAGTGCAGGAAGGTGCCATGGTGGCCAGGTGGGGTAGCACGGCTCAGGGTTGTTGGCGGAGTAAACCCTGTAGGGTGCGTTCCCAGGGAAAGCCCTAAGAAAGGTGTGCATTAAAGTGAAACAAACCAAATAAACAGTAAATATATAAATAAATGAAAGGATTTTTTTTTTAGAAATCTCTACTGTGATGTCAGGAACGTTGAGATTTAAGACACTTGGGAGGAGCTTTTTCATACATCGTATGCATTACAGGGAATTAGGAGACAACGGACAAATGAACGGGGGTACATGGGATTTTAATCTGGGATTCCAGCGTCAAATGCTACTTGCTCAGAAGGAAACGCCAAACAGGCCAATCCAATATGGCTAGTGCATTCATCAACCTTGGCTGGTATACAAGACAAGACCTAATAATGTGAGAGAGTATGGTTTTAATCCCACTGAAGAACACAGGGTATAGTGTACCAGGAGAGATAGGCCTGCTGTGACTGGGAGATGATGAGTAAGGAACTGGGCTTGAGACTGTACGTGGACGAATACCCTGGGATGCCATCTCATTAAAATGTCTGGAAGAACAAAAGGGTGAGAGTGAGGGTCATTGCTGTGGAATGCAATCTCCAGCGGTTTTAGACGACGTAGAAAAAAAAGAGACATGATTAGATGTCGAGACATCGACCGATATGTCTGACACCATTAAGTCTATGCTTACTCTAACTTTGACCTAAAACCCCAAGACCATTTGACCTCAATATATAATCTGTACATATGTATCATGATACATGTATTTGGTTTAGTTCAAATCCCTACCTCGGCCATAGCATTTTTTACATGACATGACCTCTCACCTTGAACTTAATGCTAAAATCTAATCAATTTATCTTTGCATCATAATATATACTTATACCAAGTTTGGTCAAAATTCCATCACTGGTTCACAAGTTAGCGTGTTAACATAATTTCTACCTCATGGGACCTCTGCCCTTTGACCCCTTGACCTGATAATCTAATCAGCTTATCATTACATAACTATACATACTTGTGCCAAGTTTGACTTTGATCCTTTCAGCCGTTCTTAAGTTATCGTGGTGAAGAAAACCCATCATGGACAGGCAACCAAAAAACATATGGCCTCTGGTGATTCCGTCAGCTGAGGCATAACTTTTTTCATTGGAAGAGCACAAAAATTATTGCATTTTGGATAGACTACATTGTGCAGATGCTTAATCAGTGGCAATAAAGTATAAATTGGAGTTTTCCAGAGCAAAAACCACAAAATTAACTGGAAAACAGCAAGTAGAACTGGCCGTGTTAACCTCTCATCATCCATCTCGAGGCTGGACTCGCTTTCTGAGAGCTGACGGCAAAGAGCCTCTCGGCGCTCCACCTCACGCTGAAGCTTCCGCTGCAGTCTCAAGTTCTCTTCACGCATGTGCCTCTCTTCCTCCAGATAGTGAGCCATCTTCTCAGAATCTGTGGCAATAAATTACTTATCACACATGAATTAGCAGAATTAAGAGAGAGGAGATGGATAGAGGAGAAGGTGGGATACCTACGTTGGAGTTGATTGGCACAGAGCTGTTGCTTTAGACGTTCCACCTCATGGCGAAGGAAACTGATGTGCTTCACCAGGTTTTCTGGTGTTTCCGACATCTCCATTGAGATTTCCTGGGGAGAAGGAAGAGCCGAAACTGGCTGCTCCAGCTTTTCCTGCAGAATCCTGTACCAGATGGCAAAACCACATGTCTTCTCATCTGTTGTGCCACAAATAAAAGTTACTTACTAAGCAAGGACAGCAAGTCTTTTAGATCTATCCATGAAAATACCACAATGTGGGTCCCTTATTTAGATCAATTTATGGGCAGGTCAGCCCAACAGCCGAGAGCAATTGCTGACATGGCACATGTTGAATAACGATTACGGTACATGTTTGCACTCGCACTACCTACACTTACCTTTTCTCTGCCTCAAGTCGATCCATTCGTTTCCAGAGTCGATTCACAAGTGCCTCTTGCTCTTGCTCCAAAGTGTTTTCCAGGTCAATCTTCTCTCTACGGAGCTGTCAAGAAATATCGGTCAAAACTTGCAATGAAAACATCATGTAATAATACATACATACATATATATATATATATAATATAAACATATATATACACACACACACATATACACACATACATATATACATATATATATATATATATATATATATATATATATATATATATATATATATATATATATATATATATATATATATATATATTAGCTTGGCTCGGCTCGCTCCGCTCGCCTCACCATGCGTCGTTACTGAGGAACGGGCTTATTTTAGCTGAGGGTAATGACTGTCCCTGAGTTGCTGTGTTGTCATGATTTACACCAATCATAATACAAACAATTATTTTGCACAACTGTATTTGTTGTGTTTGTGATATTATATTTTTATAGGCAATTTCGGTTGAATGTTTTTTTTTCAAGAAAGAACCCCTCAGCACATACATAGGGGAGGGGTAGGTGCAGACTGGAAGTTTGGGACGTTTACACCTCACCACCACGTAATTCAAAACACCTCACCATGACGTAATTCAAAACACCTCACCACCAAGTAATTCAAAACAACGCACCACCAAGTAATTCAAAACACCTCACCACCAAGTAATTTAAAACACCTCACAGCCATAAAACACGTAATAAAAACACCTCACAGCCACGAAATTAAAAACACCTCACCACCACGTCATTTAAAAACACCTCACCACCAAGTAATTTAAAACACCTCACAGCCATAAAACACATAATAAAAACACCTCACAGCCACGAAATTAAAAACACCTCACCACCACGTCATTTAAAAACACCTCACCACCACGTAATTCAAAACACCTCATCACCAACTAATTCAAAACACCTCACCACCACATAATTAAAAACACCTCACCACCACATAATTAAAAACACCTCACCACCACATAATTATAAATACCTCACCACCATGTAATTCAAAACACCTCATCACCACGTAATTCAAAACACCTCACCCAACATGTGATTTAAAAACACCTCACCACCATGTCAGTTAAAAACACCTCACCACCACATAATTCAAAATACCTCACCACCACATGATTCAAAACCACCACAACATTATTAAAAAGACTTCACAACCACAGAAACAAAAGTTTGAGGGAGTCGTTAAGTGACAACACAGACACTGCCCAGATGTGTAGATATATAGATAAATGACTGTACCCGAGTTGCCGTTTTGTCATGGTTTAAACCAATCATAATTCAAACAATTATTTTGCACAAATGTATTTGTAATATACGTGATATCACATTTTATAAACCAATGAAGTTGAAAACTTAAGTTGGGAAAAAAAAATTTCCCGAAAAAATTCCCAAAAAAAGAAAAAAAAGAAAAAAGGAAGCCTTTTCAAAAAAAATACCCTTAGGGCATACCGACGGGAGAGATATGTGCATACCAGAAGTTTGATACGATTTCACAAAAGTTTGAGAAAGTAGTTCAGTGACGAGACAAGTCAAGACAACACAACACAACACAGACACTGCACAGATATATATATATATATATATATATATAGATACATGTATATATATACACACATTAACGTGGTTCCCCTTCCCCAATCGTTCACTATTGGTTCCTCCCACCACCCGTTCACCCCAAATATGGAAGACTGTGTGGTGCAGGATCTCTGACTCACTTTTGCGAGATTGGTTGGCTATCTTGTGAGAATGAAGCCTTAATAAGCCATCGACCAATAATAGGCCTGATGGCATTTAAATAAACTGATGAAATATTCCCATATGGTGGTCGAGTTAGCGTGATCTACAGACTCAATAGACGCAGTGAACCAATATAGCAATTTTTGGCAAACAGGACGAATTAATTGGTCCGTCAGTGAAGTGACAGGTAGGCTCTGCTAGTATTCTAGTAATATGCCAAACTACTTGAGGACTAGCTCTGAGCTTGGATCACATGGCGTGGCTTCAAAATCAACATGTAGCTCTCGCCAGGTAAGTGTCGGTATGGCGTCGTGTTTCAGCAATTTACGTGGCTTGTTTCCCAGGTAGTGAGACTGTTGATCAAATATGAACGCTGACCGCTCTAAATGGTCTTCGCAAACAACCCAATATTTTGAATAAACATACGTTTTGATGTTGAATTTGGTTGTTCCTAGGTTTTTCAACCACAAAGAACATGATCATTGATTATCTTTTCGTGGGTCAGGGATGCAAAAAAAACGACTTCTGAGTTCTGTGGGAAAATTTCTCAACGATTCGAACAGTTAAAAGCTTGGCACATCGGCATCTTGAACGCTGGAATAATAACTTGAACGCACATCAGCATCTAGTGATGAAGCATAGATGTACACATCCATCAATGAGTTGTGCAACTGTGACGTCATGCAGATCAACAGAAGTAGCACATTCACCTAAAAAAAAAAAAAAAACACCTTTAGAGGCCATTTTCCCCCGCAAAGCGGGGGTTGGCCTTTTTCGGGGACCGTGGTTGTTGTTGTTTTTCGGTCCCCTTTTTGAAGCAATGTTTTACGGCCGGATGCCCTTCCTGCCGCCAACCCTTTTTGTCGCCTTTTACGACAAACAGGGAATTACCAGTGAACTGGTACTCAATTAGCCGACCTCGGAAGGATGACAGGCTGAGTCAACCCCCCTGGCGTTAATTCAGCGATCGACCGGGATTCAAACCCAGGATCCTAGGATCCTAAGCCGGCACCCTAGCCGCTAGCCCAACACCAGGGCCTAGCACATTCACATAATGGCAGTGAAAATAGTCCCGATTTTAAAACATGATTATCCGGCTTATTATTCTACCCAAAAATATTTTTGTGCTAATGGGTCAGGGATATCATCCTCCAAAACATATCTCATCAAAAAATTTAATCATTGTGTCCTTTGAAGACAGAGAAAGAAGATGATGTACCGCCAACTTTGACTGCTTCCAGAAGAGGTTTATTTATATTTATATATGTCTGGTAATTTTTTTAAATACGTATTTGTACTTGAACATAACTGTCATTAATAAAATTTTAAAATGACAATAGGTGAAAAGCAAAGTTTAATACCTGAAGGAAGGCATCCCCCTCTTATTCCATTAATTAATGTGAGAAAAATTTCCTTGATTTTCGTCATTTCAATATTTGTCACACTTCTCAGGAACGCATCCCCAACATAAACCGGGGACTTGCAGTACAACAAAATGTAAAAGTATTTGTTTGCATGCAAAGACTGTGAAAAACTGCTGCAAAAATGATAAAATTGAAATTAAACATTCTCAGGAGGTTTTACTAAATTTTTCCTCTTAATTTTTCAATTTGTTATTTTATGGTCAAAAGGGAAAAAATATTTGAATACTACATATCAAAAAATGCAGAATCAAAAAAGGCAACAAGTAACTAAGTTAATTAACAAAAAAAAAAAAAAAATTAGAATAACCAGCCTGACTTAAGGTCTCAGTCAGAAATTTCCACCTGCTCAAGTGTCTGCTGCTTGCTGAGTGTCTCACTCTCCAACTTCTTAATTTTCTTCATCAGCTTATTAATCTGGAATTCTTGTTCTTGCTCCAGAGTTTGCTCCAGTTCAGCCTTTTCCTGTCGAAGCTGGCAAACGGCAAAATAAGATTTATTTACACATTTTAAATTATCCACACAACACCATATTATCTACGACTTTGCCCCGACCGTACATCAAAACAAGAAAAAGTTTTTACTTTGAGGGTAGTTAGTGTGATGTGAACACGAACAACAAATATAATCCAGCAAATATAATCAAGCCAACTCCATGATGAAGCCATGTTTCCATTTCCTAACTAGACCTGAGAATGCACTACTGAAGAGGTGCTCGACTTAGGCATGGGTTAAAAAAAAACAAAAAAACATTAAAACACTAACACAACAAACAAATGCCAAGGCCTTCCTAAGGATGTCAGAGGATACAAGTGGAAGGTCGAGTAGGGGGAGGAGGAGGCAGGGGAGAGGGAACCAAAGAAGTAAGAGATAAAGGGGAGAGAAGGAAGGGATAGAAGGAAGAGGAGGGGACAGGAAAGGAGGAGGAGGGGAGAGGGAAGAAAGAGAGGGGAGGGAAAGAAGAGAGAAAGGGGAAGGAAGAGAGGATAGGGGATGGAAGATAGAGAGGAGAGGGGAAAGAAGGGAGAGGGGAGGAAATGAAGAGGGAAAGGGAAGCAAGAGAGGGGGAAGAGAGGAGACAAGGGGGGTGGGAAAGAGGGAAAGAGGAGGGAGAGGGGAGAGGCGAGCAAGAGAAAGAAGGGGGGAGGAGGTTGTGGGTGATAAAGAGGGAGAGAAAAAATAAAATAAATATATCAAAACAATCCTATGTCTGCACTCAGGTGTAAAGTCCCATTTTACTTGTACTGGCTGCATTCCCAAACCACCGTTTGCACTTCAATCACACTTGCCAAAGCTAAGTGTTTTTTGAGTCACTGTATTATGCAAGCTTTCCCACAGAAGGCATGAAGCAATGTTTTCAGAAGGGTCATTTTCTCAATGGAGTCGCCCTCTTCTTCTCTTTCTTGGGCAAACCATAATACAAAAGATGCTTTTAAAGCTCTTCGTTTCATCAACCTACCCATCAATCATCAACAAAAGCTACACAAAAATGATTCATTCAAGAGGATTGAATTGTCACAAATATTCAGTTTAAATTGCAAATGTGTTCTTAACCCCCTCCTATGAACTTGTGCCAAAATGGAACCAGGGCCAACATTCCATCATGGTGCAAAGATCCATCAGCATCACATAACCACGTGCCAACAGCAACTTGTACAGTAGTGTAATTTTCAAACTGCTGCCCACAGAGGCTCCACTTCAAAGGGCTAACAGATGAAAATATGAGTGTGCCAGATCTGGACTGTACGATGGATAAGGCACATTTCAGCATTCCGCCTGAACTGTTCCACGGCCTCTTAACGCTCTCAGGTTCATGCATGGACTGGTCTGACTGTCACGTTGGAGGGAGAACTTATGGAGCCACTTGTACTTTTGCTTTTGCCAAATATCAACTTTCAATTTCTTCAGTCTCGATATACGCTCCACGGAATCGATTGTCACACTCTTCGGAATAAAAAGCAATCCAAAAGAACACATGGTGCGCTATGTCGGAGAAAGCATTAGGATGTTCAGTAGAGTTTAACTTTTGAACTTTTTCTTACCTGGGGATTCTTTGTTGTTCCATTTCGTGAAGAGACACTTTGTTTCAGGTTCATCAAGTGTGAAGATATGAGGGGATAATCATTGCATGGTGGGGGTCTTACAGCACAAAAGGAGAACAAGAAAAAAAAAATCCATATTCTTATTTCTTTTTGAAGAGTAAGACGGAGATTACGTTGAGAATGTCTGTGACAATCCCATGAGTGTTGAAGGTTTTGAGTTTCACACCTGCCCCAACAGCATTCAAGCATTTGAGAACGAACGGGGCAAGAGGGAAAAAGAGGGGAAGAAACACAGTAACCTGCAAGAGGGGTGGATTAGGTAAGGATTAGGGGAGGGAGATAGAAAAGATCATGGGAATGGATTGAGGATGACATAAGATGCGGTGCACCACCTGCTTAAAGCCCTGGATGGGAGAGGGCCGATCTAGTTCCTCAACGGCCTTCTTGAAAAAGATCAGTCACTCAACTTTACGGCCTCACCAACAGCCACGATCTTTCTTGGGTAAACCACATATCTAAGTTGGCATAAAAGCCAGGCACTGACTGGGCATCCTCAGTCGTGAAAGGTCTCATACCATGTATGAAGGCAGCCTCAGAAATCTCCAATCTGGGTTGGCTCTCCTGCCTCACACCTTGCTCAGCTTAACGGCATGAAAACCAAAGCCTTCAGGATTATTGGAATCCCTCGCAATGAAGCTGAGTCGATGAGCTTAATCACTTTCACGTCACATACAGGGTCGGTGGTAATCAGTGTTTGACTGCGTCCTTGCTGGTCTTGCATCCTCTGCTCTTTACATGCTTTTCCCCCTCGACCCCACAGGTTTCTGCAGGGAGGGCGCACACAGTCCACCGTCAACCTCCTTCTGGTAAAACTCCAAAAGTCCAGACTCTCCACTCATTCGCTGCTCCTTTTCTTTTTCCCCACCCATGGAAACCAACTTTCCTATGATCACTTAAATATCATATTTCCCTCCAGGGCTTCAAGAGAGCTGTTCACCACCATCTCAGCTCATTCCCCATCTACAATCATGATCTTTTCTGCCCAATTAACCCTCCCTAAGCCCAACTCTTTTCAGGTTTCCAGTTTTTCCTTCCACTTCTGTGATGGAGAGTTTGTGGCTGTATCCATATTTGTTTCCCTCCTGCATCCTCCTCATACTATCATTCTCCCCCACCTGCTTTATTTCTCCAAGTCTCCCTCGATTTTATCAATCAACCTGCTATTGGTGTGCTGTAACCCTCCCTCCCCCACCTTATTTCTACTTTTTGTTTTGTTCGTTACATCCTGATCCATTCTGTGTTCTATCTCCACCACGAGCCTCGATAAAAAATAAATGAATGAATGATCGTTTTAAGGCCATTTTCCCTGCTAGAGCGGGGGTTAGCCTTGCGGGCCCCATGACAATCATGGTTCCCTGTTTGAGGCAATATTTTTATGGCCGGATGCCCTTCCTGACGCCAACCCTTGGTCGCCTCTTACGATGCACAGGGATACGGTGTACCTATTCTAAATCGGGGTACACACCGTGATCATTCATCCCAGCAAGCTGGTACTCAATTTGCCGACCTCGGAAGGATGACAGGCTGAGTCAACCCCCCTGGCGTTAATTCAGCGATCGACCGGGATTCGAACCCAGGATCCTAGGATCCCAAGCCGGCATCCTGACCGCTAAGCCAACACCAGGCTTTACTCGATAAAAAATAAATAAAAGCAAGAAACAAAATTAAAGAATTTTACATGAAAGCCAAAATGATGTTGATAATTTTTGTACAATACAATGTTATTGGTAACCAATCACAACGTGAAATTACATGCAGAGAAGCATTACAATTTACAATGACCATTTCACTCGCCATTGGAAGATTACTAACACTGTGATGGTTTCATAATGTTATTTTCTCAAACGCAAATTGCTCTGGCAAATCTAATCTGCAGTGGGAGTCGAGATAATGAGCCAACACAAAATTGATCTGAGCTTTAAGAGTAGAATGGCATCACAAGTTTAGGAGGGAGGAAGGGATACAATTCAGTTTAAAGTCAGCAGTCCGCAGGCTGGAAGCAAGGCAAAGTACAAACAGCAACCATTATGTTGAGCATGCCTCATCTTCCAATCCTATTTACACTCCGAGAAGAGAGATGCAAGAGAGCACGTAGGTTCGTAGCGCAAAGCAACCTATAAACAGGTAGCTTAAGGGGCCGTCCATTTTATATGTACAGAGGGAAAGATTGCAATCCGAACAAAATGAGATATGGGAGGAAAATTGGATTGAGGGGTGGTGGCAATCTCCCAAATATTACAACAACAGCCATGCCAAGTGGAGTAAGCTCAGTCAGCACATCGAGAAATGGTGAGGAGAGTTCTCATTAGGATTAAAAATTACACTGATGTGATGTAGGCATGTATAATTGCATAAAGGTGAGAGAAGTTGCTGCTGTTAAATGTCATTTCAAAGAAATAATAAAATTAAGGTTTTGTGCAGCAGTAAGTTATTTATGTAATAACTACGTTGTGGCGGACACAAAAGCCCACTGGCGTGGTGACATCATTCCACGCACCAAGTGGGCGGTGGCCACGCCCGAGGGGTAGGCGTGGCCTCATGATATACACCGGGCGACCAGCACGGAGGATTTTCAGTGTTACAGTGTAGTCTTACAATAAAGACGTTTATATGTTACCGCTTGTCCGCTTCCTCCTTGCTCACAAGCAGCGCGCGTAACGCCGCGCTTTACTGGTGACCCTCGACGTTGGATCTGCCGTAGCGATCCTTCCGAACGCGACGCCATTGCAATGGCCAACGACAAGGCAATGGCGATTAAACTTCCCGAATTTTGGGAGGCCCAGGCCGAAGTCTGGTTCGTTCAAGCCGAAGCCCAATTTCAGCTTCGGCGCCTCACCAACGACGACCTGCGCTACTGCCATGTCGTCGCCTCCCTCGGGCCCAGCACGGCCGCTCGAGTTGTGTCCGTCCTTCGCCACCCACCGGACGGCCACAAGTACGAGGCACTCAAGCGGCTACTCCTAGCCACGTTCGGCCTCACGGACGACGCACGGGCCGACCGCCTCCTGGATCTCCCCGAGCTCGGTGACACGCGCCCGTCGGTCCGAATGGACCATATGCTGTCACTGTTGGGCGACGAAGCCCCCGGTTCGCTATTCCGGGCGCTTTTCCGGCGCCAACTTCCAGCGCAGGTTCGCCTCGCGTTGGCCGGGACCGAGCTAACGGAACCCCGAGCATTGGCCGCCAAGGCGGACAGGTACTTCGCCGCTTCGGACACGCGGGCGAGCGTCGGCGTGGCCGGCACGGCCCTCGACGCTGATGTTCAGCAGCATGTTCCACAGCATCAGCTTCTACAGCGCGCTGATGTTCAGCAGCATGCTGATACGCACCTCGTGAACGCCGCCACGCCCCGCCCACCGCCGCGGCGAAAACCGCCACCGCGGGGAAACCCGCCAACTCCACCGGCCTGGCGGAGCCAGCCGCGCTCCTCCAGCTCCACCACCTGGTGCTGGTTCCACGCCAAGTTCGGCCACGAAGCTCGGCGGTGTCATCCGCCGTGCTCCTTCAACGGGTCGGGAAACGCCCGGGCCGGCGCTCAATAGTGGCGATGAGCGCCGGCCGTTCGAGCAGCCTGCTGTTCATAACGGACACCTTCTCCGGGCGCCGTTACCTGTGCGACACGGGAGCGCAGGTGAGTGTCATTCCCGCCGGCACGTCAGACAAGCACGCCGCGGGTGGGGGCCCCGTGCTGCTTGCCGCGAACGGGACGCCCATCCGTACGTACGGAAAACGCTGCCTCTCTCTGCGGTTTGGAGGGCAGGTTTTCCGATGGACGTTCGTCACCGCCGACGTGCCCATGGCACTGCTTGGCGCGGACTTCCTGTGCGCTAATGGGCTCCTGGTCGACGTCAAGCGCAGACGGCTTGTCCAGGCCGAGACGTTCAGCTCGCTCGCTTGTGCGTTGCCCAGCTCAACGAGCGGCTTGCCAAGCGGCTTGCCGAACGATTCGGTTCCGGCCACGTTGGTCTGTACGCTTCCGGCAGCGGACGCATTCACCCGCCTCCTCGCCGGCTTCCCGGCCCTCACGCGGCCCACCTTCTCGGCGGGGGCCGTCAAGCACGGGGTGGCCCATCACATCCCCACCGTCGGGCCACCGGTCTACGCCCGGGCACGCCGCCTCGAGCCGACGAAGCTGGCGGTGGCAAAAGCGGCGTTCGCTACCCTGGAGCGACTCGGCATCGTTCGGCGCTCAGAGAGCGCTTGGGCGTCGCCGCTGCACATCGTGCCGAAGCCCGGCGGGGGATGGCGACCGTGCGGGGACTATCGCCGTCTCAATGACGCCACGACTCCCGACCGCTACCCCGTCCCCCACATTCAGGACTTGCAAAGTGCCGGTTCGGCGCCGCCACAATCGATTTTCTGGGGCACCGTGTCACCAGGCACGGAGCCGTCCCCCTGCCGGCCAAGGTGGAGGCGGTGAAGGGGTTTCCGCGCCCCCGCACGATCAGAGGGCTGCAGGAGTTCCTGGGCATGGTGAACTTTTACCATCGGTTCCTGCCCCGTATCGCCCAGCTCCTGCGCCCCCTGCACGAAGCTCTCCGAGGTAAGCCGGGCAAAGGCGACGTTACCTGGACCGAGCAGATGGACACGGCGTTCACGGGCGCGAAGCTCGCCTTGGCTAACGCCACCATGCTCGCGCACCCGGCACCCGATGCACCGATCGCCCTCACCACCGACGCCTCGGACTACGCGGTGGGCGCGGTGCACGAGCAATGGGTGCGTGGAGCTTGGCAACCGCTGGCGTTCTTTAGCCGGCAGCTTCGCCCGCCCGAACGCCGTTACAGTACCTTCGACCGCGAGTTGCTCGGACTTCACTTGGCGGTCAGGCACTTCCGCCATCTGCTCGAGGGCCGGGCGTTCACTGCCTTCGTCGACCACAAGCCGCTGATCTTCGCGATGGGCAAGGTCACCGAGCCGTGGTCGGCCCGGCAGCAGCGTCACCTCTCGGCCGTGTCCGAGTACACGACGGACATCCAGCACGTCGCGGGGAAGGACAACCCGGTGACGGATTGCCTTTCCCGGTCCGTCGCCCACGCAGTCCACCTCGGCATCGACTATGCCCGGATGGCAGCGGACCAGGCCGCTGACCCCGACGTCCAGGCCTTGCGGACCGCCGTCACGGGCCTCCGCGTCACCGAGGTGCCGTTCGACGGCGCGGGCGTGGCCCTCTTGTGCGACGTCTCCCTCGGGCGTCCTCGCCCCATCGTGCCCGCGGGCTGGCAGCACCAGGTGTTTGACGCCATCCACGGCCTGTCCCACCCGGGCGCGAGGGCCTCCCAAAGGCTGATCGCCGACAAGTTCGTCTGGCATGGCCTCCGGAAGGCCGTCCGCGGCTGGGCCAGGACGTGCCTCGCGTGCCAGCGCGCCAAGGTGCACCGGCACACCCAGGCCCCGTTGGCCCCGTTCACGGTGCCGGAACGCCGGTTTGACCACGTCCACGTGGACCTGGTGGGACCTCTGCCCCCCTCGCGGGGTTTCACCTACGTCCTCACCATGGTGGACCGCACCACCCGGTGGCCGGAGGCCATGCCCTTGGCGTCGACAACGGCGGCCGATGTCGCGCAGGCTTTCATCGCCACCTGGGTCGCCCGGTTCGGCGCCCCCTCAGACATCTCATCCGACCGCGGCCCCCAGTTCACCTCGGAGCTCTGGGGGGCGGTTGCGCAGGGGCTCGGGGTCCGGCTGCACCGAACCACGGCCTACCACCCCCAGGCTAACGGCCTGTGTGAGCGATTTCACCGCTCATTGAAGGCCGCGCTCCGGGCCACCCTCCGCGACGGCGGCTGGGTCGACAGGCTCCCCTGGGTCCTGCTGGGCCTCCGGACGGCGCCCAAGGAGGACCTGCGCGCATCCGCGGCGGAGTTGGTCTTCGGGCAACCGCTGCGGGTGCCGGGCGAGTTCCTCCCCGACTCCACAGCACCATGGTCCGCGGCACAGCAGCGCTCCGCTCTGCAAGAGACCGCCCAGAGGTTCGCCCCGGTGCCAACGGCATGCCACGGGCACCCACCGACGCACGTCGCCCCGGAGCTTCGCACGGCGGAGTACGTCTTCGTCCGCCACGATGCCCATCGGACACCACTGCGGCCCCCGTACGACGGGCCTTTCCACGTGCTGGAGACCGGGGCGAAGCACTTCACCCTGGACATCGGCGGTACTCCTGACCGCGTTTCGGTAGACAGCCTCAAGCCGGCCCACCTCGATGTGGACCATCCACCGCCAGTGGCCCGACCCCCACGTCGGGGCCGCCCTCCTGCGGGCGGACCCCCGGCACCGCCCAGCCCCGCCGCCACGCCGCCCCCCGGTCCTGCACCCATCCCAGGGGCAGCCAGGGGCATCCCACCTGGCATCCCTGCACCCCGGACGCCGCCGATCGCCAGGGGGCGCTTCGGCCGGGTCATTCGTCTGCCCCGCAAACTGGCCCTCCAGGTGGGCGGGAATTCTGGGGGGGCGCGTGTGGCGGACACAAAAGCCCACTGGCGTGGTGACATCATTCCACGCACCAAGTGGGCGGTGGCCACGCCCGAGGGGTAGGCGTGGCCTCATGATATACACCGGGCGACCAGCACGGAGGATTTTCAGTGTTACAGTGTAGTCTTACAATAAAGACGTTTATATGTTACCGCTTGTCCGCTTCCTCCTTGCTCACAAGCAGCGCGCGTAACGCCGCGCTTTAACGTAATCTATATTATGAAGGTAGTCGTGTTGCCTGTTTGTCATGCTCTAACTTGAGAACAGATGAATGGATTTCAATGAAACCAATGATGGTGGATTCAAGGAACTCCCAGGCAGGTTTGTGGCACAAAAAAACAAGGAAGGAAAGTTTGTGTCTGGGCACATTTGGCGAAACTGCAAAAGCCAACTTGTGATGCTGGCTATCCCTGCACGGAAGGCAGGATCTCCCAGCAATATTTTTTTGTTATTGTCCCATAGATTACCCATTGAAGGCTGGTGTTGGCTTAGCTGTTAGGGTGCCGGCTTGGGATCCTAGGATCCTGGGTTCGAATCCTGGTTGATCGCTGAATTAACGCCAGGGGGGTTGACTCAGCCGCCTGGCATCCTTCCGAGGTCGGCAAATTGAGTACCAGTTCACTGGTAATTCCCTGTGTGTCGCAAGAGGCGACTAACAGGGTTGGCGGCAGGAAGGGCACCCGGCCATAAACCATTGCTTCAAAAAGGGGACCACGGTGCCCAAAAAAGGCCAACCCCTGCTCTGTGGGGGAAAATGGCCTCTAAAGGCGGTTCAGATTAGCAATCACAATTATGCCGAGGAAACAGAAAGCACCGGTTTTTAGCAATTACGCAAAGGCAGAGACGATGAGTCGAGTTTGGGAGTTTAACCAGAAGAAGTTACTGGAGGGACATGGGCATCCTGGCTTTCTTGGGGAGGGTCAAGAGTCAACCCACCTGTCCATTATGTGAGAGCAATAGGATTTGTGCTTCAACCTCATCAAAGGAGTTGACAAATTATGTTGAGAACAGGATATTCCAAGAGACAGATGTGATGCTTGGGTGCCAGCCCAAAGGAGAGATAAGTACTCAATTGAGCTTGGGAAAACACCTTGTAGGCGACGGTGGATGCACAATCTGCGGCTGGCTTCTGAAGCAGGCTTTGCAATCAAGAAGTTCAAGAGACAACCTCTTCCAGTGGCTGACCATGGAAATAGATATGTGGGTTCATTTGACAATCCTTCCAGAGTAACAGGGTGAGATCGAGATAAACCAAGATTAAAAGACATGTTCCAATCTTCAGACCAGCATCCAATCATTTTCCGATCAACAGAGAGTGACACAGATGCTAACTGCCTATCTGTGGGATAAGGGTACTGTAAAATCGAATGTGTAGTCATCTGCACTAATGGGAAGAGGTTGTTTATGAGCATTAGGGAAGTTGCTTATGTAGCTGAAGACAATGACTTGGCCCAAGACACTGCCTTAAGGCACCCCGGGTTTCTTTGGTGAGAAGAGGGGAGAGAGTTCCAATAATACAAATGTGTCGATCCAGTGTGAAATTGGCCTCAGAAATCCAGGTATGAAGGCGGCTTTGTGTGCCACAGCCACGAGCTTGGCAAGCAAAGCAGGATGCCGGACAGCGACGAATGCCGAGACATGTCCAGGGAGATGGTCCTAACCTCTCGTTTGAGATTTACTTCCTCCAACCATTGCTGACAGAGGAGCAGTAGCATGTCCCGAGTCGAGTGACCAGGATGGAAGCCACATTGAAGGTTCGAGATCAGGCTGTCTGAAAACAGGAAATACTTGACATCAGCAGCAATGATGGATTCCATTACTTTGCTTGTAATTGGAAGCAAGCCGACTGATCTTTAATTGAGATAATCTGTTTTTGCACCCTTGCAGTGGATAGTGTTACGAATTCCGGGTTTAAGGGGGTTACAATTCAGGTCATTTCTTATTAATGTATATTCTATTAAAGGTTGTTGTGATTAAAGGGTCAGGAGCCCTTCTGGGAAAAACGAGACAGGAAACGGGATCGTGAAGAAGAGGAGGAGGAGAAGCAAGGGCGGCCATCTTAAGCTTCGAGAGCTCCGACGCGAGCGGAGGCAATCGTTACCTACTTTGGAACGGAGTTGGAAAAGCCGTCTGGCGAGAGGAGTTACCTGCGCGGGGTGATTGATTGCCGGTTACGTGTCAAGGTGCCGTGTGGTCCTGGAAGGAACCAAGCGCCCGGCGCTGTTCGCCTCGACGCCTACGAGGGCGTGTACGGGTCGCACCTTGGGCCTGGCGCGCGAAAGAGATTGGAGGGAGACGGTTGAGAGTTGAGACTGCAGCTCGAGACCGAGCCGCCGAACGTGAAGGACAAGGGAACCGTGCCTCGGTGAACCGAAGTCCGCACGTCAGGAGAGCGCCGGATTACTGCGGAACCTGCGAAGTCGGGTATCCTCGCTGAGGTTGTCGAGTATCCTCACTCCCAGCCCCGGATTGGAATCGGACATAGATTCCCCGATCGCTGGATCGACTCGACGTCACCTGGGAGGCATGCAGAGACATTGGGGGCAAGGGCCGTGAGTGTTGCCAACACTGTTGTGGGTTAAGGTGGCGCCACCTATACTATAGATAAGGATTGTATGGAAGTGCTGTAAACGCATTGCGATTCCTGTGCGGGATTTGGGAATATATTGGGGATTGTTCGTAACCCTTGGTGTGGACTCGTTATTGATTGACTTATTTTCACCCAAGGACCATACATCTTTCTGACGGGGCTCCCCTCGAGGTTGACCCCGTAACAATAGTAGTAATGTTTGCCACTTCCTGGCAGATGAGAGGTGGCCAAAGAATGGCAGGCTGAAGAGCGCAGAAAGAAGCAAGAGCAGTAGAGTGGGACTTGTGAAAATGGGCACCAATGCCATCTAGTCCCGTTGCTGAAGCAGGTTAAAGGCTGCAGAAAACACAGTCTGGTAAACGGTGTATGAGGGGGTAATATTGGTTTGACACACAAGATGTGGAGGCAAATATAGAGTTGTGAGAAGTTGAGACACTGGTGAAAACAACATAATAATTAAAAAAAGTTATAAATCAAAACTTTCAAATAAAGATGTCACAAACATAAGTCTTAAGTTTTAAACTGTTTTTCGTTTGGTTGTTTTTTCATCCGTATTGACAATTCTATACAAGATCACCAATCCCACAGAAGCTTGTGGATACTGTCACCTATAAAAAGTGGTACGAATTGACAAATCCAACAAAAAATATATATATACATCAAAACCGGATACTTTCCGATATGAAATGGAAGATATGTGACAAGATTTTACTCCCTAATCCCCACTTCCCTCCCTTACCGTATACACATTATATTTCTGTTTAGATTGCCAAATGCCAGAAAAATGGTATTGCCTCAGCGATCCATTTGCATATGCGTACAAGGTATTGAGTGTGTAAAAGATTTGGTCATTTCTGCACCGGAAACTTGTATGCGGGCATCAAGAAGTTTTTCAAAAAATAATCAAACGCTAACTTTTGATAACAATCAAATGCTCACCTTCACTCTTTCATTCCTCTTTTCTCCCGCCTCTGGAACAAACTCCCACACTCACTTCAATCACACTCCTCCCTCCAGGTCTTCAAAACAGCTGTTCACCACCATCTCTTATCTTCCCCCATCCAAAACCTTGATCTTTTCTACCCCCACTAATTCACCCCAGATCCACCTTGTTTGAAATTCCAACTTCTTTCCTGGAAGTCTTGGCAGTGTCCATATGTTTTATACCTCTCCCACCCCCCCCCCCCTTCCCATGCCTCCCCCCCAAAGCCCTCTCCCTCCCACAGTTCTCTCGATGTCTCCATGTCTCTCGGTCCCTGCTCTCAAATGTTGTGTTTGTGTCCTTCCCCCTCTCTCCCCATCTTGTCTACCGCTCCCGATGTTATTTGTTTTGTGTGTCTGTTTGTCTTTCTGTGTGATTAATGTTCGCTCTTTCACGAGCCTCGATCTTGTATACAAAAAAAACAAACAAAAAAAAAAAAACAACAACAACAAAAACCATACAGCATAATGTGAGGCAAGTAAAGTAATCACCGATTCAATATCCGTTATGAATAAAAAGAGTCAACACTGCTTTTGGGTTTGTAGAATTAACTTTATATGCCAATAAACTCAGGGTTTAAGCTGGGTTGGAAAATATGTCACCATTTTGCTGATTTTGGTCCAAAAATGTTTCACCAAATTCAAAGGTCTTTAGCCATACAAAACAAACAAGAAATACACACTTATCAAAAGAAAAATACTTAGCAAATGTAAAAGAATCAGAATGTGTCCAAACAACCATTTAAAGGTCATACTAAAATACACAATTTGGTGTCTGTCTGATCACGATACAATCTACTCCAAACTTGTCAATGTGAATGAGGATCACATGATGGAGGTTGTAGCGACTTAATTTGCCCGCCTTGGGAGAACTCTGTGTTAAGGTGTATAAGCAGCTTATCATGGCGTTTCGTGCAGTTCACCTACCAGAAGAAAGAAAAACTGTATTTCTAACCACAAACTATGCAGTCAATTCTGACCAATGTACGATTACCTTTTCAAACAACCGCTACTGTTGTTTAACACTAAACGTAAGTAATTTGGAGGACACCCAACGCCATTGAGGCATTCTATGCTTATCGCATGCCCCCCAAAGACGAATGGGCCCGAGCAGTCTCAATTTGCTAGGCCTCCAGGCAGGCCGCAATTATCTTCAAGCTAATAAAGGTGTTTAAATGAGCCTTTATGCATGAATGATGTATCCCATTGACTATGATTTTTCTAGCAATCAGATTATATGTGGACTGAATATGGATTGTTTTATAACATATCGTTACGTTTATGGGGGATAGCCAATTAAATACCTTAGGGCCAGATAGGATTGTATAGGTAGTGTGCTCCGACTGTCGTGAAGAAGAAGAAGAAACCTGTAATTTAAGTCAGCTCCGTGTGTTCGGATTAAGTGTGACGTGTGGCTATACGGAGGGTGGCTCTTGTGCTATGTAGCTTAGGGGTTAAGGGAAAATCCCCTGTGTGTAAATGACCTCTGTGTGAGTTTTCCTTTGTTCCTTATGACACCACACTACACACACTACCAGCCAAGCGATCGGCATGTAATTAATAACACCTAATAAAGTGACCGGATTTGGACATGGAACACCACCGCTGGTGCCGGCAGCCGAGTCATCGCAACACCAAGCAGGCAGGGCCGTGAGGCCCCTCCACGAAAGGTGACGATTGGTCCGGGCGATGGAGCGATGAGATGGACTCTTTGATTGGAGCACGCGCGGACGTCATCGGATGACGTTGGAGACCGGGGAACAAAAAGACTGAGTCCCGGCATTTTGCCTCTCTTGCTTCGTGGATGTCGTCGCAAGCGGACACAGTTCGTGCTCTCTTGTGTTGGGACATTCATTGCGAGCAGACGCATCTTTCTCTTGGTCCTGGCTGCGTGGAGGAGCGGCCGAATCCTTTCCCTGGTTCGTTGGTGCTGACTTCGTGACGGCTGTGTGCGCCTGAGAGACCTCAGTGCTTTGTGGAGCGTCGGACGTAGTCCTGGCCCTGGCATAGAAACCTGTATACATCTCAGAAGGCATAGACTTTGGCAGTTGTTTTGAGTATGGGATACCCCTAGCTTCAAGAATCTACTAGGTGTAATTCCTGAATTTGTAGCATAAGCTGGAAAATGGCCATTTTCCAAAATGGCCACCACGGGGCCAGTGCCAAACAAGAAATGCCTATAAGTTTTGATAGGAACATAGTAGATGGATGATTTTGGTGTATATTATGGGGTTTTCAGGTATGCCCGGCACAGTAGTGCTGTAAAAAAATATTTTAGACATTGCCTAGTTACCGAAATCCAAGATGGCCACCACCAGAAGTCTGTCAATCAAGAAAACGTGTATACATTTTAATACAAATGTAGTAGAGTGATGATTTTGGTGTCTATTTTGGGGTTTTCAGATATGCCTGACATAGTGGTGCCATCAATAAACATTTTAGATGTTGCCTAGTCATTAAAATCCAAGATGACCACTACATGAAGTCCATCAATCATGAAAATATGTATAACTTTTGACAGAAACGATGATGGATTACGATTTTAGTGTCTATTGTGTAGGTTTATAGTATTTCATACCTATTAATATTGGCTATAGGGAAACTAGAGCCTGTCATTTTCTGTTTTAAGAAAGGGCATTTTCTATTTCATCAATTCTCAAACTGTTAATTTCACTTCAGCCTGGCAATTCAAAATGTATTAACATGTAAGATATAGAACATAAAGTACAAATTTCATTTCAGAATAGTACCAAATTCTGGTGATTGATTTTAACATGATTTTAACCGTTTTTCTGCTTTGAAATGGAAAATGACATTCCCTAGGTAACAGTAACATTTAGATATTAGCTAGTTTTAGACAATAATTTTTAATAACAAGAATGAGAGAAAAAAAAACATTGCAGAATAATATTACACAGCACAGATGGAATGATCGCCAGTCATGGTATGAATATGATTTCAAGCACAGAGAGTGGTAAGATATGATAATCCAATTAATTATCATGTCCCATCCCGACACTGTTTAAACAGCCATGATTTAATGTACTGTCTTATCTGCATTACTCAAGATGTCACTGGCTGACTACTTCTTTTGGCACACAGATTCTTGTTGCTTGTGACAAAAGATCACACAATTTTGCCCTGCCTTTTTGCATGGGCACCGCTTTGTGTCACACTTTCCCATGCATTTACAGATGACAAGCTTCTCGTGGGGTAGTGGTTTGAGACATTTTGCAGGCAAGAGAATATCATTATCAATCACCCAGCCATAGTTTGTTGGATCTGGAGTTGAGTGGGAGTCATCGAGAAGGCACAGGGCATTACGCACAACAACAAAAAGCTCTCTGTATATGGCCGCGAATGACACTTGATGTAGGGGGTAGGGATTGTAGGGGCTTTGGCGTCGTAGCTCAGATATGACACTCCACTCGAAGCTGGTCGAAGGTCAGAGATTCTGACTTGGACTTTGCACCAGCCCACACATGAACGAGGTACTCCTCAGCTTTCTTCACATCCTCTTCTGTTAACTGATTTGACTCAGCAAAATCGGCTCGAAACTTCTGTGGCTCACATGAGAGAGATGCGTGTTTTGTGCCAATCTTGCTGAGCGTATCATCGCCAGTGAGGACATGAGCCTTCACTATGGCTCTGCACAGTCCCACTCCCAACTTATCTGCGAGAACATGAAGTGGTAGATGACGCCTGCGCTCACCAGAGCCAAACTCTACCCACAACTCTTGAAGACCCCTCTCTCACAATTGAGGGATAAAGCGAAGTAAACGCACTATTGTGTCTGTGTCATTGGAGATCACAAGCAGCCGACTACTCCCACGATCCACCTCCCATGCACAGTGAAGAACTAGGCGATCATCAGCTTCCTCCAAATGACATGCCAACGCTTCGATAGATTCTGAGGTTTTGGCAGATGGTGGTACTGATGACTTCCCTGCATGCAGCAACTGTGCTGGCACAACTTCCTCATCCGTGGTGCATCCACTGAGTATAACGGTCAGCTTGATGAGCTCAGGCATTGATGTCAGCTGGCGGGCTAGCTGCTGCAGCTTGGTTTTGTTGGTTGGCGATGTCCAGAACTTGTCAATCTGCTGTGGTACTGGGACATCTGCAGTAAGTTCAGTGAGGTCAACAGACCCGGCTCCACCAGCACGACGAAGCCTTTCTCCAGCTTTAATGGACGACTCCAGGTAGCTGTCAAATACGACATGGAGGCTGGTCCTTGAGCAAATTGAGTGGCCCACAGATAGGACACAGCTAATCACGCGATCATATGTTCCAAAAGATGCCAAGTTCGGAAATGACCGAATTTTAGACATGAAGTCTAAGATAACGGATAAGTCTCCCCCAGGAAAATGCATGACATCATCTGTTAAATACTTCTCCAGATCAGCAATCAGTTCGCTCTGGTTAGGTTTGGAGGGGAGGTCACCTTCAAATATTGTCGAAATGGAGAGGATATCATGGCCATAGATAGAGTTTAGTGCCATGCCCCGCTCTTTCACAATCTCAATGTCACGCTGAGCTGCTGCTATCATTTTGGGTGATACGGTAACAGGAGCTGTAGTTGTCTCAGAGGGTGGTTGGTAGTCCATTTGTGGCAGGTTTCTTTTTGATATGGTGACGGAGAGTTTTTTGTCTTCTGCAGAAACCGCTTTTTCCGGAATTCTTGGACCAGTCGATCTCCATTTTCTTGCACCTGGAGCAGCCGCACTGCCACTTCATCATCGGCCGGCTGCTTGGTGATGAGGTTGTGAAGCTTGATGCCTGGAGCCTCGATGATGTAAGGATTGCCCCTATCTCTCACAAAGTCCAGAAGTCTTGCCACGTTTTTGTTGAACTGATCAGCTTTGCGACCAGCGAGTTCATGATGAACCATTGCTGATTCACTGTGATTCATTGACACATCATTCATCATCTCCCTGAAGTTGTTCGAGACAAGAAGAATTTCATGGAATATGAGCTGCCACTCAACCGTGATTGCCAGATTTCTTGTTTGGCCCACAATGCCACCACCACTCTTTGATGATCTCTGTATTGATTGTTCCAGCTTCATATCTGGTGCAACAGCATTGAAATAGACAGCAGCTTGATCCTTCACAACAAACTGTCCACACATGAACCACCGAAAGACCTCAGGACGAGTTGCTTCGAGTACCTTTGTCGATTCTAGATAGAACGAGCCATAGCGGAGGTAATTGAGACAGTCGCTCTCCCGGAAGATAGGAAGAGATGTTTCCACGGAGGCAATGTGTAGAGGGAAGTTTCCCTCTCGATCTGATGTAAGAGCATGCTTAATGTTGCTGGCTATGTGTTGAAACAATTGCAGGTATTGGCACATTTCAGACTTTGCACAACACTCAAATTGTTCTCAATTTGAGAAAGTACTCAAATTGTTCTTGAAGCTCTGAAGATTGATCAACAAGCTCTGCAAACTTCTTAACTGACCTTTTCTTCTCACAGAGAGCCTTCTGCACCTCATGCGCACATTTCATCATATCATCATTGACCTTGCGACCATGCTGCACCAACCACTGCCAAAATGCCTCCCATGCCAACGAACTGATCAGATCTGAAACCATCATTATTCCATGGAAGGAGCGAACATAATGACTACCTTCTAAGAACTGAGTTCAGGGTTTATTGGTTTATTGTGTAGGTTTATTGGCAGCACCATTGTGTCAGGCCCACCTGAAAACCTCATAATAGACACCAAAATCATTCATCTACTAGGTTTCTGTCAAAAGTTAGATGAGTTTTCATGATTGACGGACTTCGGGTGGCAGCCATTTTGGATTTCGGTAACTTGGCAATGTCTAAAATGTTTTTTGATTGCACCACTGTGTCGGGCATACCTGAAAACAACAAAATAGACACTAAAATCAACAATCTACTACATTTGAATTAAAATTTATTCACGCTTTCTTGATTGACGGACTTCGGGTGGCGACCATCTTGGATTTCGGTAACTAGGCAACGTCGAAAATATTTTTGGACACCAGCACTGTGTCGGGCATACCTGAAGACCCCATAATATACACCAACATCATCCATATACTACGTTCCTATCAAAACTTATAGGCATTTCTTGTTTGGCACTGGCCCGGTGGCGGCCATTTTGGAAAATGGCCATTTTCCAGCTTATGCTACAAATTCAGGAATTACACCCAGTAGATTCTTGAAGCTAGGGGTATCCCATACTCAAATCAGCAGTCAAAATCTATGCCTTCTGAGATGTATACGGGTTTCTATGCCAGGGCCTGGACTAACGAGGACGGAGCTCAGGCCTGTTCGCTTGAGTCGGCGTGGCGGTGAACGCGGCTTCGCGCCAAGGCGTGTTTTCCCACGCAGAGACGCGGGGCCTGTGACGATCCCGGACGGTCAAGGGGACCAGAGCCGAGTACCCGCTAACCTTCCAAACACTATGCATTTATTTTCACATTTATTTATCCCCTTGTGCTGTTTTACGAGTCCGTATGGGGGCGCTCCATTTAGGATTTTTGTATTACCGCACATTTACTTGTCCTTTGCATTATTTTTATTTGCATTATCTATATAATAATAGCGTAAGGACTCGACTTTGTTATCCCTTTTATGCCGCACCCAGTGACCCGATGCCGACGGCACTAATGGATTTACGATCTACGAACCGCGCTCTTTGTTTATCACGTACAGCCATACTCGAAAAATCTGAATTAGCCGACGTTGGGGCCCAAAAGCATCCGATTAACTGCCGATACGACGCCATCTTACGACGCCATCGTATTGGCGTCTGCTGGGCGAAGGCGAAGCAAGCCGTCCACCGATTGGACAGTCGAAGGCGACAGCAAGCCGTCAACTGAGTGGACAATCCCAAAGTGGTGCTATGCCGATTCCTATTACGAATCCATTCATTTTTCAAAAGTATATCGTAGCGTTGTCATTTAAGAAGATTGCAATAAATACGTTGTTCATATACGCACTCTTCATTCTCATCTTTCTTCCTAACTCTTACTCGGACAAGCAAATCCCTTATGCCATCCATAATGGTACACTCTATCCATACACCACATCCTCCCTTCCGTGGATGTTCCACGGGTTTCGGCTAGTTTTTATTAAACCCGGTATTGTTGCATTTCAATTCCTTGCCCTGTCGTGTTTAATTGACGGTGGTTCGGAAAACCCGCTCCGCGCCTGTCCAGGTAAGCTTCGCTACCCTCCACTACTCCTCGCGCATATAAAGAAGATCCGCCATAGTTGACTGAACACCTCGGAGTTAAGTTCGATCGGCTATTCGTCCCCAGGGATTCTTAATCCCCGGGAACACGCCAATATATTGGGGCCGCATATGTGATCTCTCCCTGTCAGGGCTTCAAGTGTGATGTGCGATATTGCCCCCGACACCCTTATGGCCCAATTGTGATCTTAGTCAACGCATAACCCCATTCCTAACTGTAAATAGCATGGTTTAATACTCGCCTGAAGGAAATTTGGAGAAAGTTGGACGTATACATGTAAATTTACACATGGGTGGCGTATAGGCTAAGAGTCGCCAGTCTGCTCACCTACTGGAAGTAATATTTATTATAACCACAATTTAATCAATCCTGTCCAATGATAATGGCATAATAATAATATTGACGTCATTACAAAATAATAATATTAATAATAATGGTATTATCTATTAACAATATAAATGGTCCACTGGTTCCTTACTGACACTAAAGAAAGCGTTCTCTCCACAGGTTCCTTACTGGCACGAGAGAAAGCATTTTCTACACTGGTTCCTTACTGGCACGAGAGAAAGCATTCTCTCCACTGGTTCCTTACTGGCACGAGAGAAAGCATTCTCTCCACTGGTTCCTTACTGGCACGAAAGAAAGCATTTTCTCCACGGGTTCCTTACTGACACAAAATAAAGCATAGTCTCCACGGATTCCTTACTGGCACGAGAGAAAGCATTTTCTCCACTGGTTCTTTACTGACATGAAAGAAAGCATTCTCTCCACTGATTCCTTACTGGCACAAGAGAAAGCATTTTCTCCACTGGTTCCTTACTGACACGAAAGAAAGCATTTTCTCCACGGGTTCCTTACTGACACGAAATAAAGCATAGTCTCCACGGTTTCCTTACTGGCACGAAAGAAAGCATTCTCTCCACAGGTTCCTTACTGACATGAAAGAAAGCATTCTCTCCACCGATTCCTTACTGGCACGAGAGAAAGCATTTTCCCCACTGGTTCCTTACTGACACGAAAGAAAGCATTCTCTCCACTGGTTCCTTACTGGCACAAGAGAAAGCATTCTCTCCATGGGTTCCATACTGACACGAAAGAAAGCATTGTCTCCACAGGTTTCTTACTGGCACGAGAGAAAGCATTTTCTCCACTGGTTCCTTACTGGCACGAAAGATAGCATTCTCTCCACTGGTTCCTTACTGACACGAAAGAAAGCATAGTCTCCACAGGTTCCTTACTGGCACGAAAGAAAGCACTCTCTCCGCGGGTTCCTTACCGACACGAAAGAAAGCACTCTCTCCACTGGTTCCTTATTGGCACGAGAGAAAGCATTTTCTCAACTGGTTCCTTATCGACACGAAAGAAAGCATTCTCTCCACTGGTTCCTTACTGGCACGAGAGAAAGCATTTTCTCAACTGGTTCCTTATCGACACGAAAGAAAGCATTTTCTCCACTGGTTCCTTACTGGCACGAGAGAAAGCATTCTCTCCACGGGTTCCTGACTGAAACGAGAGAAAGCATTCTCTCCACGGGTTCCTTACTGGCACGAGAGAAAGCATTTTCTCCACTGGTTCCTTACTGGCATGAGAGAAAGCATTTTCTCAACTGGTTCCTTATCGACACGAAAGAAAGCATTCTCTCCACTGGTTCCTTACTGGCACGAGAGAAAGCATTTTCTCAACTGGTTCCTTATCGACACGAAAGAAAGCATTCTCTCCACTGGTTCCTTACTGGCACGAGAGAAAGCATTTTCTCAACTGGTTCCTTATCGACACGAAAGAAAGCATTCTCTCCACTGGTTCCTTACTGGCACGAGAGAAAGCATTCTCTCCACTGGTTCCTTACTGGCACGAGAGAAAACATTTTCTCAACTGGTTCTTTATCGACACGAAAGAAAGCATTTTCTCCACTGGTTCCTTACTGGCACGAGAGAAAGCATTCTCTCCACGGGTTCCTTACTGGCACGAGAGAAAGCATTCTCTCCACTGGTTCCTTACTGGCACGAAAGAAAGCATTTTCTCAACTGGTTCCTTATCGACACGAAAGAAAGCATTCTCTCCACTGGTTCCTTACTGGCACGAGAGAAAGCATTTTCTCCACTAGTTCCTTACTGGCACGAGAGAAATCATTCTCTCCACGGGTTCCTTACTGACACGAAAAGGGTTTAAATAAGCTTTCCGAACATACCGCACTGAGCACATACCGCAGGAAATCGGATGCTAGGGAAAACACCAATTACATGGGTGGGGCGCAGAGATTCATTCATGTTCCCATGATGCATCTGGCCTTTTTGATGGCACCATACTGTACAGTATTTGTACACGTTGTCCTCCCCCAACTGCCGTGTCTGTCGATTGGCCAAAAACGATTTGTATGTACATGCTGTGTTCAGTGTTGTGCTTTGGCACGTGTGCTCAGGCACTTAGTAAGCATTTCTAACAGTGCTGGGCGATAATCGCAATTGGGCGATAATCATGCTTTAGATTTACTATCGCGATAAAGATAATGCATATTTATTATCGCGATAGGTGATGCATACGCAGTCGGTAGAACGCACCTTGAACCCGGATATTGACGGCGTATTGACTGCTTTGAGCGGTTTGTGTGTTTAGTTTCTCTCAAAAGATATACCTATATTAAATGCAGCTCTATAAAATAAAGTAGATGATATCATATGGAATGTATATTTGGGTGGTTCTTAGCTACCTACACGAGACAAAAAAAAAATTGAATTGTTTCATTCCTAACCTTTAATTGTTTTGGTATTGAGGTAAAACTTCTGCCTGTGAAATATTTTTTGAATACATCAAGTTTTAGGGGTTGCACAGTGACTCATGGTTGCCAGCCACTCGATGTTTGTGCCCGATAAGCGTCGATTTCCTGCAATCGGGAAACCTCTTGCGATGTTCTGTCACAACTTGAAGCAGATACTGGGTTTGCTGTTCATCCTTTGTCAGGAGACGATTGTACTCTTCAATGAGAGCAACTGCATACACCAGAGTACAGCTCTACTGTATTCAATTAACTTAAAAACAACTTCAAAATGTGCAGTACACAACAAGGTCATAGGTCAACTGTAATGGTCAAAATCACAAGGATAGCAGTGGAGAATAAAAAATCAACTCCAAACATTTATGCGAGCCAAATATGTGACATCCGAGGGACGGCACACACATTGATGAATCACCCTGCCTGTGAAACACAAGGATGGCAGTTTATAGCTAGGTCGGGATTCAAACCCAGGCTAGACAGCTTAGGCCAAACAAAAAAATATTCATGCTTAGCGTCCCTGCCCGCTTCCTTTTTAGAGGCCGCCGCCTCCTTTTTTTTTCTTTTTTTTTAACATCGTTCGACTGATGGTTCAATTTTCAGGAAGACACAAAAGAAAACAAAGTACAGTATGCAAATATATGAAATGGTCTCTTTTACTAGTCTTTTATTAATATGTTACTCAGTACATGTTGTATTTTGTCAACACAGATCGTCAAGACCCAAACATTCTACATGTATTTCAAATCTAAAGAAACAAAAAAGCAGGCGGCCATCTTGGGAAAAATGAGCCTAGCAGGTATTTTGAAAAAAAAGAAGAAAAAAAAAAGGTGCCTCCCCTTTTTTTCAAAAAGGCAGGACGCTAAACATGTTTTTTTGTTTTTTGGCCTTATCGGTGAGTGTGTGTACATCTAGTTCGAGGCCATCCTGTCAGCTCGCGAAGTTCAACAACAAAGGCATAATTTTAAATGCCCGAAGAGTGAAGATAGTCATATATGACTTTCTTCACAAATGGTGTGTTCCGTTAGCAAGCAGCTTGCTTGGTGTGTTCCGTTATTGAGCCGCTTGCTACCGCTTGCCAAGCCAGACATTCCGTATCAACTGCTTTGCAAACTGCTCCTCCAGTCACTCGGCAAAGGAGCAAATCGATTTCGTCCAGGTAAAATGAGGTTTGATTTTAAACAAATTGCAACAGAATTATGAAATAAATAGTACAAACACAGGTAACTCTATGGCTATTCAGTTTGTTTTTATGTGGATTGTTATTGTATGCTACATGGTTCTCAAGGCACCAATTACATTATTAGCCCTCATTGGACTTAGTCTGAAACGGTGCTTATGGATTTGGTCTCGTGCGTCCGTGTGTCCACAACCATATCTCAGAGATGTGTGAACCGAGTTTGTTCATACTTGGCACACAGACAACACATGATGGTATACATATGCACATCATTTTTTTGAGATCAGAACCAAGATGGCCGACCGGCAGCCATTTTGTTACTTAAACGTGTATCAAACAATTTCTCGGACATGCATGGTCCAATTTTCTTCAAACTTGACACAGACAATACATGCGTAATACATATGCAGAAGATTTTGTTTTGTAATTCGACCAAAGATGGCTGAATGATGGCGTTTAACTCTGTACAGCAAAATTACTAAAACCACGGTGGGGGCTATGACATTTTATGTCTTTTTCTTATTGTTTATATCGTCATGATATCATCGTGATAATTAGGTCCATTATCGTGATATAGGTTTTTACATTATCGCCCAGGCCTAATTTCTACATTTTTTGCCGTAATAACGATAACAATGGCTGATAAGCATAAAGCAAGTAGTACCAGTGACCATGGTGAAAAATATGCTTTATTTTTATTACTGTGTTACTGTATGTATTTATTGCATCAATTTCTTCATTTTTGATTTAAAAGGTACATTTAATAACGTTTTTATGTTAAAAATAAATAGATAAAATAAGGTTTAATTTGTGTTCAGGAACCAATTACTCACTTATTACATGTATTTAAAGAGGGGTGTTTTGATCCGGTTTACGAATATCCAGCTTAAGAACACATTTTCAGGAACACGTTGCCTGCGTTTGTAAACCGGGGACTCTTTGTAATGTGATGCAAATCAAGTAATCAGCTTTCCGATTTCCGTTGCTAGAAGGGACATTACAACTACCGAGATTGCAGGATTGCCCTTAAAAGCCAGCAGGCAGCGGGCGATGTAACGTCCAAAGCAGTTCAGCGAAGGTATGTGGCCCTCCAAGCCCGTGGTAGTTTATACTTCTTACCTGCATGAGTTTCCGTGACAATTCATTGGTCAGAAATTCTTCTTCCTGTTCATAATTCATTGCCAGCGTTTCCTTTTCCTTCTTCAGAGCCTGGATCTTCTTGAACAGTGTGTTGCTGATAAATTCTTCTTCTTGCTCTGCTCTTGCTTGCTGATTTGTAAAAACAAGAGAAGAACCACATGTTAAACATAGCAACATAGTTTGGATTGAAATAAGTCAGAGCGAAGAGCTATTGCTTCTATCCAGAGGGTTAAAATCATTTATTTATATACAAGTCATATATTGGAAGAACCGTCTAAACATTGATTCGTACCACCAAAGATCTTTATTATCAGAATTCAAACCTCAACTCGCTGGGTGTTGGCTTAACAGTTAAGGTGGCTTGAGTTCAAGCCCCTGTCGTACCGTTGAATTATCACCAGGAGGGTCAACTCAGCCCATCACCCTTCTGAGATCGGCAAAATGAGCACCAGCTAGCTCGTAAGGGGGCACTGCATCAGCGGAACAGCTGTCAGTCAAGCAACCACAGGCTGCATACGAATAAATAAATAAAAATAAACCCCAACTTCCTCGTCTCTTGTCCTCATACTCATCAGCCAGCATGCTTCTCCCTGATCCTCTTGCTCATAAACTTCCCATGAATGGCACAACCTCCCTCCTTCATTCCGAGATAAAAGCTATCGGAAGAACAATGTCCTCGTTCTTTAGGGGTCCCTCTTCCTTCATTATGTTCTCATTTCTGACAACCTCGAATAACATTCCAATTGGATTATAAAAACCCTCTAAAATAAAGGATGTTCCACATAAATGGAACTACTGTGTACATTACCTAATGCAAACTAAGCCATTGTGTTTGGAAAACTATACAAAGTTACACTTGACGAAGGGAAATATAGTCTCCGCCAGACCCCCCACTTGTTCACTTAACATATTGAAAACAATACTGAGAGTTGTCTCATCTCGTTTTTATTTCAAGTGGAATATGTCCAAACAATAATCTGTTGTCCTCACATGAAACAGCACCATAGTTTGAGAAGAGATAGACCACTGGCAGCCATCCTGGATGAAAACACTCACTTGCGATGACTTTCAAAAGTAAAATTAAATAAAAAGTTTGGCCTTGGTCATTGCCTAAATTCCTGGCTAAATCATGAATTACCAATTCCTGCAGAGTATTTTTTTTAATTTTTTTTATTGTGTATACTGAATCGAGGCTCGTGAAAAAGCTAACATTTATTTCACAAACAAATCAACCAGACAAACAAAATATATAAAAAGAGGGAGCGGAAGACAAGATGGGGAGAAAAGGGGAAGCACACAAACACAACATTTGAGAGCAGGGAGAAGTGTGGGAGGGAGAGGGCTTGGGGGGAGGAGGCGTGGGAAGGGGGGGGTGGGGGGGGGAGGTATAAAACACAAGGGGACCAAAGACTTCCAGGACAGAAGTTGGTATTTCAAAAAAAAAAAAAAAAAAAGTGTAGGATTTTGGGTGAAATTAGCGGGGGTAGAAAAGATCAAGGTTTTGGATGGGGGAAGATAAGAGATGGTGGTGAACAGCTGTTTTAAAGACCTGGAGGGTGGAGTGGGATTGAAGAGAGTGAGGGAGTTTGTTCCAGAGGCGGGAGAAAAGAGGAATGAAGGAGTGAAGGTGAGCAGAAAGTCTTGATTTTTGCAGTTTAACCATAATAGGGTTGCAGGCAGATCTTGTGCGACCTGTAGGAATATTTGGGGGACAGAGCCCAAAGAGAGCTGGGGGGGGGAAGGCTAGAGAGGAGTCGGTAGAAGATGGAAAGACCACCAACCTGCCTGCGGTGAGTGAGTGAAAGGCCCTTGGAGTTAGCTTCATCACGGGAGATTCCAATGATTCTGAACGCTTTGGTTTCAACAGCGTGAAGAGGAGCTAGTTGTGAGGCAGGAGCACCAGACCAGAGGGGAGAGCAGTATTCCATAGAGCTGCGGATGAAAGCCTTGTAAGTGGTGAGGAGCTCAGGTGTACCAAGGAAGGACTTCGCACGACGGAGGATGCCCAGTCGGCGACTGGCTTTGGAGGCCAGATTTGAAATATGGTTTTCCCAGGATAGATCATGGCAGATAGTGAGACCCAAAAGCTTGAGTGACAGAACTTCTTGGAGAGGATTATTCAGAAAGTGGATGGGAGGGTTGTCCAGTCGGTCTTTTCGGAGAGACATCATAAGAGTGTGAGATTTGTCAGGATTGAAAGACATGTTCCACTTGTTTGCCCAGTCTGTGATTTTGTCCAGGTCTGCAGAGAGTGAGGAGGCTGCAGACTGCCGATCTGAGGGATGAGGAATGGAGCGACAGAGAGTAGAGTCGTCAGCAAAGAGATAGAGAGGATTTTCAAGAGTCAGAGAGATCATTGATGAAGACCAGAAAAAGCACAGGGCCCAGAACACTGCCTTGGGGAACTCCAGCCTGAACAGGAAGAGGAGATGAGAGAAACCCATTCAGGGCCGCACGTTGACTACGACTAGAGAGGAAGTCCGCCAGCCATGCGTGGAGATTTCCATGGATACCAAAGGAGGAGAGTTTGGTGAGCAGAGCGGGGTGCCAGACCGTATCGAAGGCACGTGAAATGTCAAGGGAGACAGCTCTAATTTCCTGTTTGGCGTTGAGGACCTCCATGCATTGTTGAGAAAGCAGAAGCAGCATGTCCAGAGTAGAGTGACCAGGTCTGAAACCAAATTGATGGTCAGAGATCAAGCCATTGGAGAAGAGGAAAGATTTCATATCTGAAGCAATGATGGATTCCATGACTTTGCTGATAATTGGGAGAAGGCTGATTGGTCTGCAGTTGCTAGGATCTGTTTTTTCACCTTTTTTGTGCAAAGCGGTGATGTTGGCTGATTTCCAAGCAGATGGCAGATGACCTTGAGCAAAAGAGAGGGTGAAGAGAACAGAGAGAGGGAGTGAAAGAGCGGAAGAACATGATTTTA